>NC_086235.1:14897000-15249000 GCF_036321145.2 Pelmatolapia mariae | reverse complement strand
CAACAGGAGTGCTGGTCCGAGCCTCAAAGACAGTAAGAAGCAAGCAGAGGGAGAAAAAACAGAACATTTTTCAGAAACTGATTTGATCTTTAATGGCTGTGCAATCACTGTAACATAGAGTTTGCTTATTTTGTTAAATAAAGGCTAGATTTGACATTAATAGATGCCACAGATGTTCTAAAGCTGCCACAAAGCATGAAAACGTCGGAGCATTTTTGCAAATATGTGATGTCTTGATAAATCGAGCAGATATTTGAACTTTACACAGCTACATTCTCGCCTGAAAATATCTTAAAAGTTTATTTTGTGACCCAGAAAAAGTAATAAGTTTTTTAGCCGTGCTCCTCCGCCATTGCCGCGCTTACAAGTACGCACAGGCTCCGACAACCATGGCCGACAAATGCGATCCTCCTTTTCACCAGACTACCCTTTCTGGATCACAAAATAACCTTTTAAGATATTTTCAGGCGAGAATGTAGCTGTGTAATGCTCAAATATCTACTTAATTTATCAAAATATCACATATTTGCAAAAGTGCTTCCACGTTTTCGGAGAGCTCTGTTATCCACCCCCCACACCTATCCCACCCCTAACGGCTGCACCTCCCAAAGAATTTTGTCTGGGCTCTTATCTCACTTATTTATTTCAAACGATCAACAGAAAATTTCACCGACATAGTTTTATGTAAGGTTTTTAAGGCTGTGGTGTTAATTTTTAAGTAACATGAGCCCAGCGGCAGCAGCAATGCTAGGCTAACACTAACTAGCTAGCAAGATTTAAACCTGGTGCTAACCTAAGAGAAGCCACAAAATCAGTTTGAATAAGAGTAAACATTTACTCACCAAGTCAGTAAAGATCCACAGTAATGACAACAATAGTCTCTTGAGCTGACGCTTCTCCGGGTTTGCTCAATATATTCCATAACAAATGCTGGCACCGTGAACATGCGGACTGATCCGTGAGGGAGGAGGACGGTAGTCACGTGGCATTTTCAAAACACATCTTTCATCCTTCCGCCCAGAGAAGCAAAACTTCCAGCTTACTTAGTTTTTCTAAGTTAGGACAACTCAAATTAATCGAGTTTATCAGCGTTTTTGCATAAAAAGTACTGGTAAGTTATTTAAATTGAGTTCTAATAACAAATTGATAAAAATTGAGTTCAACCTATTTAATATTTTTAATTAAACACAATATTACATTTTACAGTGTACTGCTGGAAAACAGTAAAGACCGTTTCTGGGTCTCTGATATGCCTACGCAGAATAATTATTAATGATTATGATTCATATCTACAGTTATTGTTATGGTAATTTGGGGGCTTTGAAATGTTCCCTTTCCTTTCACATCAGTGTTTTTTAAGGTTTTGTGTGTTTGTATTTGATGTGAATACTGAGAATCGCTGCATCTGAAAAGCTGGGATGCAGTTCAAGATACAAATAAACCAGAACGCAGAATTAGTTAAAGCTTGTATTAAAAAATGAAAAATGTTGCAAGGACAATATATAAACTTAGAAGTTTGCTTGTTTATTTTAAAGAAATTGGCTCATTTTGAATTTGTTGCCAACAACAAATGCCAGGTCTCTCTTGGAAATGAGATTTTAAATCTCAATGAGATTTTTACCTGAATAAATAAAGGACTAATAAAAACAAGCTGCAAAAAAGTCACATTGTGTCTTATTTTAACATTTTATAGTTAAAAGATTTCAAATTCTTGCTTGATATAAGATTTCAGCTTCTCGACGGATGAGAAAGATGAGAAGAAATGTCCTCCTTTGACTCACTTTTTGTTTTATATTAAGTCAAATGGGTGATTGGGGTCCATTGTTACCTGGACTTCTTTACATTAACACAAAGAAAAGCTGTATTGTTTTAATACACGCAGAAAAAGTGTTATTAAATATTTTTGAGCCCTTGATTTGAGATTGATTTCTTGATTTTAGGTCAGCTATCTGGGTGTGCCGAGGACACAACAAAAGCTCAGAAGGAACAGAGCTTTTGCCTGTGACAGTGGTGGATCTTAGACAGGCTTCTTCACTCTCCACTTCTTAAAACTCGTCTCTTTTCATTGGCAAGAGTGTGAGAGTTGATTTTTAATTGTCCCTTTGGTCAGTACTTGCTGTTTTAAAGCACTTTATGAATAAAGTTAGCTTGACTTTACTCTTCTTGGCAGAATTGGTTCATTTAAATTGATTGCTTTTCTGGCACAGACCCGGCTTTTAAAACCAGCCCACACATTTTTAATAGTGTTGAGGCTGGGGCTTTGGGGAGGCTATTCCAGAAGCTTAATGTTAGCCTGCTTTATCCATTGCAGAACCAGTTTTTATGTGTGGTTCACTCAACAGTGTCCAAGTTTCAACTGTTTAACTGCTGATTTGGGGTGAAGTTGAAGAATTTGGAGGTAGTACTACCCCCAACATCCAGTACAGCTGGTAGCAAAACAGCCCAGGAGCATGACGTTACCACCACCATGCTCAACAGCTGAAAGCCTCACCTTTAATCCTCCAAACATACATTCCTGCCATTGTGGACAAATAACTCAATTTTTGCTTTATCTGACCATAAAACATTTCTCCAGAAGTCATTTGGCTTGTTCATGAGGGCAGCTGCAAATTTCAGTCAAGTTTGAAAGTGATAATTTTGTAACAGGGGCTTTTTTCTTGGTTGGACAGTGATGCTGGTATTCCAGCAGTTCCCAGTTCATGGCAGACTTGTGCTTTGATGGTTCATGGGTTGTTCCTGAACATACCAACCAGTTTCCTCTTATCTAAGGATGACGGTTTGGGTCTTCTTCCAGACTTTGGGAAAGTGGTGACACATCCAAATAACTTGCATTTACATACTTGGCTCCAGGAGACCTTCCCAAGTTGTGTAAATATATAACTCACCTTTTAAACGTTCCTCCGAGTTCTTTGGACTTTCCCATTAATCTCAGTATTGCTCAATCCAGTGAGTGCTGTCAAACAAATCCTTTTTATTTGGCCAAGAGAAAGTACCAGCTGTAGTAAATAATGCCTATGTGTATGTGTATGTGAAATTCTAACCCCAATTTTATATTAAATATCAGTAATGATGGTTAAAGTTATAATGTGTTTTCCTTTCAAAAACAAGGATATTTTTAAAAAAATGGCAAAACAATTCGTCATTAATTAATTTACAAAGACTTTCTACAAAGCCAACGAATGGGTGAATAACACTGACTTTAAAATAAGCTTCCTCTCAGCAGTAAAGCAGGCTTGTAAACAGATTACCGAACTGACGTCAGCATCCCGAGCCAGAGGCCACTTGACCAGATGCAGCACCGGTGCACAAAGAGAAAAATCCAGCTCGCTGCCTCAATGGATGTGCTGTGCTCGGCAAGACTGTTTACAGTGCGGGTTGCATAATCAACAAACAGGTAGCCAGCTAACTAGTCAGAACAAATCAGACAAACAGAGTAATCCATGGGTTTTTCCCCCATTGTTTTATTGCTCAGCAGTAAAAAGTACAGTGTGTATACGACAGTACAAAAAATACATAATGTTGAACACTGCTCCACCGTGCCACTGAACATTTTTGTAAAATATCCACTTTTTGAGCGTGCAAAAAAACAACAAGCCCGGCTGTGAGCATCCAATGCGGGAAATATCAATATGTTTAGCTGTGTTGTTCGCCATCACCTCTTCACCCGGTGATCTCAGAACAACATCATACAATACGGAGAATCTTCAGCGACAGTAGAGGCAGACAGCATTGATTACTGAATAAAACGGCAGCGATGCAAAAGTAAAAACAAATGACAGAAGGACCACAGATTTAATAGTGAAACTAAATATCCAAACGCACTTTTGATTAAATCGCCTCTGTACGTGCTCACAGCATTCTTCATTTGTCTCAATATATTTTTTTTATTTTTTGTTTTTATTGCCTCTAACACAACCTTTGACACGGTTTGCAATACTGGATAAACACGCCGTCTATGGAGGGAGACACTTACAGTAGCAAGGGTGGTCTAAATGTTTCCTACAGCAGCGAGGAACTCTTTCTCACACATGACCGGTAGCCACTCCACGATATACACGAGAGACAAACAGACGGGACAAACGTACAGAGGCACACACAGGAACGGACGCACAAAAACTGAGCTGAACGTCGCACGGAGTCTCAATCAAACTTTAAAGTAACCGTGACATTTGGTTAAAGGGGGCGGCACGTCGCAGCTCGCCTGCTCACACGCACGCTTCAGTGCACCTACATGCACACGCATACTGATATATAAAGGGCCAACGTAAGGAATTAAGACATCTATGTGGTCCCTCTTCGGAGAAGCTGGTGACGCATGAGGGGGAAAGGCCATTTTAAGTCCGCTCCATTTTTTATTGAGAGCTGAAAGCTGCTATTCAAAACTGCTGGATGCTGGACTCCACATCGCCCAAAGACCTGCTCAGACTGACCGATAACATCCAAGCCTGTATTTATCAAACTGCCGAGGGATAAAATTCACCTAAAAACGAACTGCGGATTTTGTGAACGTGTGTGTTTCCATGCTATCACTGTCTGCTGCACACCACAGCTCAGGTCTTCACTGTTTTTGACTGTTTTTCTGAGGCTAAGGTGTTTGGAATCATCATCCATGCACTGCTGCCTGCGTCAAAGCCCCTTAGCTGCTATATAATTCCTAGGATGTACCTTAAAGTATAGCAGCTGTATACCTGATTTCATCTGATGTTTAAATTTCCCTTTAGAATAATAATTTTTTAAAACAACAAACTGAATCAGTGAATTCAGAAAGGGCCCAGCTCCCAGAAACATCTTTTCACTTTAGCGAGTTTTTATTGCTTTGCTTAAACTGTAACCATGAAGTTTAATTCTTACTTTCAGAATAGAAACGTATTGACTCTGCAAATTAATTTTAATGTTTTATTTTATGTATGTTTAATAACCGGGATGCCACTACAGTTTTACACCGTCCCCTCAGACCTCCTAGTCCCCTCGATGCCTGGCAAAGCTTGTCTGTCTGTTTTAGGCCTGTAATTGACTGGCTCCAACCTCTCAGTGAATCGCTGGATAAATGGCCAAAAAAATAGATGGATGTTTAATCATCTTCTTAATTAGAAAATTACCAGATAAAATAACATACTTTTTTAATGTTAAAATGTGCTGTACTGGGTAAAATCGTGCAGCTGTCGGGTCAATCTGTGTATCTGACTAATCTGAGCAAACTGATCATTTGAAAGCCACTCTTAAGGGTTGAGTCATTTTAATGCCAGTCTTTACTTTTAGTTCTAAATGATCATTTTCGTAAGTTTGATAAATACAGGCTCAGATTTCACAACCATTATTCCTCCATATATCCCTGCCTCTCCTCCCCCCGACTTATCTAGGTGCTTATTCAAGTTCAACAGGCTGTAAGTATTCAGGGATTGATTTTAAAGGAAAGTTAAAATTACAAAGAACAGCTTTAATCTTTTTTATAGCACATGTGTCTCTCTCTAAAGCAGATTTTGTGTGGCAACATCCACAGTGCACTCACCATCAAGCCACTGCAAAGAAACAAAATCACATATACTCTGTAATTTTATAAAGACAATAAAAACCTTTATCACAATTAAGCCTTTTGTAGAAAATGTACATCAGAAAAATACGCAGGTGCATCCTCGTAGTAAATAAGCGTCTGTTTACGCCGCTCTTCTTTCAGGTTGCTCTTTGTGTTTGTGATATACAGTATAAAGTCGAAGTCTCTGAATATTTACCACATATATAAAATAGACAAGAACAGCAGGGGGAGAGGAGGACGAGGATCCGCAGAGCTTCTCGCCCCTCTGTGTCTCTATATTGCAGAAGCTTTGTCTCTGTTGATGAAGAGGGTCTCCTGGCAGAAAGGATTAACCAGGACCACGCTGCTGCCGCTGTAGTCTCCATTAGGGGGTAGACAGGTGTCATGATCCTGCAAAAGCACATGCACAAAATAAGACGTCGTGAAAAAAAAAGGAAAGTAGGTGTAACTGTTAAACAGCAGCTCTAATTCATGACTCACGCATCAGGGGTCACCGTTAGCGCACACTCTACTGTATCTGAGTCTCTCTACAGGCGACGAGCAGCAAGTTTAGTGTGGAAGAGGACAGAATAAAATATGGGATTTGTGCACATCAGGGCTTTTAAGGAGATGGTGAACAAAGATATGTGGAAAAAAGCTCAGCGATCAGAGATACAAAGGGGAGGTGGTGGGGAAGATGTAAGAGCCTCACAAGTGGAGGAACAAAAAGGGAGAGGTGACTCAGAAGAAGGCAGCAGAGGGTGTTAATCTAAGTGTGCTGGGTGATGGTGAGTCAGCAGTAATGAGGTGGTGCAGGAGGTCGTTTTGAAAAAGTCTTAAAGGCCTTTTTCATCCAATCACATCGAACTACAGGAACACCATCATCATCACCATCACCATCATCAGGTTTAAAGTCATTTCTGTCATTTTCCTATAGCACCAGGGAGGCTACAGTACGAGGCTTCTGCTCTATGGACACATGTAAAGCCGTAAACAACACCTGGGTGTCACCAAGGGCATCCTACACACGGTCCAACCTCAGCATCCCTCTCCTGACACCTCCGACAGGCGGCAAAGGAATGCAAATTGAGGAGGCAGAGGAATAAAATAAAGGAAACACACAGAGAAGATAATAAACATGCAAAGAGAGCAAGCAATGGTGCATAAAAATATACGGTTAAAAAGAATAGAGGGGGGAATTTGCAGAGAGAGTATAATATGCCTCTGTTATATCCCATCTTTTCCAACAGATGGCGCTGTCATGCACCTAAAAACAACACATTGCACTTTCTGCTTTGAGCTGGACTTGAGCCTACAAAGCCTTATGGGTTGTTTTCCTCAGTTTTGCATAAATATGAATGGGTTAGTTAAAAATAAAATAAAATAAAATAAAATGCCTAAAAATTTCCAAGCCCCCTTTAAAAAGCACACCGATTAGGGGAATGTGTGTAAAATTATCATCATTAAGTGCAGAATATTTCTAATTAGTGGGAGACAGTAGCTTAAAAATGACCTGGTTTGCAGATTTTACAGTGTAAAAACCATATATCACTTTATTAAAAACCTGGGAGCTTCTGGCGTGGAGCGTGATATCAGATATAATGATTTGCAGAAGCAAAGAGGATACACAGGATTTAAGGAGTTTAAACTGTCAGATAAAAATCTTAGGTCAAATATGTTGGACATCTTGTTATATTTATAGGCAATGTCTGACGAATTATAGGAAAGTGAGTTTACGGAAACTTCATGTAGCTTATGGACGACGCCGTGAGGTCAATACTGAAGAATCCAGGTTTGTCTTTATCTTGTGTTATGTGATTTGTTTTGTTTCTATGGACTATAAGTCTGGAATGAATAAAGACTGAATTCATGCCAGAACACTATTTTAAACAAACTAATAATATAATACAGTTGGGAACAAGATGATTTTACCAATCCCAAAGCTACTTACAGCAAAAAATAAGTGAGAACATGTGTGCTGAAAGATTAAGCTTTACTGAATAAATGGAAACGCTGCCAATTAGTAGAATTTCTTGGTTCAGAAGATTTCTACCAGAGCTCAAAGCGACATGAGAATTAAAGAAAGCAAAGTTTAGCTTGGATTATCCAGTTGTTCACAGCAAAACATAAAATACGTAACATGATGGAGAAGGAAAGATATGGAAGACATGTTATTTACCACAAGAAGATGATACAGAACTTTTAAAAAGAAAAAGCAGACCTCATCAGCTGCTGTTTTATTCTATGTCTATGTCTATGAAGCCTAAATGTGTTTTTCTGTTCTCTAAAGCAATTTTTAAAATAATATAAACGCATCATTGCTTCAAAGATTTTTTTATGTAGTCAAAAATCCTCAACCAGACCAAAAACATTATAAAAAACAGCTCAGTGTCATTTTATTAAATACACATATGTGAAAAACCCGATCAATAAATTTCATCATTAAATGAATCTTTCTAAAAATCTGAGTATGACTGAAGATCTTTGATCTTTCTTAAGGTTTATTTATTGATTATGCTTGACAGATTTTTGTCTTTTATTCACATTTTTTTTTGTCTGCAGTAATCTGAAGCACCTGCAGTGGGTCCCACCACTCATGTTTATGTAACACTGGTCTTGGCTTATTAATGCTTTTCTTTTAAACAGATTTAAATATAATGAATGCTTGTTGGATGCCTCAAAAATATCAGAAAATTAACTTTAATTTTTAAATCTTTGGATTTTTATATACTGGTTTCTATCTTTTGAGCATGCACAGACTGATATTATTGATAAATATAACTAAAATGATGCTTCACTAAAAGTTTGCGGTCTTGTATGTAATTAAACCCGCTCAGCTGAGGTGTATTAATTACTAATACCAAGTTACTAATAATGTATCAGTAAAGACTACTCAGTATACCGACACTGAAGCCAGTCTTTGAGATTCAGTTGCTGCTGTAAATTCAAGTGAATACTTGATATGAAGAACTGTCTAAGAATCAGATGCCCTGAGGAAAAATTTGTCTTTTGCTTGTTCCAAATAGCATCCTCGTTAATCGCAGCGGCACAGCGTCATGCTCAAGTGGCTTCAGAAGGCCTTGGGGCTTGCTGACAGGGGAGATTGGACATGGATCCTCTTGTTGTTTCCATACTCATTAAACGCATTCTGCTGACCGATAGCGAAACATCAAGTAAATGTGCGGCCTCTTTAAGTGTGTGCGGTGCAGAGCAGTAACAGAAAGGCAGCCTAACAGTCTCAGTAGTTTGTACCTCACTCTCCAGAGTGTGTATCTCTCTGGGCAGCTCCACGGCGTGTCTGCTGAAGTAGTCCATGGTGATGGCGTTGTTCCAGTAACTGAGGTTGTTCTCCTGACTTGAAGACTTTTTCTTCCTTCTCATGCAGCACACAGTCAACAGCACAGCTACAGCAGGCAGAGGAAGAAAACGAGGCTTAGCACAGAAACGGGAATAGCTGCTGCTTCAAAAAGCCTCTGAAATCACCCACACCTGCTGCTCAGCAAGAGCCTGTCATGTTTCAGGACAACATGCTGCAGCTGGAAATCAATACTGCAAATTCTGAGCTGCCAGTCGTTCGGTGAAAATATACGAGAAGGCTTTCAGGAATCAGAAAGTAAAAGTACTTCATTTTCAGCGGACTGGAGTGCACAAAATTATATTTTGCCTTGGGTGGAATGGCTTTTCACCAGTGAAAACTTTTTAAACCAAATTAATTTCATAAGGAACAGCCCTGAAGTGTAACTGGAGGCTGTCAAAAGGGATTCTGGGAAATCTAGGAGCTGACTGAGACAAATGAAGACAAGAAAAGTCAAAACTTAAGAATGAATTAAACTCACTTCAGAAATGTAATAAGATTACTAATAATGGTTAAAATATGCATGTGTTATAACAATGTGATCTACAATATAAAATACTGTGACCTGGTGCGGTGTCATTTTTTTCCAATAGTGAGATGAGAGGATTAACACATAGGCTGCTGCTAAACCATTTAGGGTTGAGCACAAGCACATTAAAAACCAAAAAACCCACAAGATGTTAACTTTTAAATGATTTTCATGTAGTTTTTCTTAAACGTTTTAACTATGGCATGCGTAAGCTTAAATTGGATGAAAGAAGGTGGAAGCTAAATCGATAAAAAACAGGTCACCACAAGCAGGTGAATGTAAAGAGGTTAAATATGAATCTCAAGCCACAACCAAACAAGGGAAACCCACTAACTTAGATATACCTATCAAACTAAGGCCATTTCCCTTTTTCTTTCCACTCTTTATGTGAAACTACACTGTGGCTTCCGTGGATTCTTATTAAATATACAAGTGTGAAGGTGGTATAAATCTTGTCCTTTAACTCTCTGCAGTAAAGCAGACGAGTCAGATTCTTTAAATGTGAGAATGTGACTCTCTTTATTTTCCAAGCTGCTCTGGTTTTACTTACAACACGAGGACACGAGCACACTGATGGCCAGCACGATCCACACGATGGCCATCCTGCTAAAGCAGATGTCCTTTTGGGATGACGTGGAGTCGATAGCAGTGCCTGGGTTGTGGCCAGGTGTCGGGGTGGTGATTGGCAATTGTGTGATCTGGAAGTTCCCGCTGGTTGTGGAAGTGGGCTCTGAGCTGTTTGCCTGCTGTTCCATCTTGACTGATGTGCTCTTGGAGAAGTGCTCCCCATATGCAGTTGCATTCCCTAGCAGGTCAGTGCTGTTACCTTGGACAGAACCTTGAGACTGACTTTCCACAGTGGTGATGTCGTTCGCTGCAGTGCGAGTGGCTGGCATGAGTGTTGAATTCTGTGTTGTGACGCCCGTCTCGGTGGACAGGGTGCTGGACGCAGTGAAAGTTTGATTCTGTGGTGAGCTCTTGACAGTGACAACCAACTGAGCAGTGGGGGGCTCGTCCACTCCATGCACCTCGCGAAGGGTGATGGCGTGGTGCGGGGATCCTACAGCATGCTTCCTGAGTTTCAGGCCTCGTGCAGCATCAGCATCGACTGAGAGTGAAGAGGGGGGCTGCAGGCGTGGAGCATGCCGCTGCCCGAGTTCCTCTACACTCAGCTTCTGAGGCCCTGTGTGGTTTGCATCGAGTGCATCCCCTTTTTCTGCTCCAGAGCTGGACAGAGGTGCCAGGGGGTTCGGGGCCCCTATAGCAGCAGATTCCACATCTATATTTGGCATCTCTGCATTAGGAAATTTAGGACTGCTGCTGCTGCTGGCCTGGTTAGTGCTGACTGTAACTGGGTTATGGGCCCTGACCAATTTGTGCATGAGACTTCTGTTTACAACATCAGAGCTGGGCTCTTTGGGGTGATTCACATGACTGCCAGTGCTCACAGTGTTTGGGGTGACTCTGTCATAACTGGGAGGATCCTCGCGAGCTAAGTTGGAAGCTTGGGCAAGCCGATGGAAGTGTAAAGGGGGAAGAGCAGCCGTAGGAAGGAGGGCATTTGTGGGTTGCATGCCTTTGGGTGGCCATTCCCCGCTACTCGACCCCTCCTGATGCCAGTCTAGGGGTGGAGGTTTGGGTGAGGACAGGGGGCTGCTGTGTGTGACTGCCATGTAGACAGAGTCCTGGGATGTGTGGCTGAGGTACAGCTCCTGTGCTGATGACACCAGTCCTGCTGGCAGTGCTAGGAATGCTAGAACACCTGCAGAAGCAAACAGAATAACATAGAAATCCTTTTTAGTCTCACAAACTCTTGATTGTTTCCTGTAAAGCTGATTTTTTAAAACTCTTTTCTCCTGTGCATTTTGTTTAGCAAACCTAGATGAAGCTGCAGCCCTGCGGCTATAACTGACTGCTCGGCTGTTTAGTTGAGACGTGTGGCATTGTCTTGCATTCATTATGCTTCTTAGCCTTTAATCTACTGAAGCGTTATGCGTGTCAGTCACCTAGTTTAACTAGATTGCTTTATTAACTGCATTATTCACTAGAACAGCGCTACTGCGTGTATCTGTGCATGGATAAGGTGGCAGCTGGGACGGAGAGGATGCTTCTCTCCTTGGACACGCAGTTCTCTTGTAATAAAACAGCAAGATATAGCTGCAAATAATATTGTTAGCAATCCAGTTTCTATAAATGTTCTTGTTTAAAGCAAGACATCAGGAAAAAAACAAGTTTTCTCATGTGTAAGTCATTATTTTGTCCTTTCAGACAACATTTAGAGTTTATTTTTTCACACATTTACCATTGGACAGTCGCACAAAATACCTGAGTAACCAGATCTATATTAGTTAGTCCATCAGTTAAAACTTGGTTATTTCCTAATTTATGAAGTGTTAAAAAGAGATATTAAAAAAATCCCCTCTGTACAAACCTTTGAGTTTCGAATGTCAACAAGCTGAAACTAGAATTTTTAACCTTAATTTAACCAAAGTTTATGGGAAATTATGCACTCTGGTACATTTAAATATATAAGGTCTCATTTGCATATTTAGACATGACATTTAAAAAAATAGTAAAATAGTAATAGAAAAAGATGATTTTATCATAAAGGAAAAACGCTTACTCTGTTCACCTCTTACACTGTCCTTTGTCATCATAAAATTGAGTCAACAGTCAGATGGTGAAATGTGTCTTGTTAGTAGACATAATGACTTCTAATGATTTTCCTACAATTAATACAGTAGATTGATTTATGACAGTCTCAGTGTCAGTATGGCCTACTTAAAATGCTAAAGCCATCTCTAAGAGCCTGACAGATTTGCTTTCTCAAGCTCAATCCCGTAAGGAGGCTGCGTAGTGACAAGACATTAGCAGGTGCCAGTGGGGAATAGTGTTATCTAGACAGCTAGAAAGTCATAGAGGGAGGAATGTGAAAGGGCTTATTAATTTCCACATTAACTCTCTCCTTTCCACCCCTTATTTATACTTAATCACAACTAATCCAACACATTAGCAGAGTCCCCACTGTGCAGACTCTATACATTCAGACAACAGACTACGCAACAATAAATATCATCTAAATTCTTGTCTGGTATACAGTCATAGCACAAAGAAAGCACAACACGGTCTTCAATTTGAAGGTTTTACATATCAAGACATAATAAAAAACATCTGGTCCTTAGCTGGTCTTATAATTAGGTAAATATAACCTCAGATAAATTACAAAACAAGACATATAACAGTTTCCAAAAACCTAAGAACATCCTCATTACTTCCAAAGGAATTAAGAGACTAGGTAGAAGCCAGAAGCTGCTAATTAAATGCTCTTGATTAACTGTTAATCAGCAAGTGTGAGCATCTTTATGAAAGCAGAACATCTTGTCAGATGCTAAGGAGGCATGATCTTAAAGAAGCAACTGGTGCCACCCATCAATCTGAGAAAGGTCAAAAGGCCATTTCCAAACAATGTGAAGTCCATGACTCTACAGTTAGAAAAAGATTATTCACCAGTGGGAAATAGAGCTGGGCGATATATCGAGTTTTTTTAAAAATATCGATATATTTTTATACGAGATATAAGATGTGACAATATCCTTTATATCGATATAGTCTATGTTACGTTATAATTATAGTTGCGGAGCCGCAAGTTTGCCTCTCTTTCGTCCACTTTTGTCTCTACGCAACGTTATTCGGCCTCGCCTCTCCTTCACTGAACACAACTCCCCCTCCTCCCCCATCGCTTCACCTGCAGGCAGCGACAAGATGAACACGGCAAATCTCCGTTAACAAGTTACTGCGCATCGCCCCGTGCGTGGGGCTGGACGGCGTCAACGTGTTAACGAGCTAGCCACGCTAACGCCTAACTGCACGGCCTGAAATCCTTTCATTTTCTCAAAAGTTGACTGCGCGCCTTTTGTATGAATTCTGGTTGTGCTTGATGACCGCGAACCGATTTTATGTGATACACGTCGCTCAGCAATCTGTCAAAAATGTTTTAGTTCGACTTTGGTAAGCTAGGGAGCTGCACCGCTTGACGGATTGTCGGAGCATTACGGCTACCGAGGAGCCTCGCGGAGTGATACGTACTGTGCTTCAACGTAATATTACCGTATTGTGTGTGTATAAGGACCATAAATGGCACCTGTTCAGAGACATGGTTACGAAGCGGATTTCAAACTCCAGGCTGTCAGTCACACAGTAGAAGTTGGGAACAGAGCAGCTGTGAAATCTGTCTATGCTCATCGTCTTTTAGTTTACATTTTGACTGCACAATTGTGAGCTCTTTGTTATGCACAAAACAACATAGTTTTCTTTTATTTATAGAGCATCATTATTTAATAAATGCTCATAATTTATTTTTGAGTAGTTTTTTTCATGTACATCTATGCTGCATGTTAATAAAAGTGCCTGTGTGACATCTGGGACACAGCTTTGACTAAGAACTCTCTTTTTGTTCTTACTTTATGGCTTTAAAAAAATATCGAGATATATATCTTATATCGCCATCCAGCTAAAAAATATCGAGATATGAATTTTGGGTCATATCGCCCAGCTCTAGTGGGAAACATTGAAGACAGTTTACAATCTTTGCAGGAGTGCACATCCCAGCAAATTTACCCCAAGGCCAGACACTACAAAAAACAAAACCCACAAGAACTACATCTCAGATTCTAAATTCCTCAGTTAGCGTGTTAAATGTTAAAGTTCATGAAATTACAATTAGGAAAAGACTAAAGAAGCATAGGAAGGGTTAGGAAGGGTTGGCAGAAGAAAGCCGCTTTTTTTCTGAGAACATGGCAGCACAGCTTAGGTTTGCAAAGTTGCATCTGAACAAACTACAAGACTTCTGGAACAATGTCCTTTGGATGGATGAGACCAATGTGGAGATGGCTGGCCATAATGCACAGCACCACACTAGCCAAAAACCAAACACAGCATATCGGCACAAACACCTAATGCCGACAGTCAAGCACGGTGGTGGAGGGGTAATGATTTGGGCTTGTTTTGCAGCCACAGGACCCGGGTGCCTTGCAGTCATTGAGTTGAAGTCCTCTATATAGTTAAGTAAGTAAGTAAGGCAAAAAATTATTTATAATTTTTCAAGACAAGAATCACAAAGTGTTTCACAAAAAAGAAAGAAAAAAAAAGAATCCAGGGCATTTAAAACAACACAGACAAAAAGTAAGACAAATGCAATTCACAGATCCACAGAGTCCACAGATCCACAGAGTCCACAGATCTTAAGCTAAGCAAAGAGAGTTCCAGAGGGCCAGAGTGGCAAAAGCCTCATATGCTGTATAACAAGTAGGCCCTGATCACATGACCTCAGGGACCTGCTAGGGACATAGGGATGTAGAAGTTCAGTAATGTAAGCCGGTGCTTGTCCACGAAGAGCTCTAAAAGTCAGAACCAGAATCTCAAAATGGACTCTGAATTCAAAGGGGAGCCAATGTAGCTGTATTAGCAACGGTGCTTAGACATATAAACAATGAATTACAGTGTGCTTGGCCCAATGCACAATGCACAGCAGCAAATCTGCAGAAATGATGAAAAAGAAAAGAATCAAAGTGCTGTAATGGCCAGTCAAAGTCCAGACCTCTACCTGACTGAAATGCTGGGAACTTTAGAGACAGTAGAAAGTACATAAACAAATGCCTGCGAAGTACTGAAGCTATGGTGTACAGAAGAGCGGGCCAAAATTCCTCCACAACTATGTGAGAGACTGATAAAGTAATACAAAAAAAGAATTACTTTAAATTACTTCTGCTAAAGGTGCCTCTACAAACTACCGAATCATAAGTGGTGTTTAGTTTTTGACACAGTGCTTCTCCAGTTTGTCTTCATTATTGTTAAATGAATATGACATGGTGTGATAATTCATCCGTGGTTAATCATCTGAGGTTTATTTACCTTATTTTAAAATCTGTTAAGGACTAGATCGACTATATCTTGATCATTAGGAATGAAACAGGATGATTTCTTTTTAAAAAGACTGCACGTTAGTGTGTTTTAGTCACAGTTACTGAAATAGGGAAGCGATTAAGTTAGTCTGACACCAACCACTGGCTTATTGCTTCAAGGTTAAGACCAGCATTACTTAACATTTATCTTAATGACAACAAATGCCACAAACAGACCATTATCAGTGTGAGATCACTCTTCAACTTCTCAGACCTGTCTGTGGCACTTGGGTCAAATGTCATTCCTTCCGTCTGTGGATGTCCAAAGTAGGAATGTCGAAAGATTCCCTAAACACTACCACTGAACACTCAAGAAATAGTGTATTCGATAGAGGCCATATATTTATTTGCTGCTGATAAAGTGGGGTTTTATGTTGTTTTGTTTTTTGTCATTAATAAGAAAGCATGTCAGCTTATTTTAGTGGCTCATTTGAATGCTTTACCAGTTTATGGACAGAAATCAAGTGCTGTGACACATGCGAATGAGCTCTATCAGGCTTTAGTGGGATCAGATTTGACTGATTACACTAAGGTGCAATCATTCACAATCTTTTATTAAAAACTGGCTTAAATACAATATGTTTATTCTGTTGAAATCTTATTCAATTTTTATGTCTATTATAACCTTACTAATATGCAATAGTCATGCTGATGACAAACGAAAACCTCAACAAATAAAAATGGAAAGGGAAAGAAAACAGCATGTGTACACAGGCAGAGCTGTAGACCCTCAAGCAAGTAAATTTGAGGTTAATTCGTTAAAAAAAATACCTCAAAACAGTCACGAGGTACTAATATGACTGAGAGGTTATGGCCATCATTAAGGAGCAATGGAAAAAGACAGAAACAGAAATCTGGATAGAACGTACAACAAAGAACTGCAGTAAGAGATCAAATATTATTAGTAGTATAATTTATTCGCCACAGGAATATTTTTTCCATTTTCTTCCACGAGGGGTTTAAAATACACTCGGGCAGAACCCCAAAGCACTGACTATTTAAACTCAGCCTCTGAATCATTAATCATATTCCTCCATACTCAATCACACAGACTTGCAGGAGAGAGGGTCCAGGCACTGCCTTCCATTAACCAGGTCTGTCACGTCTCTAATCCACAGAGCCCGCTCCAGACCAATGTCTGGGGAGACAACACGCGGGGCCATTGTTGATTTATGGATGCTCTATTTTTCCTCAAATTATCTTTTAAGCAGGAGAATAAAATGCAGCCTGTCAACTGTAAGGTGTTTAGTCTTTTACTGATGCTGGGTAATGTGAATCGTGTGCATATTAGGACAAAAATCAACCTCCGAAACGAGGCCGAATGACTGAATCGGGACGAATTAAATAGTGACTCCTTGGATAGGAAGGTGTAAGATGTCTCCGTGCAAACTGAAACCACGTAGATGCAACAAGGCTTTAAATAAGGAGATAAAAGAGGTAACAGAGGCCGATTAAGAGAGAGGATGTTTATCATGATGGGGTCTGGCTTGAGTCATACCTTCAATCAGTACACAAGCCTGGCTGTCACAACCCGGCAACCTGACACTCTGCTGCTGAATAAAACATAGCGTCCTTTTATAAAGTTATGTCAGAAATGAACAAACTAAATGCACTGGCACAGATTCTCCCGGCTAGTTCAGGTAATCAGAAACCCTGCATAAAACATGGGCTTCTCTGATCTGTAACCAACATGGAGATTAATATTCATTTAGGACTTTGCAGTTTAGTTGAATTATATTTTATTAAACATCACATCTAAAATGTGAAAAGGGCCAAAACTGATTTTTTTTTAAAGTTAGCATGCACTGATGTCTGACTGCCCAAATATTAATTAGTGCAGGACACAAAATGAGGTCAACGTCAACCTTTAGATTCTGTTTTAGAGGTGTGGAGATTTATGATTTATTAGCTTTTCTGAGTGACGCTCTTTCTGATGTAACCCTGACATTTACTTTCATAATTACTGGGGACCAGTATGCTTTTACACTGGTGGATTCTCATATTAAACGTGGCTAAAGGTTCAAATATTAAGGTCAGTGTAAGCCGACCTGCTGTAAACACTCTACACTTGGCTCTGTATGATGTCAAAGAGAGGATTCCCTTAATGTCGTTGTCAGGTGCAGAGCTCTGTCCTCCAGTGAGGGGCAAATAAAGTTGGCTTAAATGGATCAGGTGGCCAAAGAAGGCAGCAGACATGCTCCTTCCTTCCAATTCTGTGATCATGTGAGATGAAAGAAAAAAAACATTACAGGACTCCTTCAAGGCTCTCTAATTGAAATTAGTTTTGTGTGGCAAGGTGCTTCAGTGGCTAGCACTACTGCCTCACAGCAAGAAGGTTCCTGATTTGAGTCTGTGGCCTTCCTGTGTGGTTTGCATGTCCTCCTTCTGCCCAGGGGCGGATCTAGAAGGGTGGCATGGGGTGGCAAGTGCCACCTCTGTTTTGCATATGACAGTGTTGTTTATTAAAATAAGATAGCATTAACAGTTTGAGCGTAGTTACAGTCAACACTGAATATAAATGCTAAAACTGAATATATTGGATAGTGTTCCCCCCCCTCCACCATTAACAAATGGTTCAGCCCATAGCAGGACCGGCTTTTTTCTTGTTTTCAGTAGCAAGCGATGCTTATGATTGTGCCAGAGCACATTTTGAACAACACCATGGGAATTTTGGATTTTACACAGGTGGTCGGATGTTACACTCTGGAAATGGAAGGAAGGTGAGTGTTATTAACCCTCTGTGGTCCACGGACACGCTGCACCTCCAAATCACATGACTATTTTAAGCTGACATAGCAACAAGCTGCAGCCACGCTGAGTCTCTATTTCAGCCCACATTGAAAGTTCAGACTTCAAAGTTTTTTAATTTTAATTACAGGCCAGTAAATCCAGAGTTATGATAATATATATAAGCCATGCTTTTTACTAAATACTGTCGTCACGTTTTTGTGTGTGTGTGTTTTAAGCGTTTTCTAAGGACAGCGGGAAAACAGTAAAGAAAGGAAAAAAAGCCACCTCTTTCCTATCGGTGGAAAAATGTACCATGTTGACCAATTAAAAAAAAAGTCAACATGTGGGATTTGGTTGTTTAGGAAGAGGGGAGAGTTTTGGGAGTGACGGTAACGGCAGCGAGACAGAGCAAGCGAGTGAGAGAGAGAGAGAGAGAGAGCTTTTAGATGTGGGAGATTTGTGACGTTTAGTGTGGAGTGTATACTTAGTGTATTGTGTTGTCTTGTGTAGCTGTTCTGTTGTGTAGTCGTTTTGTTTTGTGTGTCAGTGAGGGCACTAATGAATGTCACTAAGGCACATTGCAGTGTAAACACTGTCACTAAGTAGAAAACCAGCGGAGTGATACACCTCCTGTTGTCAGGCCTGCAGGTTTATCCCTGTGCTGTTCTCCTCTGTCTTTTGGTGGACAAACTTTTTTTTACTGGCACACATCATTTGTGGGGCATCTTACTGTGACACCTGATTGTTCTCTCATTTTAGTTTTAGTAATATTTTTAAATGGTTGTACAAAATGAAAAAAAAAAACGGCAGGTGTATTGGCTGCATTTTTAGATAAATAGTTGTATATGTTTACAAAATGTACAATTTATATTTGCATTTCAAGTTATAAAAATGTACTCAACATGTCTGTGGGTTTTTGTCGCCTCTGTCAGTGCGCCCTAGGGTGGCTGTGGCTACAATGTAGCTTGCCATCACCAGTGTGTGAATGTGTGTGTGAATGGGTGGATGACTGGATGTGTAAAGCGCTTTGGGGTCCTTAGGGACTAGTAAAGCACTATACAAATACAGGCTATTTACCATTTACCATTTTTACAGTAAAAAATACTACTAGGATTTTAAGTTCTTTGTGTGATTTCAGATCAGTAATACTAATGCAGTATGTCAGTGAAAAAAAACAACTAAATTTAGTTGAGCTGAAAAGAATGATACCAAACAAGGCAAGGGGAAAAAACTAAAATGAAACAATTTCAAACAGAAATGAAACAAAATCAGAAGTGGTAAAAAATGGGCAGTTGTATTTCAGACCTCAGTGGGTTGTTTTATGTAACTAAAGTGTGTGTGTGTGTGTGTGGGGGGGGGGGGGGGGGGGGGGGGGGGGGGGGCTTTGATTTTGCCAACCCATTTGATTTCTTTGCCACCCTCATGCCACCCTAAGAAAATTTCTCTAGATCCGCCCCTGCCTCTGCCTCCATAGGTTTCGTCCAACAGTCCAGAGAAAACTAGGTTTAACTGGTGATCCTAAATTAGCCATCGATGGGCAGAATCAGAGCTCTGAATGGTGCAGAGAAATGATACGTGGTGGAGTTTCTCACCGAACCAGAAGAAGTATAACTCACTAGAAAGGAAATAGATTTATTTGGGGTGACTGCATGAAGTGTCACTGCTGCTGAGTTTCTTTGAAATACATTTTCTGAACACCACAAGGCAACTTCAATTTAGTGGCATTATATTTAAAAGAAGACAGGCATCTCCACAACTGTTATCTCCAGATACCAAAAAATATCAAAACTGGACAGCTAGCAACAAAACAATTCAAATAGTGCCAGAGGCCAGAGGATATTACAGATATTTGATTTTGTGGGGAGCAGTCCCCTTAACCTTGATAAATAACCCTGTGTGCACAAGGTAAAGACAGTTATGAGACCCCCATGCTGAAGCTTTGCCTCTGCATAATTAATACATTATTATGAACAAGTTAGTGGTGTATTATACTGTAATACTAAGAAATCAATGGGCAGCCACCAGAAAGGCTTTACTGCACCTCAGCGCTGATCATTGAATCTGCAGGTCTCTGCAGGAGGAATTCTTACATTATACAGTCCATTATTTCGCTTTGAGGACTGTGCTGCCTAACACGTCGGTCAAATACAGTTTAAATCTGGGGATGTCCACAGCACACTCATCAATCCATTCTGTGCTCGGGCTAGTTTGAAGGGTTAGTTTGCAGTGATCCTCACAGCAAATGACAGCCAACAGGTCCCCTCATTGTTGACTGCTTTGGATTTTTATGTTTTTTAATTTTTTTATGCAGTACTGCATAAACCGACTTTCTTATTAAACAGTGGTGTGTTTGTGGTTTGAAAAAAAAAAAGAGCTGAGAAATGCGATGAGGAGCACCTCCAACGTCTTGCTTGTTGCTGTATCCCTGCAACTGACTCTTCTGTGTTCAGCTGAAGACTAAAAGTAGCAGCAGTTAAATATAAAAGCATACAGAACGACACAGCACGGCTGAAAGAAAATGTCGGCACTCCAACTGATGGTTTAGACTTATTGGGCAGATTTAATAGGAATAAAATAAATGGAAGATGGTGACGGGGTAGTATGTTTACTCCTTTCTCTCTGAAATAGACTTTATGTGCAATGCACCCTCTGACATCTGCTTTACATAAACCCAGATTGCACAGGAAAAGTTACGTGTTTAAAAACAGGAAATATAATAATATAATAAGTGAGTTATCGTGTTTTCTGCCCTCTGCTACACCTGCATCTTTATTTTTTTCTGAAAACAGGAAATCCATCTATTCCTGACCTGTACAGTCTGTGTTGTTGAATTTCTGTGTCTGCAGTGATTACATGTATCTGCTTGTTTTTACACATACACTGTGCCGCACACTGAGCCAAATGGGTGTAATTTGTCACGACGGCTGTGTGTCCGGCTGATGGAGAGAGAGTGTGAGCAGGCAGAGAGCCTGGCCTGGCCTCCACAAAGACACATAGAGGAGAAGCAGAGGCGCGGGGTATTAACAAGAGAAATTATTGAAAAGACCAGGGAAGTAACCTGAGCTTCACAGACATCCATTACTGAGTAGAAGCACTGAAAAGAAAATGAGAATACGGAGTGCAAAGAGGGAGAAAAGGGTGGAAAATGTGCACGAGTGGGCCTGATCGTGCACATTTTCCTGTGTGTTTGATCACGCTAAGACGTGGACAAAAGCAAAAAGGTTAGACATGAAAAACTGAGCTGGAGCGGGGCACACAGAGAAGCATTTGTCATAGTCAGCGGCACCCGTTTACTCAGCATGATATTTTTTTTCCCCCTCCCACCCTCGTGCATGTTGGCTGTTTTCAGTCAGACATGATATTTTCTCGCAAGCACAAAACAACCAAAAAAGGAGTCAGACCACTTTCAGTGGCGATGATGAAAGAAGGAGTGAGGAGGCGACTGCGGAGTTTGAATCTTCGCTGGTGAACTGAGGCTTTTTCTCCTTTCACGAGGAGGAGGCCATTTATCACTCGCACCAACCTGTTGCCTTCACTATCTATGTCACTCAGCCGATCACCATCAAGAAAAGCACATGCTAATATCATGAAGACAAATAACGGCCAGCTAAAACTACTGCGAGACTGTGCCCTCGTTTATTTGACTAATGGTGTCAACCTGTCTACCATTATCAAACCGCAGGGTGTACAGAGGCAGAGAGGGAGGGAGGGGCAATTTATGCAAGAAAACCTGCTGAATTAGGGCTCTTTTGAGTGCATAGGAAAACCGGTGACATTCGCTGAAGTCCTCCATTGAAGCCACGAGGGACATCAATAAATCATGTTGCAAAGCAGGCACCTGTGCGCTGATCCAAAGCAGGCTTTGTCCCACTACTCATTCACAATTAGATTGAGAGGCCAAAGCCTCTGACACCGAATCTAAAGTTACACTGAGATAACCTAACATTTGCTCCTGAAGCTGAGGAATCCTGCCTTATGTTGTGAAGCCACTCATAAGCTAAGACTTCAATCCCATGGAACAATAATCTTCAGGTGCAGTGCATCATGAATCTTCTGGCTTAATCAATCATACTGATGCACTTAGTGTGCGGCATGAATGCTATCAGTGCTTATGCACTTGCCTGGCTGCATGATCAATCCTAAAGGGGGGGTGGGGGCTACTCGCAGAGGAGGCTGGGATATTCATCTTTCTTTCCAGGGGTCACCTCCTGCTATGTGCAACGGAGAATGATGTGGCTGTGACGTGTACGGCGACAATCTGCCTATGAAGCGGGTTCTGGAGGCAGGCTGGTTGTGCCGTATCATCAGTGGGCAGCTGCCAGTGCCACTATTCAAACTGGAGGCTCTACAGGAAGCCAAAAATAGGAGCTGCAAAATCATCCATCAATAAGGCTCGTGAGTCGTGGTTCGTCAGGCTGTACTTCTGAAATCCTTCTGTTCTGTCACCTCCCTGCTCAGCAGCATAGCGGGGAGTAACAGAACAGTATACGCAGGGAACAAAAAGCCTAGATTCAATGAGAACCTAGCCAAGGTCAGGTTTATAAAAAAAACGAACTGCAGCGCAATGATAAATCCTGCATTAAGATAAAATACCTGACAGTACATTTTCTGTCTATTTTTGCTTTGGGTGCTGTTAAAAATAACTGTATAAGCAGTCTGTCTGTTATCCAATAGAAAAATAATTTAGTTTTACTTCAGAATTTCAAGAACTTGGTACATTTCAAAGGTTTTACTCCTTTATAAAAACCTCTTCAGAGCTTCTTGGTGTCAATTAGAATAAAAAAGGTTGAGCTGACATGTTACATGTCGCTCCAACAGTCCGATGACACGTGCAGGTGCACAGTGCTGTGCACGTGTGAGGATTACCCTTTGATGCCTCTGTGATGTACACAACTAGATCCAGTGCCAGTTTAGTGGATTTCATTCACCTCTCTCATTCCTGTCATTAATTAAAGATGGGAAACCATTTACTGTCACACCGACGGCCACTATAGGATCACCAGTTACAATGACAAGTATCTTTGGACAGGTTCAAAACTAGAGGCTTCCGCTGTAAGGCAACTGACGCACCACTGTGCTGCACAGCTATTTGTTATATTGGTTAATTTAACTACACTATTAAGGTTATTTAGTCTTCTCTGCTTTCTACCTTCTCTTAGTTTAGTCCAAGGTAAATGGACTGTAATTTATACAGTGCTCTTTTACTATCACTGTGAACCCAAAGCTCTTTTTACACTGCAAGCAGAATCCACACACACATTTCCAGTATTCACCCAGGTAAACATCAGAGGGTACTTGGGGTTTAATATCTTGTCCAAGGACCGTTTGACCTGAAGCCCCGGGGTGTTTCTGAGGTTCCTCCTTAAAAATGACAGGCCCAAAGTGAATCAACTATTTCTCTGCGATTACAAGCTCTGTGTAAATTATATTGGTATCAAAATAAAGCTGACACTTGTGAGACTTCATCAGCAGTGCAAGCATCACAGCAGAGGCCATTCTGTCAAAGTAACTGAGGATAAAACACAGAAAAGTATAAAGGAGTTTTTCCTGGCTTGGTCTTTTATAGCATGTAGCCCTCTTGAAAATTTGGTGCTGATTAATACAGAATTTGGGAGCTGGGGATTGAACTGTCAACCTTCCTAATAGTAGGTAACCCATTCCAAACTCTAAGCCATCATAACTGACAAGCTTTTGGGGGCAATGGGTGGGAGCTCTGTGGCTGGAACAAATAGAATTACTTGCACTATTGCACACTATCCACACATCTGTTAACCTATTTTTATTTACAAAAACAAACAAAGAAACAAAAAAACAACAACTTCAGAGCAATTTCAGATTCTAAAGTCGACTTCTACAGTCGATTGTGCATAATTAGACTAGACTAGATTAGACTAGATAATTAATCTTGATTAGACTTAATTGAAAAAGTGGTAAATGGGCTAGTTCTTTGCTGAATAACGTTTCTCTACTCTACTTGAACAATTTAAAGCACTTTATATAACATGCCTCACAAGCACTTTTTTCTGTCATCCACACGTTCATACTCTGATGAATGCATCGGAAAGCAGCACAGGGTTCAGTATCTTGCCCAAGGATACTTAGGCAAGGAGAGCTCGGAGCACTCTGGGACAGAACAGCCAACTTTCCAATTAGTAGATGGCCTGTTCCACCTCAGGAACAACAGGCTAAACCACAGGGAAAGTCACAAAAAGTCACACAAAAAGTGATGATAAAAGAGTATTGGTACCAATTTTTGGTACTTCCACCCGCTTGTGAACAATTCCCTTGGAATCATAAGTTCTTTACAATCAAGCTGAACAAGCAGCAAAAAGAGAGCCGTTGTTTTTTGTATTCAAATGTTTTTTTTAATACATGTAAATGAAGTAAGTTTATTACAACCTCCGTGTCCTAAAGAGTGACTAAAGGTTGAGATCTCTCTTTCTTTATAAGATGTGCGGCAAAGGTTTTCTTAAAGTGTTGTTAGTCAGAAATAATGCCCGTGCTGCATTAACAACCATAAATAAACAAGCAGATTGTTTCTTTGTGATCTCACTAAATAAAATCATTAACCAAAATGTCTGATATGCAAATGTACAAGAACTAAAGGGAATTATTGTATGTTCATTATGTCTCGTAGTCTAATGGGATAAACATGCCTAACCGCTGGTTTAGAAGCTCCAAATCACTAAACCACAGCCCATAATTAAAGATGTCCTCCTCACCGCCCAGCCGACCCTCCGTGGATCATATTTAGCCTCATTTATGCTAATAAAAACCACTCCACGGTAGCAGACAGCCCTCTATGGGATTCCCCTTCAATCCTCTGGGGCAAACGAAGATGGCTTTATCTGCAGCTCTCATCAGAATACCAATGAGCCCATATCACACCACGCCAGCACACACACAGCACGGCTCGTCTCCCTCGGTATAAAATCAGTCCATATCTCAACTTTTGAGGAATAAAAGCTGACAGAGCCGAATCAAAGTAATCATAAAGCTTAAGAGGAAAGTTTTGTTAAAGGTAGTCCAAGCCTTTAATTTAAAGCTTTGACGTGCTGTCACAGAACCACAGAAACAGATCGGATCCATCAGCTTCAGGCGGACAAAACTCTTTATCAGCCGAGAGCTGTCTGACTAAGTGCTGCTAAGATTTGATTATCTCGCCTGGACAGCGAGCCATCAGCCCCGACTGACTTCAGTGGACCCACTGCACTTCTTTAACAGTTTCTAGTAGGCCTGCTGTGGTACTACTTCAATGTGTGCCACTACAGCTGCTACCATTGGTTACTGTACCTACGATACCACCAATATCTGCATTAATATAGTTGGTAATAATAAAAAACAAATAAAAAATAATAAAATAGAGTGTAAAACTATGAAGAAGTTTCACACCCCAGCTCCTCTGTGATTACTTCTTTTGAATTTGACCAAGTGGCTGCCTCTGAAGTTTAATAAGTTGGAGTTAAAAAGTGGCCGAAAGCTCCAGAATTGAGAATATATTCACAGAAATGTTGTAAGAAAAGTAAAGATCATTCCCAAAAGTGTGCTTACATTATATTAATAGAAGACAATAAGCATAAAAAAGCTGTGATGAGTATTGCTAAAGCATATAGTTAGGTCTGGATCAGGTGAACCTGAATCCTCCCTTAGTTATGCAGCAATAGGTGTTTGCTGCTGGGGGATTCCCATGATGCACTGAGTATTTCTTCTTTAGTCACCTTTCTCACTCACTATGTGTTAATAGACCTCTCTGTTGAATCACACTTCTTATTAATCTCTGTCTCTCTTCCACAGCATGTCTTTCATCCTGTCTTCCTCTCTCGCCCCAACCGGTCGCAGCAGATGGCCCCGCCCCTCCCTGAGCCTGGTTCTGCCGGAGGTTTCTTCCTGTTAAAAGGGAGTTTTTCCTTCCCACTGTCGCCAAAGTGCTTGCTCATAGGGCGTCATATGATTGTTGGGTTTTTCTCTGTATGTATTATTGTAGGGTGCACCTTACAATAGAAAGCTCCTTGAGGCAACTGTTGTTGTGATTTGGCGCTATATAAATAAAATAGAATTGAATTAAATCTTTGTAAATCTTGAATTTCTCATAAATGACTGGACTCGTGTTGTGATTCTACCATATGACAAAATCCCGGCACAAATTATGGTTTAGCCGAGAATTGCCATCCATCAAAAAGTGAAAAGCAAGCAAAAACATCAAATAACAAACAAACCAATGAAAAGAGGTTCGTTAGCGCATATAGAAGTCATGAACGTTCACCAGAGGCTTCAAACCACATGTAATAACCGGCAGGAAATCACTTGGATCAAATAAGATAAGATTATTTCCATAATCCCAGTGAGAGATGACATCCCTAATATAGCCATCTCACACGCACAGCTCCGAGTGTAAGTACAGATGCTCCACCCACCAGCTTTGTTTACGAGGGGCAGCCAATCAGAAGTAAGTTGGCTATAAAAGGATGAACTGTGAATTATGCAAAGCGCTGAGAGTGGAGTAGCCCAAGAATAACAAAGTGGAGCTGGAAATCAACATAATAAGGCCCCTCGGAGACAAGCTTAAGATCAAAATCGATCTGAAGTCTGTTTCATAAATGAGTGGAGCGGCTCAGCAGACAGATGAAATTGGGGTTGTACTGGGAACCAGATTGCAATCAGTGAAACAGAGTACAAGGAGGTATTTTAGAAAAACAAACCACCACAGTATATAAAATTCCAAAGGAGAAAAAATGCTGAAATACTCACTAAATGCTAATATCCTTTTACTGCATCTATTTGTCACTAATAATGCTGCAGTCCACCTCCTGCTGCCGTTACACCTCCTTCTGCCCTTTAATATGTATGGTACTTCTATTCAGAGTTGCACTGAGACGTTTTCAAAATGTTTTTTTTGTTCTGCAGCCCTCCTTTGTATCCGCAAGATACTTACTTTCACACAAAGGCAAAAAAAAGGCACATGCCATGAGAGCAATCATGTGCCTAAAGCTGCTCAGTTAATCAGGAAAGCCACTCATTTTAGAATTAACACTTCTGTGACTCACAATAGAAGCTAAAACTTAGTATGAGCATTGAATTAGCTTGTTGGTTTGAATCTGTGTGAAAGGGCCTTTCAACTGTACTGCTGGGAAGCTGTTTTTATTGCTACAACTGCTAATCTCACTCGTGACTTGGAAAACAAGAAAAATCCTGATGTTCTTCATTTTGGAACGACATATGCGTGCGTATAAATAAAGTGGCATCTTTACAGTAGCACAAAGAGCCAAATTCCTTTGGTTTGCTTCTGGGTGTGTCCCAGCAGATAGACGAGGGACATCCTCTGGGACCTGTGGGACGGTCCTGGAGAAGGCTTCGATATGGGCAGGGCGGTGGAGAGGCGGAACAGGGAGGTCTGCAGATGTGGGCTCAGAGATAAGCGGCAAAACTTGGGTAACAGGATAATGGCTTCCTGTTTGAATTTGAATTGTTTGTCAGGTTACAGCAGCTTTGAACGGGGACGTGTTTATCTGAGAATCTGGTGGAGAGAGAATGCGAAAACAAGAACAACAAAGGGTCCTTTTGCTGTTTACTGGGATAATGATTTAGCTTCGTCGAGTGTGACAGCAGCACCGGACCTGACAGGAAGACGAGAGATTAAACAGGAAGTTGTCTGGAATCTGGGCAGAGCGCTGAGCAGCAAATCTGCAATTACACGACTCCATTAGAGTCACAGACACTGACAGCGTCTTCGAGAGAATTTTGGCATATTCACTTTGATAGGGGCTTTATAAAGATGACAAAGTATCCAACAGCACATTTCAAAAATACAAGACAAGAACAAGTCAGATGGGAAGATTTCTCAAACCCTGTGTACTCATTTACACATCGCACCAACTGGCCTTTTCAAATTTTTATTTATTCTAGCTTTGGAGGCAAAAACTCAATTTTCTAAAACAAATTGTGAGTCTCAGTTGTTTCAGATGTGTTCTTTCAGTACAACATGGTCATAGTAAGTAGTGCTGATAAAACGTCCTTCTCCGACACACACTGTCCCGTTATAATATGGGATCATCTGTCCCAGTTCTTCTCTATCTGAAGCATCCCCGCAGCCTCAAGGCCTAGAGCCTTGAGATGTTAAGGCACATCTGTCTCCAGCAGATGGCTCATCCAGAGAGAGAAATGAGAAATTTCTCTGTACTGCACAGATACAGGTGGGTCTCTCGTCTCTGCACACTTGATTGGGGAAACTCTAATGGAAGAGTAATGCGCCCGAGGAAATTCAGGGCTGGACTCGATCTCCAACTGAATGCATGACAGCAAACTGAGCTTTAGATTTACCAGGAAAATTCAAAAATAAAATCCACACAAAGCTAGTCGACAACTTCAACTCAAACTTCTCCTTTTCAGGTTAAACGGCTGCAGGGTGACCTCCCTCCACCTCTGCACCAGCTTAAAGCACTCAGCTCACAGCGGTCTAGTCCAAGTTTATCACTTCTGAGGGATTGAGGCAGATTTGTCAGACAGCCTTGGGCTCCAGCGCCCTGAGGTGGAGCTTGGGGGTGAATACCAGATATCATCAGCCCTTTCAGCTAACAGTCCTGGAGCCTGGTGGGTTTCAGTGTGACCAACATGTTCCATATTCATGTGACATTCTGCGGCGGTAGCCTGCCAGAACTTTGTACATCAGCTCCCTTGATCCTATCCTGTGAATTTAAAACAGCACGGACCTAAACTACGACAATAACTAAGGGGGTCCAGCACTGTATGTACAGCATCTGATGTCCACAAACAGGGGATCCCTGACAGAATGGCTTTCCGCTATAGAGGAATTTATATAAATAATTTTCTTTTCTTTTAGAAGATAGGTTGCCAAGAGACACAAGACTTAAAGTTAGAGAAATTATGAAAACACTGGAATAATTCACTGGGAAGCGATAAAGAAAGCTGCATTCTGGTAATTACCACATTACAACAGCTAACATCTGGAAAACTTAGATTTTCTCTAAACACTCCAATATAACCAATTTGGGAATAGCAGCATAGATATAAACTGTATATCAAAGATGGACGTAGCCCCCTTGACATTAACTGTTGGTTAGTGAATTCGAGTTTTAAGGATTTTTATTTTGTAAATTCGCATTTGCTACATTGTCCACAAGTCCACATTTGGATGATAGGGTGAAGTGGTGGTGAAGTTATCTGCTAACACCAGACTCCAGACTATATAGGGGCATTACACAGAAATGAATACATGTTAATTAGTGGACTGGACTGCTTCTTGCATAATGCTTTTCCACTCTTACTGAGCATGCAAAGTGCTTTTGGACTATGAGCCAAACTCAGCTACTCACACATATACAGACATATACATATCAAGCATTTGCATAAATTGCCAACCAACAACTCAGGATTGAGTATCTCGCTCAAGGATGCTTCGACATGCAGACCAGAGAAGTCTGAGAGTGATTTCTGATTTTTGTATGCTACTTGGTGGTAGGATATAAATATTCAAAATTATATTTTGAATGCTATTTTAATTAAAAAGGCTCCAAAAGGGTCCAACAGCAAAAATATAGTGAAGAAGTCAAATTCAGTCACTTGAGCGGTGATGTGACTGAGCAGAGAGCTAGTGGCTATACCCATCTGTACTTAATAGAGGCTGTAAAGCTTTGATACACTTTCAATAAATTAGTCTTTTTGTGAAAATTCAGTGTGCGTTTCTGCTGTAAAGTTGAAAATGTTAACATTGGGAGTCTATAGGGAGAGCCTCTAGTGCCCACTCAAGCAAGTGCAGCTTTAAAATGGTTTAATTTTTCAGTCCTCTAGGTTAATGCTTGACTCCAAACCATTTTTTGCTTTCATTTTATCTTCACCTCTATGTTTCTGTGTTAATGCTCCATATAAATCAAGCATGATAAAGCTGCAAATAAATAACCGGAATGTTTTAGAACAATTTAAAAAATGGTTGCTTTCTTCAAAACCAACCAATCTTTCTGTTTTGCATGTGAAACGTCGACTGGCTTGCTGGGCCTCCCTTTTAACCCCCCACAGGCTTTACTCACTCAGCAGCTGGCAGCGCAGGACCTGTAGGCTTGTCTTCATGGTATCATGTGATCCGGCTCCTCCTCCACAGTGCTCATGGTTCTCTGAGAGAAACACAGCAAAAAGAAAGCAAGGTGAGATAAAACTCAGGGCTTGGATATCAACTCGCATTTAAATGATCGTTAAACGCCAGTGTGATAAACCATGACTATGTATGGATAGCTTTTAGCAGAACAGACAGGGAAAAGGACGAGATCGCAGACAACATCGTCCAGCTTAACCTTGACAGCTTAATCCTTGTAATGACTGCCACCCAGCAGTTACACCTGTGAGAGCAAATGAATTACATATTTCACAAATCCAGGTAGGACTGCAGTGGTGGTCAGCCTCAATGGTCGGGCTTCAAATCAGCATTGGCATCCTGCAGGCTGTGCTGGTCAGTAAAACCAATTATGGGGCATTAAACATTGACCAGTGAGCCTTGTTCTGAGACAGCCACTGCGTGTGTGTCAGCGAGACCAGTACCCAAGGGCGCTCTTTAGGAGAATGACTCACTGATGGCCTTCTGCTAAATAAAAGGCCATATACACACACATATCTCCATTCACCCCCGGAGGAGTGTGCGTGTGTTCATGTTTGCCTCCTTTTGTGGATATGCCCCCTCCAGGTTTAGGGCTCTGGTTGCGGGCAACCTGTGCTTCTGTGGGAGACGTGTGAGATAAGAGGGACGGATAACAAAAGCACAGGGCGCTGATCCTTTCAGAAGACTTTATTTCCCATAAATGTAGTCCCACTCAGAGGAATGAAAAGAGACAACCATTACATCTGAGTCATCCAGTTTATCGCTGTCACTGGAGAACATTTTAATGCTTGTAAACTAGTGGAGACCATAAATCTGAATGCAACTTATAATTTATTAAAAAGACTGTTAAGTAACAGGTAAGGAAGCAACAGATACATAAAATAATAGATACATAGATGGATGTTTTTTGTAATATATTATATGACATTCAAATATTTAAATTGCATTACAGCTGTGTTGTTAGAAGGATGCTTATATTGATTGACAGCCGGGTGCTGCTAGCTGTCTGCTAGGCTAGCAAACAGCTAGCAGATGTAATATCTTAACTGTGTTTGTTGGTGTCATTTTGAGTCTTTTTAATGCAATTATCTGACAAATAGCATGGTTTACCTTGCAGTCACTGTTGCTAACAGACTGTTTAAGAAGTCTGTGCTTCAGTTTTATTTGATTAGTGTATTAACTAGCGTCAGTTAGCAGATGTGATGCACCTGTATAGATGGACACAGCTTGCTAACCAAGCCTGCTAGTGTTAGCTAAACATTAGCAGGCACAACATTTACAGAAACAATCCTAAACAAGAGAAATCAATGGCTGGAGCAGTATGGCTAAAGTTTTAAATAGAGCCTATATGTGGGATCAAAAAATAAATATATATTGTAAAACATACACACTTAGCATTAGTACTCCAGTACTGTTAAGAGACTGGAGGATTAAGAGTAGCTCCTGCAGGTACAACTGCCACACACAAAACGTGGCAGGAAAATGTAACTTGTTAAATTTAACAAGGGGAAGTCATAAACACGAAATAATGGAGACAAGCTTCTATCAAATTACAAACGAGGAAAACAACTGCAAAGCTGTAATTCTCCCGGCTCTATTTCCCTGTTACAAAAGACAAACAAAGACTAAAACGACGGGAAAAAGAACATAATAAAATAAGCAACTAAACAGGCTATCGTGACACATCATTAGATGACATAGACTCTCAATTTTGCTCTCTTTCGCAATGTTTAGAAAATGAAAACAGAGACGCTCGCTGCTTCACTGCTCTTAACTCACAGCTTTGACTATAATGATATGAGCTTGGTTGTAATGGGCTGCAAGAATACAGTAGTAGAAGCAGCAGCAGCAGAAAATGAGTTTTTCAGATATACACGTATGAAGAAATGGAACTAGCTACAATAGTCCCAAACCCATCTTCACTTTCATATGAACATGAGGATGCTGACAGCATCTCACCACCATAGCTTTACTCCCTCATGTGCTTTAATTTGTTAGCGTCACGTTCCCGGCCTAATGAGCTCAATGGAAAGGTGCAAAGAGAGCAGCTGAGCCTCTCTACAGTAATTACGCTTCATCAGCGCTGCCAAACCGGTGCAGACTCATATAGGTGATCCTTAACTTGCAAGGCACAAGTAGTGAGGCTATGGGTAGGCGGATGGAGGAGACAAGATAGTGCCAGGTGGTGTTTCATGTATACTAGTCATCACAGGGGAGAGGAAGTTTTCGTTGAAATGCGATTCAGCTCTTCTGGCCTCCTGTTGTGGAGCTGGCTCATAGTTCAGCTCTGTGCACACCAGCAGGTAAAAGATAATAGCGCGTGACAGTCGGGGTCACGGCACTGCCAAAAATCCCAGACAGGATGAGAGGTTCATTGGCAGCTGTTGACAGATTTGATGCTGCAATGCTTAACACTCGTTCACCAACCTGGATTCAATATCACTACCTCAGACTTCTTTGCAGCTGGGATTAGAAGGGATTGCAGGGTGGCTGTAAGTCACAAATGCAAGCAAAAAAACAAAAAAAACATCTGTTTGCAGAATACAGTATGCTTAAGAAAGCATGTCTGGTTTAAATCACTCTTTAATTAATTCAAGAACCAAATAATGGGGCAAACTAGAGCAGCAATCAGTGACAACAGCCATGATTTTGGTCAGTGAGTCTCTGCATGAAAGAAATAGCTGGGATGGAGGTGGGTTGCAAAATGGCTTGCAACAACTGTAGGCACATCATAGATTAGATTTTTAATGTGGGTATGCAGAAAGGTTTGGCACAGAGAACATAGCTACAAGTAGCGCTTTCTGCTGTGTCATGTCATTGGACTAGTCCAAACCCAACTCTGTACCTTATTTTTGTATTTTTACTTAAAGCAATACTGAAAGCCACAAACTGTACATAAAGGATGGATGTACATTCTGGGGTCTAAAAAGCGAAGACAGTGGAGAAGAGCCTTAAAGCCTGGACTTTTTCTAACAGGTGGTGACTCCACTGATTGCAAAACGGCTGAAAATTAACCTAATCCTCACTTGACATATTGTCATGGTCCTGGGTCATTTTGACCCAGCGTTCTTAGTTTTCTTGTGTTTTTGTATTTTGTTATTTTATTATTCATTCTATGGTTTCCTAGGTTGTTTAGTTTTTTTGCATTTCCCCTTGTGTCTCTGCCCTCTATGTGTATCTGTTTTTATGGTGATGTGAGTTCTTGTGCCATCTTGTTTTCTCCAGCCTGTCTGCCTCTCTCCCTCGTGCTCCTCATGATCTCTCTCTCTCCTTTTCCAGTCTACCTCTTCGTGTACTTCCTGTTTTACTTTGAAGGTCGGTGTGTTCAGTTTTGTGTTCTCCCTGTCTCGTCTGTGTAATCAGCGTCAGCTGTGTCTCCCAGCTGTTTCCTCTCAGTCCTGATCTCCTCTTGTATTTAGTGTCTGCGTCTTCCCCTGCTCGTCGTTGCATTGTACCATCATCCTTCAGTGTGTTCCGTTAACCTGTTTGCTTGCCTGTTAGTTTATGTCTTCCCAGTATAGTTAGTCTCCTGTTCAATCTGCAACTGGCAATAAAGCTGTTTGTTTTGAGTCCCACATTTTGGGTCCTTTTTCCTGCCTGCCTGCACACAGCCATGACACATATGAGCTTAATAAAAACTTAGTTTATGGTGTGCCGTGTACAGTGACATCCAGAACGCTGAGCTTATTGTTGCCGTAATCACTTCCATCATTTATTTACAGTCTATGCTAAAAACACACTTTAGGCTCCTAACTCCTTGTAAGTACTGCAAGTAGGGACCTTGATGTGAAGCATGTTTTCATCGGTTTATGAAAAATGCCTCTCCATGTGTATCCGATAAGCAACATCCATTCCCAGTTTAAAAACCCAGTGTCCTAAACTGGTGAAATTGGGGGAAACATACAATCTTTGTCCAATTCTCAACAAATAAAAAGCAAATCAACAAAAACAATTCACTGATATACACTGGGATCTTTGCACATAGCCACCTAGCTATGTGCTTCCTCTGAAGAGGGAAAAAAGTTGCATGGCAACTGACATGCACACAGCCATCACCATAGCAACCCTAATGGTAGATTATATTGAAATTCATTCACAAGGACATTTTTTGGCTCGAACACAATTGGGAAAAATGTTAAAAGAGTCAGATTTGGAAATTCTCACTCACCACAGGTAGAATGAGAAATCCAGTAGCAACCTGCTTGTCTCTGTGACTCTGCTTTGTGCTTGCAGCCCTGCTGACAGGGCCAGGTCTGAATAGTGTGTCTGGAGGGGGTACAGACTAGAGGCCAAAGCCAAGGTCACCCGAGACGGCACAATGAAATAAACCTGTCACTCCGTTGCACTGTGGCCACCAGCCGCAGGGATAACAATGCTTTTAATTTTGGACTTCCCTCTATTCTGCGGTTATGTATAGGGGCTGTGATAGCAGGCTGGCTGCTTGCCCACAGTGGCTGCAGCCTGGCAGCTTTTCCACAACACGAGGAGGGAGGGATGAGGAGGAGGAGAGGGAGGGAGGGAAGTGTGGGAGTCGATGATGATGGTGTGAACCACACTGTTGGGTTCTCTCAGACAACTGATAACAGGACTTCCAATCACAACTCTTCTAACTGATGCCTTTTTTGTCCCTCCAGTTTTGATGCTACACCCTCACGGTTTGGGTTATATCTTTGTTGTGAACTGCAGGGAGCTTTCACACAGCTTCTGCTCAGGAAAGAGATACAAACACTAAATGTGGAAGCTGTGGTTTGAGAGTAATTGAAAAAGTGCAAGCACCAAAATACAGAGCTGGAATACTGGCAACTGAAGCAGCAACACTACTGCCACCTTAATCAGATGATCCTACCTCTTAAAAAGACATTCATAGATAGATAGATAGATAGATAGATAGATAGATAGATAGATAGATAGATAGATAGATAGATAGATAGATAGATAGATAGATAGATAGATAGATAGATAGATAGATAGATAGATAGATAGATAGATAGATAGATAGATAGATAGATAGATAGATAGATAGATATCATCATTGTTGTAAAATGTAAAAGTCTGGTTACATCAGTGTACAATTCATTGCGTCAAACCTCCTCCTTGGTGTGATCTCAGCGGGTTTAGCTTCATCTTAAGTCATGCAAAATCAACTTCCCCTCCACCCTGCCCTTCCAAGGCATCCCAGGGGTCATGCCCAGTCAGAGGGCGTCCCTTTTCCCTTTGATGCTGTTTTACCCTTTGATGGAAATCAGCAAACTGCTCCTGATAGCCGAATTCATGTGTTTCCTGCATTGCCCCAGCAGAGACTGTGGCTGCGCCTGAGGAGCAGTGATGAGAGTAAAGCCTTATTGAGTGTTACTGTAATTACATTTTTCTGTAACACAGTAATGGAACAGATTGCTCTGCTAAATCTGGTAATAACACTAAAGATACTAATGAAACAATTATGCTGTTTCGTTTTGCATTAAATAAATTCTTTGTTTTCTTTCTTGTGCTCTTTTCAATCCGGAAGTGATGATGCCACACTGGCACCAAAATGACCATCTACGTGCCAGCATTCGCACGAGTTCAAGCCTGACTGTGCAAGCTGATTAGCGATTACAAGTTCTGTTATAAAACTATTACTCATCAGTGAGAAGTTTAAAAAAAAATAACAGTGGCAGTGACTAAAACACGAGAGACTGGCTTACCACTGGGACTTTGAAAACGTAATTATCCAGCCTTTATACGCACAACAACTGAATGATTACAAGTATTGATTGGAGGCAACAACAGGCCCAAATTGAATACAAGCAGCAGAAGGAGCCGATTTCCAGGTATCTTTTTTAATCCTTCGATCCCTGAATGCACTGCCGGACTGCCGAGTCACTGTGCTGTGCTGTGCATGAGCGCTGCCAGTCGTGGCTCTGGATGACGAACCTGGCAGGATGAGCTGCTGGTGCTGTGTCATGAAGGCTAGCGGAGATTGTGCAGGTTATCAATCAGCACATTCACTTCCCTCCAGGCCCTCCTTACAATAAAGTAACACAGCAGCCATTAAAAGAACATTAGGCTCCCAGCGTGTCGGTCAGCCTGATGGTAAACTAGCAACACACTGTCTTCCACGTCCTGTCCAGTCTCGTGGTTATAACTTTAAAAGAAACATGCATGTATCGTGCTCAGACTAACATTTTTGGACTATCTGAATCATGTTGAGGATAAAAAGCCAGAGACAAGATGTTTCTTCCCTTTTTTGTTTGAGAAGCTCTCATTGACATTTATTCATTTATTTGCTTTTTTTTTGTTTGTTTTTATAAAATCTTTTGTGGACTTAAAAATCAGCTGTATGCATTTTTTAAAAAGAAATTCTATTTTCTGCACAGAACTAAAGTAGCCTGCTTCTAGATATCTAGATCACTGTCCTCATTTCCTGTTTCCTTATCAGTTTAAATAGGTCTGGTGTTTTGCTCTGATGGTTGTTGCCATGTTTGGTCGTCGGTCGTCTCGTTTTGTGAAAATTACCACAAATGGTGCATCCGCTATGCAGTTTTGCCACGCAGGTGCTATGACCTACAGAAAAAGCATCTTTTGGATCACCAAACACAGTTACAGTCAGGTCCATAAATATTGGGACATCGACACAATTCTAACATTTTTGGCTCTATACACCACCACAATGCATTCCAAATGAAACGAACAAGACATGCTTTAACTGCAGACTGTCAGCTTTTATTTGAGGGTATTTACATCCAAATCAGGTGAACGGTGTAGGAATTACAACAGTTTGCAAATGTGCCTCCCACTTCTTGAGGGACCAAAAGTAATGGGACAGAATAAGAACCATAAATCAAACATTCATTTTTTAATACTTGGTTGCAAATCCTTTACAGTCAATCACAGCCTGAAGTCTGGAACACATAGACATCACCAGACGCCGGGTTTCATCCCTGGTGATGCTCTGCCAGGCCTCTACTGCAACAGTCTTGCAGAGTTTTGAAGCATTTGTCTGAATGTGAGCAGATAATATTGCCCGAAACACTTCAGAATTCATTGTGCTGCTTTTGTCAGCAGTCACATCATCAATAAATACAAGAGAACCAGTTCCACTGGCAGCCATACATGCCCACACCATGACACTTCCACTACAATGCTTCACTGATGAGGTGGTATGCTTAGGATCATGAGCAGTTCCTTTCCTTCTCCATACTCTTCTCTTCCCATCACTCTGGTACAAGTTGATGTTGGTCTCATCTGTCCATAGGATGTTGTTCCAGAACTGCGACGGCTTTTTCAGATGTCGTTTGGCAAACTCTAATCTGGCCTGCCTGTTTTTGGGGCTCACCAAAGGTTTACATCTTGTGGTGAACCCTCTGTATTCACACTGGTGGAGTCTTCTCTTGATTGTTGACTCTGACGCACATACACCTACCTCCTAGAGAGTGTTCTTGATCTAGCCAACTGTTGTGAAGGGTGTTTTCTTCACCAGGGAAAGGATTCTTTGGTCATCCACCACAGTTGTGTCCCGTGGTCTTCCTAGTCTTTTGGTGTTGCTGAGCTCACCAGTGCGTTCCTTCTTTTTGGGAATGTTCTAAACAGTTGTTTTGGCCACGCCTGATGTTTTTGCAATCTCTCTGATGGGTTTGTTTTGTTTTTTCAGCCTAATGATGGCTTGCTTCACTGGTAGTGACAGCTCTTTGGATCTCACCCTGGCAGTTGACAGCAACAGGTTCAAAAAGCAAACAGCACACTTGAAATGAACTCTGGACCTTTTATTTGTTCATTGTAATTGGGGTAATGAGGGAATAATACACACCTGGCCATGGAACAGCTGAGAAGCCAATTGTCCCATTACTTTTGGTCCCTTAAGAAGTGGGAGGCACATATACAAACTGTCATAATTCCTATACTGTTCACCTGATTTGGATGTAAATACCCTCAAATAAAAGCTGACAGTCTGCAGTTAAAGCATGTCTTGTTCGTTTCATTTGGAATCCATTGTGGTTGTGTATAGAGCCAAAAATGTTAGAATTGTGTCGATGTCCCAATATTTATGGACCTGACTGTAGGTCCCCAAGTACAGCTATCTGTATACATAGTTCCCCATTATTAGATGCTCAAAGGTAACTGGACAGCTGGCTGACAAGCAGTTTTATGGCCATGTGAGGAAGTTTTCTCCAGTTGTTCAGCAGTATATTTCACATTTACCATCAGACTGTGAAGATACTGCTTGTTTTTACATCACTGTCAGACAGCAAATGGTAGAGTCTGAGCAGCTCTGCTGGATAAACTACTCTTTATTTTTTAAATTGCAGAAAAGATCTTTTACTGTTTTTTCTTTTCTTTAATAAAATATAATGGTACTGGACATCCATCTGCTCCACGACAAGATCATAATGTCAGACACCAAAGAGTATTAAGCTATAAACAAAGAGCTGTAAAGCCCCAACATTTCTTGATAGTAGTTTGAACAGTTACGAACTAAAATAAAAACAAAGCCCAACAACAGAAACGCTGCATGTCATGTGGCATTGTGATTGTGCACATTGATTTTATGTTTTCAGTGAGCAAGCTGTCAGCTCGTATCCTTGTCTTAGCCATCTGCAAGTTAACATACTGTATATGTCAGAGCTGAAATTCCAGGACAGTATAGCATTAAAGATGACATGCCTGTCAATGATCATTATTATAGAAAGCAGCACAGCACAAACGTGTCTTTGTCGGTATGTTATCACAGATGTTATTGCTCTTGTGCCTCGTTGTCATGCGTGCCAAACACACAGAATGTCAGCGTCATGCTCGCTTCACGTCAGCAATGAATAAATGCGCTGCAGCTCTCGCCTGGATGAATGAACTGAAAATTGAAGAACTCCCACTCAGAAAGAGCTGAGCACCTGTGCTCAGGGGCAACTGAGGAGGAGTAGAACAACATCACCGGCCTCTTCATTACTCAGCACACACACAGACAAACACACACGCACACACAGCCTGGACCAATGACTAAAGCAATTCATCAGAGGAATCGTGTCCAGAGCCCTATCTGTGGGTGTGTGAACACATGTGAGACACAGACAAAGAGATAAATGGTAGCCAACCAGAATTCCTGCCGATTTGTACAGCTGCCGCAGAGTCCATTTATAAGCAGAATGTTTCACAGTATCAGCTTCCTGTGCTCCTCAAAGATGTTTTTACTCTCCTGGAGGTGACGCAAACCAAGCTTCAGCTCTGTGAAAGCACATCTAGCATTGAATGCTAAAGCCTTTTTATGTTGTTGAAGCCATAAGCAGAGTGCAAGTCAAGATCTCACCAAGGCAGAACCTCAGGTGTCAAGTAAGCCAAGGCTCACATGACTCAAGGTGAATGAGTTTGTAAATCTTTATAAGTTAGGCTCAGCTCAAGTCAAAGTCTCAAATCTGGTCTTCGAGGAAACAAGTCAAATGAGCCCGGCAACAATACAGTCCCACTGCTTTGTTTTTGGGACTTACGCTGCCTGAAGCCTCAAGTCTTCAAGTAATTATTTCTCCAAATTGCTTCTCAGATCCTAATCTTCCATTTTTAAACTGTGTCCTTGTCTAACATCTCGAGTTAGATCTTTCAGGACTAAATACTCAAGTGGGTCAATTCTTTTGTAATCAGATTACTGTACATGACTATGCAGTATTTGTTATCAGTATGTCTGAATCTGTTTGTAGACCCTTTGCACACAGCCTGTGAGGATAGAGGGATCGAGTTTATTTGAGGATGAATTAGTTGGGTTGTTTTTTATTGTGTGTTCATAACCTGAAATCAGCCACATATCAGGACACCTTTGACCAAATGTCTCATCTGTGCTATTTGGATATCCAAGCTACACAGGAAGCCATGAAAATTCCCACAATAGGCAAAGTCAGCAAACTAACCAACATTTTCCTTCCTGATTCGCCAAAGTCAGGGTTTAAGTTTAACTTTGAGTTTTGCTCAAGTCCCATTTTCCACACTTAAAGGCAATCTGGAGTTGAAAATCTGTCAATCCATTTATTTCATGGTCAGAGGGGTGCTGGAGGCAGGGAACACCCTGGATGGGTTGCCAGTCAGACAACCTTTCACATTTGTGGCCAATTTATTAACACCAACTAGCAGGACCTTGCTGCTGTGAGGCAACAGTGCTAACCACTGCACCACCGTGCTGCCAAGAAAGTAGCCGATTGTCAAATTCAAGCCTTTGGTATAAAAGTCTTAAAAATATTAAATCACGCCTGAGTCAAGTCATTACCTTTCACAACCAGTGATCTTTACTCTTCTCTTCACCCAGTAGGATGTCGAATTTTGTTTGTATATTTTATATTTATGTGATGTTATCTCAGCGTCAACACTGCCAGTCGCATCATCTTCAATGATGTGTCTGGCACGTCTTGTTCATTTATTTAAAAATCAATAAATAAAATATTTCCAAATTCTTTCTCAATTAAGTTTAAATCTCAAAGCAGTCAAGTCTACAGAACAGCTCAAGTTCTCATTTTGTTCACATAAATCCAACCTGAGCTCACGTCTCAAATAAGTGAAAACTCACGTAGAGCTAAATAATCTGTATTCTGTAAGAGAAGGTGTCAGCCCAGGCAGTACGGCATCACGCTGGGAACTAAGGGAAGGCTAGACCCGCCTGACATACTCCGGCACACAGTGTAACACACACCTAAGGTCGGGCTTGGTACAAAGAGTGAGATAGGTAACAGAGCCCCAGGGAAGAAGCTGTGACAGACTTGTTATGTCACTGGAAAAAGGACACTGCAGACTGAAAGGCACTTGGAATGATTGAGAGCGCTGTCAGTGGAGGGATTTGATTAAGTCAGACCTGACAGACTTCAGTGCAGAGGAAACACTTTATTAGAGATGCCCCAGCATTTCTGTGCCCAAAGTTTTTGGATATTACATCTTTACATACAAATGAGTCAAGGGACAAAAACCTGATTTGATCAACCACACCCTCTGGAGTGCAAAGGGTGGTTGATAATGGGATGTTTATAACATAACAGCAAAAAAAAAAGGTCAATTACGAAGAACTTCAGTGTACTAAACATGATGCATATAGCACAGTAGCTGATTTGATCTACTATAAAATCTCCCCAGTGGGTGATATTTGGCTTTTTTGTTATTTATAGTGCTCAGACACACACACTCCTGGAGACCTCGACACCTGCAATACCTGCAAATCTCCGCGCAGGCATATACCTACTCTCCTGAGAGTTATTGAGCCAGGCAGTAAAAGAACAGACATTGGGATGCAGCTCACCCTCGCCACTGTCTGAGTCGTAAATATCCTCCTCTCCGTCGCTCGTTTCTTCTTCCTCTCTTTCTTCTTTTCATCCTCACGTGACCCACAGACTCCCCCATCCCCTGACTGAGTGACTGACTGATTGCTGCTGCGAGCGGCTCACTGATGATGAAGAGTAACGTGAAACTACAACGTGTCATGTCCCGCTACGCTTGTCACAACCGGTAAGAGAATCAAAAAGTAACATCGCTGCACAAAAAAAAAAAAAAAAAGGTGCAAAGGGCTTAGGATGACAGTTAAATTCACCACACTTACTGAATGCATAATGACACTTTCCGGAGTCATCCGGGGTTTGAGGCTTCAGTCTGACCAAAATCCAGACACTCACAGAAATGCATGAAGAAAGTCCCCACAGGAAATAATGACACACCTCCTTGCATGTAGATATTTAATCACACGCGAGATTATGTGAATGATCCGACTGATATTCATGAAAAAGGACATGAAAGACATCTAAATAAACTCTTAAAGATGGATTTCAAGTAAATTTTAAAGCTTTGCAACACATTTCTTTTTCCGTCTACATGCTTTCCTTTGAGGTTCTGCGCTAATGAAGTAAAAAGGGCTGCTTACTGGTTTTTTCAACAATAAGAAAGGACAAAATGGGACAGGTCAGATGTCAGGTTGACTAGTATAAAAAAAATAACAAGGTGTCTGATTGGCTGCTTTGAGAATAAGCGAATAACCACCTGCATATAGAGCTGGGCTGCCTTACTGAGTTAAAACGCTACTCTTTGCCCTTTTTCTCTTTCATATCTAAAACACCCGAGGAAAAACATTTGATCAAAGACTCGTTTTTGCCTTCTGTCTCAGAGCCAGCTCTCTAGGCCGTTACATCTCACAGCGTGGCTGTACGTGTCGGGTCAGCAGACAGACTGATATGTAAAATCTGTCTCTCCTGCCCTGTCACATTGATTATTGGACCTGTGTCACTCGGTGAGGCCACAGTAACGGATAACAAGCACATAATCCTTCTCGTAATGACTGTCTAAATTTATACCTGGAAAATAAGCAGGGAGAGCTAATCAACCAAAGACTTTTCATTTCTCTAAATCCTAAAGAATTATGGAGAAAAACAATTATTTAGATTTTGACTTGAGCTTTTTTAAATTTACCTCCCCGGCAGCTGAGACAAGCCATTTGCTGGCGATAGCATTCCTACCTGTGTGTCCTCTGGCACACATCTTCAGCCATCTGAGTGCTTGAAGCTGGGAGACGTCAGAGGCGGTTACGCGTCTGTAAAGCGATCTCCAACAGCAGTTTCAACACATGCCTAAATGTAAAAGATCAGGGAAAATAAACCCTGAGCTGCAAGCACTCTCCTCATTCATCTCCCATCTCTTTCTGCTTCCCACTTCTTTAATGTCATGTCATGCTTTCATCCAAATAAGTATCTTGCTCTTTCCCTTCTCTCATCTTTACTTCAAACTTGGGCTTCCTGTTCTAAGTCCCTTGAAGCAAAGAGGGCGTTTTAAAGCCGACTCTGGAAGCTGGAAAATTGGATTTATTATTTTTTTAAATGATGAGGAATAATTTAAAGACTTCCATCCAACATCTACATGAAGAGACAACTTTTATTTTTATTTATTTATGCTCTGTGTGCTCTCCTGTGCACAAACTGAGTTTACATATATATATATATATATACTGTTGGATTGTTTTGTAGCAGCAGGAAAATAAACCAGGGCTTTTCAGCTGAGAAGAAATAAAAGTTGAAATTTTCAACTATGGCATTTAAAATTGTACAAATGAAAGTTTTTAACATTAAAAGTAGATCAAATTGGCATTAATGTGAAATGGAAACCCATTGAGAATTAACACTCAGATCTCAGAGGAGCAGTTTACACTTTGGTTTCCTCTCACTGCTGTCGGAGTAATTTTTAGTTTAAACTGTTGAAATTGAAAGATGTGATAAAGAAAACATAGCTTGAGTGGCAACTTAACAGGTAGTTGGTGGAATACTTAACAGCCGAACATGTAGCGGAATAATCTAAAACATTAATGCATCTTTAAAAAAACATTTTAATACCGTTTTTACTTTGTAAGACATGTTGAAGATTGGCATATAATGTGTACCCAAAGGTATTCTGCATTAACAGCTATCCTGCAAATGTCAGATGACAAGAAAAAAAGCCAAAGTGTTATTACAGCTGAAAAATTAAAGGTAAATGTCAAAACTTATGTTGTATCAAATGCTCTAAAGAGGAAAAAAAAGCAGACAGGAAGAACCACAGGAGATTTACAAACTAAATCAGATGAAAATTCAGGGTCCTTTGCTTGCATAACAAAAGGCTGACTCAAGAGCAGTACAAGAGAGCATTAGCTTTCCCCTTGAGCACATGTACTGTCCCCCGAATTCCCCGGGAAAGCTCCTTAGACAGTAAATGGATAGAAATTTAATTTGAGGCTATGCCTCTTGTACGTTCAGCTCAGAAAGCATTTTTACTGGCAAAAACAGCAAGGCTGGCATTGTTGTCACCAGGTGAGTTCGTCTGTGTGTGTCATCCTGGGAAGATGGGGTCCTGGTGGGTCCTCCACTGAGATCTAACACAAAGGCAGCTTAAAGCACTTTCGCTGGTATATGTGTGTCTGTCTATGGAAAGATTTTATCACCACAATAGCATCATAGCAGTGCATGATACAATAATTAAAGGTTACAGATGTATTCACTTTAGTTTATTAGGATCACTGTTAGTTACAGTAATGCAGTTCCTGCGGTTCAAAAGAAACTGACGTGGGCTGTAGTGTCAGATCCAAATGATGAGTGAATTTGAAGATCGGTGTGGTCTAACTCCTGGAAATAAAGCAGCCAGCATTCCTGTCACAGCTTTATTATTTAAAAGCATTTTGCATTTTTGACCCTTTAAGTTTTACTTGGAACTATTCACTTTTCTTATCTAAGACAAAGCGGTGCAAAACTTTTGATTGGCAGTGCTAATCCGTCAGAGTGCACAAGGTTGTATGTGTGACTGTGGAGCTTAGCACTACATCAGATTTCCTGTAATGCCAGAGACGTGGTTGTCCTCCATCTGACAGCTCATCTGCAGCAGGTCGAACACCTGTCACACTTCACTGTCTGTCAGGGAAGGTGATGGCAGACCAGCTGGTGGCCAAACTGCCCTTCAGGGCAAGCTCGCATAGTTTAAAAGGTACCCGTCGGTGGACACAGAGTGACTCAGCTGGAGGCAGAATAAAGTATTTTTTCCCCAATGTTAGACCTTTTTACCGAAACAATCTTTTGAATTTATTCAAACCATACAAGAGAGAATTTTTGTATGGACATATATTCACCTTTTTAAAATCCACATTAGGGCTGTTCGAGAAAAGAGCCGGTCTTTCTGAATACGATCCTGCACATTTGCCTTAACTTTTGAAATAAATTCAGCACATGAAAGGAAGAAAGGGACAAAATCCCCACACTGGAAAGAAGTTGAAAATTGAAAGCAGAATCTTTTGTAAAGCCCGATATGTCCTTTTAGGTGAATACATGTAGGGAAAATGAGATTTAAACATCAGAATCTTTGAACATAAAAGTAACACAAGGCATAGAGATGAAAGATCCCCAGTGGCAAGGCATTTCGATTCAACTGAACATGAATCTTATGTTCCAAAAGAGCAGGCAAAAGAGGTTTGTTAAAAAGGTACACCTGTTTAACTGCTCCTTTAGACAAATATCTAATGAGCCAATCACATGGCAGCATCTCAGTGCATGGAGTTCTATGTAGACATGGTCGAGACGACCTGTTGAAGCTCAAACTGAGCATCAGAAATGGGAAAAAAAAGGTGATTTAAGTGATTTTGAATGTGGCGTCGTTGTTGGCGCCAGATGGGCTGGTCTGAGTATTTCATAAACTGCTGATCTACTGGGATTTCCCACACACAGCCATCTCCAGGGTTTACAGAGAACGATCTGAAAAAGGGAACATACCCAGAGAGCGCAGTTCTCTTGAGGAAAATGCCATTATTGCAGTGTCTGAAAACACTGATTCGTGGAATATTTTGTCATTGGTTTGGGATAGTGTGAAATGCCACAAAATATTTCAGTATTTTTGCAAACATGGTGTGCCTAACAATATGTCCAGTGTGTGTATTAGATTCATGAACTCTAAAGGTTTAAGACTAGAAACTAAAGACCTGAGTCCAGTCATTTCTTGTGTCTTACCGTATTTCCTATATTACATTAAAAAATTAGTCATTTTTCTCATTTTGGGGGATTTTGTGGCTTTTGGTGGCTTAAACTTTTACTTATTATGTTGTTTACATAACACTTTCTGTATTGTTATCGATAACATTCTGGTGATATTAATATACTAATACAATTTTTTACATTTTCTGTAGAGCATGGTAGTATTTACAACTATGTTAAACCATGACATACTATCTTTTTTTATTCTGTCGTGTTTTGATCGGTCTCCTTATGCGTGTTTGAGATTTTAATTTGAGTATGATGCTAAATTTGTATCACATTAACAACAGGAAAGAGTAAAATGACTGGCAAAGAGGATGAAAAATGCAAACTAATGAAGACTTTACAAAGTAAGAGAAGTCTACAAATGAACTATGAACTTTCAAGGTGTGACTTTAAAGCCTGTTTTTGATGTATAAAGATACTTTTTGCACTTGTCAGACAAACGGTTAGCAGTCTCCGTGGGACAAAACATCCAATCACATCTTACTGTAACATCTGTTTTCTGCTCTGATTGTTAAGGCAGAAGGTATTTTTAGCTCCACATATTGAATAACAGCAGACACTTCTCCAGAGATTTAAAATTGAGACAAACAGACAAGCCAACAACAGAGCAAAATAGCATGACACAGCAGTAGTGCTGCAACACCGAGGGTGCTGTCAGCCGCCATCTATCCTCCAGCTACCCAGTGGACATCACGCTTCCCGCAAGGCCTCCCTGAATGCACCTTAGCCTTTTATACTAAGCAGGTAAATCAGCATTTAGGCAAGAGCACAAGCTTTGATACAAATGTTTGGCCCTGCGACAGCAGAAACACTTTTTTGTGCACTGCAGCACAACTTGCTGCGACATTAAGCAGGACCATTTGTCAAAGTGCTTCCCACCAGAAATCCCTGATGTGACGCCGCTTCCGAGGAGACGACACTTTGTAGCCTTAAAACTAGCCTTAAAACTTTTTCCACAGAAGAAACGACGACCTCTGCGTCAGCAAAAACTGCCTTCGCGTCCACACAACCTCTGCAGAAAACATTGGTTATTAAAAGCCAGCTCTCATATATAAGAAGGACACAATTTGGTTTGATGTTACTATGTCCAAATGATTCGTGTCATCTAACCAAGTGTCATGCATGAACATGAAAGCTATTTTATTTGCCTTGAGGCTTGCAGATTAAAAATGCAGCGGTGCAAGATGACTAACCAAGGGTTGTGCCTTCAGGGTATGAGCCACTTCCTACTCTTCTAGTTTTTACTTAACGCAGAACAAAAGGCTCGGGGTAGCTACCATCACAGAGGGAATAATACCATAAACATGCTTAATCCCTTCAAATAAACATAAGATGTAGCGGGGTGGGACACTGTGCTTATTTCAGCATCCTGGGGGGTCGAGGACAAAAAACAAAAGATAAATGTAGGTATCAGTGCTGCTTAACAGATGGAGAACTGCTGAATTTTTAAGGGTTGCAACCCACATAACTGATACTTGAATGCAAGTCAGGAAAGTGATGTCACCACCGAAGGAAATAACTAACCTCGGAAATCCTCTTCATCTAGTACTATTCAGTAATCTGGAATTTAAAGATGTAAGTGAGTAAAAATGTGACACTTTCCTGTGGACGTATCATCTGATAATCCAACACTGAGTATCTATGAACCACACAGCAGCTACGTCTGGAGAATAGCAGGAAACGGGGCCCTTTGGCGCATTTAGGAATGTCCGTGAAGTAGATACAGCAAGTCCGTGTTGTACCCAAGAATTTGCATCGCAAAGCAGGAAATTCATATTGTTTCCACTCTGTCTCAATGCTTCCTGTCTCAGTTAATGGGCCCCAAACACAGTTTCAGGAGAAACAGCAGAGCATACACCTCAGAATCTCCAGGACTTTCCACGCTCTGTACACACATTCCTGATTTTACCTCTTGACGCAGCCTCTTGTATCATGACAATGGCAGGAACGAAAAGCAGTAGGGATGTTTTTTGGAGGCATGGAGGGGGGTTGGGGTGTGTATTGTACCTCGTTTCCTTGAGTGGTGCAGCAGAGATTGCTGAGAGCCAGCTGGGACGAGCGAACAAGAGGAGCAACATCCGTACGGAACATCCAAGGTCCCGAGATTTCCCGCCGGGTGATGACCACGTGTCCGGAGCCCAAACAGCAAGAGAGACGGAGGGAAAGATGTCGCATTGTTCTCCTCTCTCCTCCTCCTCCTTCCCCCTCACCCACCACCATTAGTGAGACGGATTAACTCCAAGAGCTTCTAGTGTAGAGTGTGTCTGGCTCGCTGTATGCTGATACACACACAGACACTGCATCAATTAGACCTATTGTTATTCAGAGTGACAGGCGAAGGCAGATGCGCTCTACAACAACACGACCAGGACAATTGGCCTGAAGCGGGAGAATTTACTTATGGATGAGCACCCCGGTTGCTCAGTTCACCAAACAGACTAAAGCTCTAATAAGGCAATTAAATACTAAAACTGTGCGTACTGCAGCACACAACACCCAAACATGCCCGTGAAGGGCTCACCCTGAGAGCACCCTAGAGTCCTCACAGGGGTGACCTCTCCCTTCCAGCCACTACAGGAGCGAGCAGAGCAGCTGTAATGACTTGAATCAACATCTCCTGCAGCTCTGGGGCTGATGTTCACTCAGAGATGACAGATGATATGATGGCTTGGAGGCCTGACAGGGTTGACATTTTAAAGTGAGATCCTGCTGATGCTGGTCTAGTGGGAGTCCGGTTGCAGTGCAGGAGGTGTCAGAGGGGAACATGTTTGACACAACATTTGGATCAATATCACTGAGCAGAAAGCGCCCGATGAAGCGGGCACTGTAATCAGGAAAGCAGCAAACGACAAATTAGAAGTGGCAGAAACTGACAAAGTATCAAGCAGGTGTTTTCTCTCTCTCCAGTCATGGGAAAAGTGCAGATCCACGATCCATCACAGTTTGCAGATTTCTGCCCACAAAATGACAAACATGATCCTGACCTTGCAATTTGAGTGAAGGCCCATTAGGTGATCATCGTGTACAGGTTTCACTGAAATCTGTACACAATGAGGGGCAATCCATTCATCAGTCTTTCTTCCAAATGAGCTATAAATGACTATTTTCACTAACAAATAATGAAAAATGGATAAGACGTTTACCATCTTAGTTTATCTAACTGCACATTTGTTTGTGTGGGAGTTTAAGTACCTCACGATCTTGTTCGCCAGTAAGGGGAGAAGAGGGTGAGAGATTGGCAGACGGTTTGGGGGCACAGCTGCAGTGATACTGATGGTGAAAAGGCAGGCGAGCATTAAAAGTAAAGCTCTCAATTTACTGGTCGATCTGCATCCCTCACCTATGGTCACGAGCTCTGGGTAGTGACCGAAAGAACAAGATCGCAGATATAAGCAGTGGAAATAATTTTTCTCTGAAGGGTGGCTGGCCTCTACCTTAAAAAACCTACCTGAAGAGTTCAGTCATCTGAGAGGGGCTCAGAGGAGAGCCACTACTCCTCCGCATCGAAAGGAGCCAGTTTAGGTGGTTCGGGCATTTGATAAGGATACTTCCCGGGCACCTCCTGGGTGACGTGTTCTGGGCATGTCCCACACATTACATCTCTCTTAGTGATCCCCCAGACAGACTGCTGCTCCTGCGAGTCGTTCCCAGATAAGTGGAAGAAAATGTTTATATACAAGTTGTTTAAAAAACAGATGTTCCTTGAATGGCCAGTTGAAGCTGTATCTAAATGGAGTCAGTCCATTCCCATACTGAAATGGATTAATTTTTTACATGACTCTGTATAAAATCTTAAAGGATACAGGGTCATGAGAGGACTTGCGCCTATCCCAGCTGTCAGAGGATGAAAGATGGCTTCACCTAAAAAATTCATGTCACTAAATTGGACCTCTCAACAGGATGCGACTCTGTACTTTTTAGAAATATTTTTATCCAATTATCTGATGAGTCACATGACTTGCTGTGCGGTTTGCTGTACTTACAGGAATAAGTCTGTTCTCTAGTTTGTTTAGTGAGTGAAATTTAATGTTTATTTTATTTGTACAATAGTGTGCAAAGGTCTTGAGCCGCCCCTCATTTCTTTATACTTTGCTTCCAAGGAGACAGACTTTCTTGTTGTTATTTTAAAAGTGTTTTCGAGCAGCAGCTCTCCAGGGTTTCTGAAGGTCTCTCAGAGTTTTGTTCCTGACCATTTCAGAGGAATATTTTTGTTGGAAAGCTGCTTAACGCGGACCTATAAAATACTCACTCTTTAAAAAAAGTACCTAACTCAAGGGATGAACCAGTGTTGTGTCTACAAATAAAAGACAACTTAGCAAAGAACCCATTTTAAATAGTATCTTTAGGTACTTTGTTACTCACAAAAACACAATTTGTTCCAATTTCTTTATATGAATCTACATAAAAAGTCAGTTTGACAGGGATACCATTGTGTTTTTCTACCAACAAAATTATTCCTAAAGAGCTTTTAGCTGAATACTTGGCATTTCTCCAGCAGAAAAGTATCAGAAAGTCATGTTCAGTTGATCCATCTACTGTTCACTGAAGCCTGATCAGACATGGTCTTAGTTGGTGGCTTCCAAGAAGCCAATCTTAAAGAAGGGAAACAGGAAGTAAACTTAAGGTATGCCAGATATGCAATATAATATACAAGAACTGGACTGAAAATCAGTGGCAACAGCGCTGATGGAATGATGAATCCACATTTGAGATATCTGGTTGAAATCTGTAGTTGTCCATATATGTTGAGGAAGTCAGGAGAGAGGTACAACAATGAGTTTCTACAGCTATTTGTAAAACACAGTGGAGGCTTTTTCATAGCTTGGGGCTGCATTTCACCCAATGGTGTTGGAATTATGAACACAGAAAAGAACCAACAGAGTTTGATCCACCATACAGTACCATCTCAAACGCATCTGACTGGGAACAGCTTTATTTTTTGTATGTCAATGTCCCCCCCAAAAAACAACTGCCAATGGAGAAAAGCACAAAGTGGAACAAAATCAGTCATGGATTGGCCTCCCGAGAGTCTGCACCTCAGCATTACTGAAGCAGTGTGGAATCATCTTGACAGAAAACAGAACAAATGACAGAAACATCCAGAAAGAAGAGCTTTGAAGGTCCTTAAAGAAGCTTGGAGAAATATTTCTGAAGCCTGCTTAAAGAAATGACAGGAAAGCTTGTCTAAGAGATTTCTGGCTGTGTTAAAGAATAAAAATGTTCCAAATACAGACTGTCAAGCTTGTTAGAAGTGAACACATTGTTTTTGCTTTACATACTGTATGTCTGCACATTTTAACATTCCCAATTCTCCAAAGCAAAATATAAGGAAATGAAGGGTGGTTCAAGACTTTTGCACAGTACTATATTATATCCCCGGTTAGCAGATATTTCTATCTGTGTTGCACGCATACTTTGTGCATTTTATTAACCAGCTAACTGGCGTTAGCTAATAACTTGATACTTAACCTTTAAGTTAAAATGTGTTCAAGTCTGGGTCCAAAAAACAATACTGCAATAGCCAAAATAACACCCTTGAGGCTTCAAAACAGTTGTCCACAAATAAATGGGTGATGTTACCATAGAAACTTCTATCTTGCATTTATTAATTGACTGTTTTTGATCAACAGTCTATTAGACAAACACTTAAGCATAAAATTTACTGCACTAAAGCCTTCATGAAACATCTAGCGCCTTATAAATTCTCAATTTTTTGTGCCTAAAATGTCCAATTACACGCAGCCACTATTTTCTTCGTTGACAAAAATAATCCTTGCGAAACTGGGTTGATAATTGCTGTCCTGCTTACAGTGTCAGGCTGAACTGCTGTGAACAAAACAAGCCAATTATTCTGAAACCATTTTGATTTTTTCTTCAGAACACACAGGATCTGAGCCTTGCTAATAAGCCTCGCTTTCATAACTCTAACACCCCAGACCAAGAGAGCACAAGTTATAACAGGATTCGTGTGCTGAGTAACACAATGATGGTGGTTATTTTCACTGAGGTTTGGAGCTCCATTTAACCTGACGCAAGAGGATCAAGATTAGGGTGCAAGCGCCTTAGAGGAACATTTTTTAAATACATGGGCTTGTTCCTATAGGTGTGAAGTAACATCAACAACTGAAGAAATTGATGCACGTACTGTATAAGTGGCTTTAGGATGGATTACACTCAAACAATATCCATCAAATATCTCCCGCTGATGCCAATCTGAAAAATAATGAAGCAATCAGTGCAACCACTCAGCATGCTAATTACCAACGCCAGCCCAGGACACCCACCGGCAGCTTCTCAGAGTGTGTGTATGTGCATGTGTGTCAGTTTTAAAAATGCTTTCCAGGAGAAAAATGTCTCACCAATAGACATTTAATTACCAGAGGATGAGGTGCTTTGGTTCTCCCGTGCCATTATTCACGGCTGAATTAATGAATAGGTAAACAGCAGAGGAACAAGGCAGACTCTGCGTGGTTTGGATGATATCTGCAACACCCCTGCTCACACAGTCAGCAGTGTTTATTATGAATGAAGAAGCGGTTAAAAACAAGGGATGGAGCAAGAACTGTGGGTGCTTCAGACAGTTTATGATTAAGTGATGAACCACAGATGGTCCACGCCTCTTAGTTTTTACATGAAACAGGTGAGAAAATTAACAGTGTTTAAAAAATGATTGCTGTTTTCATCGGATAATTACACGGGATTATCATAAATTTTTAAGACTCCCATCAGGGGACAAATAAGGAATGAGTGACAAATTACAGAAAAATCTACACGAAAATAGTTAACAAGCGACTGTAACTAAGTAACTGGAGGAATAAACGAGATTTTTAATCAAAAAATTATAGAAACTGCAATGCATTTGTCATTAAACTTTGAACTCAAAGGTTTGTTTGCTGGACATGAATGGCAACTTTCATGAGGAGTCATCAAAAAGACAGCTTGGATCTGGAAAAACACCCGAACTGTGAACAACATAAGAACCACCAAGGCTCAAGCCTGCCATGAACTGGTAGAGTATGGACCAAGAAGGAAGATCTTGCTTCAAAATACCTTCAAGCTTGCCTAAAATTTGCAGCTGCTCGTTTGGACAAGTCAGATCCTTCTGGAACATTGTACCAACTGTTAAGCATGGTGGTGGTAGCATCATGCCAGTGGTACTGCACCATTGCACAAAGTGGAGGGAATAATGAAGGAGGGCTACCTCCAAATTCTTCAACTTAACCTCAAATCAACAGTTAAATGGTTAATGGGCACAGTTGGGTTTTCCCATAGGAAAATGATCCCAAACACACATCAAAACTGGCTTTGGAATGGATGAAGCAGGTTAACATGAATCAAAACCTAATTTATATGTTTCACAGTAATTTCCCTCCACACAAGATTTAGTTCAATACATTTTTTGTTTTCTGGACCTTCAGCTTCAGGATCTCTGACATCCAGTTTCCACTATTGATAGGCCAGTTAATTAATCTAGTAAAGTATCAGTTTAATAAATGATACATATACAGCCAGTACTTTAGTCTGTGTACTGGCTTACTCTCCAATTTACACTTTTGATTAGGCAAATTTAACGTTTTTCCTTTAGAGTTGCTCAGATGTCATTCTGACCTTGGATGAGGTTATGTAAAAAATTTACATAAGTGCCTTTCATCCATGCAGTGGAGCTGAGGCAGCAGTTGTTTCATTTTAACAATGATTTTGTAAGTAGAAATTTTAAGTTAGGTCAAGATTTCTGCCAAAGCAATGACATAAAAACAGCAAATCTACAGTTTTTTTTAAATATGTTCAGCTCACTCCACATATTTTCAGGGCTGAATATTGTAGTATCAGTATATATTTGTCTTAATATGTACACAACAACCAAAATAACTCGTGAACTACTTTGATGACCAGTGAACAAAATGATTGATATTAGTCTTTGTTAGCTGCTCTCGGCTTGCAATTATTTTTTGGAAGAAAATTCCTGGGCTTACCAATGAGGAGAGTGACAAAAGCAAACAAACTGCTCCAGACAAAATGAATGTCAATGGCATTCCAGTGGCCTGTTTACAGCTATCGTAGTTAAATGTCAAATGGTTGGCCCCGCGGGGAGACCGAGCTGGCTGGGAGCAAATTTGTAGGTGTCTCCATGTCTCTGCCTCCATCATTCCACCGCTTCTCTCTTCTCTGTGATGCCGGACATGGGACAATATGGCGGCATGAGCAGTAGCATCTATTATTAGTTGAAGAGTGAAGAATGGAGCGAGTCCCCAGGGGAAGGCAGAGGTGGCAACCAAACCTCACGGACATTATTTTAGGAGTTTGTGTGTTGACAGTTGTGCGGGAGAGGAATTGTTTGCCACTGATGACAAAGCTTTGTTTGCGTCTCAATTTAAAGGAGCATTCCAGTGGTTTTTTGCACATTGTTTCTGTTGATAACTATAACAACACAGCTAACCAGAATCTAAAACATGCAAACCAAACTGTAAATTTCTTACACATTCCAGACATTCACTACAGTCTGTAAATTACATTTACATTTTTTAAGCTGTGGAAGTCGGCCTCAGCAATATCAGCAATGCAAATAGTCAATGGATGAATAAATGTCATCTGCACTTTGGAGTGCAAACACAAAAAATTAAACCCAGTTGGAAGGAGAGGAGGCAGAGAAATGGTCCAGCTTTTATAACCTGGAAGGCCTGAGTGAACTGAATTACTTGACAGGCCTCCCACGTGAGCCAGTTACCCTCTAAGGTTGGGATTATGCTGTGTACACACACAGCTGCAAAAACCACAGGTGCTTTGTTGTTCTTGTTATAATACCTTGTCCTTGCTATGCTCCTTAGCATGCTACTTAGTATAACTGTGTTGTCACAAAAAGCTGAAGAGCTTGCAGGCGTCCACAAGTCTAATCACGACCCTCGCATTCTTGTGGATACAGAAAATATCCACTTCACACTACCAATGCAGAATGGCTTCAAATCATTTTCTATAAAGTCAGTGACATGAAGCTACAAACGGGCAGCTGACCAACTATGTTCAGCAGTGCAAAGACGCAAGGAAGCTTCAGCCATCAAATACTTCAATATTCACACACAAGAAGCCCAGGGATGATGTAGCTGCCCACACTTGGTTGTTCTATAACTTTGATGCTTGTAATATAACTTTAGCATAGCATTTCAGAGGAGGGCTAGGACCCTAGACTGTGTATAAAAAATGTTGCGTCTTCCTGGTCTGAAAGGAGAAGCCTGTGTGAGTGGCTTTAACACGCATTTTTTAAATGGCCAATTAATTGGTTGCAAAAAAGAACTCGGGCTGTCTATGAGAAAATGGATCTCGGGCCCTTGCTCTTTGACCTCAGCGAACACTTTCCTGACTTCCTGGGCTCATTTCACTAGTTTAAAGTCCTACTAAATAAAACATGCTGTCTCTGTCCCCACCGGAGACATCAAAGCAGCATCCACCCTGGAAGCGATCCACAGTGACGGAGCGACCGGAGACTGTAGAAAACGAATGGCATTCAACAACGGGGCAAATAACTGCTGGCGGCGCAAAGGGGGCGGGACCTGAGATAAACTCTTCCTACTTCAAATTGCTCCCACAAGTGCTTAGAGGGGAGTTGGAATGTGTGCTCATAACATACTGATTTATTATTTATTTTAATTTTACCTTTTAAAATTGCATCTTAAACTTCTGTGCTGCTATATCTCTATAGAGAAGGAGAAAAAACAGGGTTGCTCATTGGCTAACAAATTGTCATTAAAATTGTCATTGTCAACGCCCGGACCAGGACTTCATTAACCAATGGGAGACATCATAGAGCTTCAGATGTTTGGAAATGAAACAGTCATGTAAGAATACTATGAAAATGAAGGAGTCAAATACTGGTCTAAACCTGTCTCTCTCTATATATATAAATACATATAAATACTTGTTTATATGGTTATTTTTGTTGTATGTCTGTGCAACTCAGTTCAAATAAAATCCCATTGCACATTCACTAGCAGTTAGCATCCAGACTCAGTGCAGAAGACAGTACTATACAGTTAACTTACTGTTAATGGATTAGATGTTTGCAACACACAGGGACTCGAATGCATTAATTTCTAAAGAAATTTATATCTCTCGTTGATATCTTGTTATCTGTATTTACACGTGCTGCCTAAGCCAATAGAGAGATTTTAGAATTATAAAATGACAGAGCCTAAATTTACAAAAACATACATATGGTCCTGCAAGAGCACATTATGCAGAGGAAACAAGAAAAATGTGGTTATTACAGTAGCAGCAGATGCATAAACTCTCATTACAGCGCTGAAAGGGAGCAGAAAAATAACTGCAGTTACTACAGCATGTTTGACATATCGAGCTGCAGTGTGTTTACAGCCCAAACAGCCCGTGGAGCGACCAGTGAGTCCAATTTATTTGCGGCTTCTGACAAACCCAAAACGTCAAGTCATCCCTTCTCCCCAAAGGACACCCTCACTCTCCTCTTTTGCGAGGGAGGAGAGGGGATGAGAGGAGGAGAGTCATTCCAGCAGCTTCAGTGGCAGTTTCATTGGGTTCGTGCTGCCTTTCATTCACTGCACTGCTATTCTGTATATGAGATAATCTGGGTGTGAACATGGATCTTGTGGGCAAGCGGTCCCGGGCCTTCAATTTGTCGGGGTGGAAATGTGAAAGACGGACAAGGCTCACATCAATTTTTTAAATGGGCCTTGTTTATAAAAAAAAACAACAAAAACAAAACTGATATCTGTCCAGTTGCTGTCCAGTCAGATTTTGCTGTTGCTACAACGTTGCTTCTGTCTGCTGCCAATCCTGCCACTCCAGCATCAACATCCTCCCCACACAATAAAGCCACAGTCTCCATGGTGATGTACCTGACACCGTTACCAGCATCACAAACACATTCACAAACAAACACACACAAAACAAGCAAAATCCCACTGTGTCACTTGACAGCTTTTTTTTTTTTTGCCGCTCTGTGTATAGTAATTAATTTGTGGGGCCGCCTCGCTCCATCTTATTCTCTATTAATGCTGTCTCAGATTACCAGGCAGCTTTTTAGCCTCCTGAAGACACAAATCTCCGAGCCTAGAGAGGCAGACGGGGGACAGAATGGAAGGAAACTGTATAAGCCTCTCTGTCTAATTGTGGGTGACAAGTGCTGATATTTTCATATTTGAGGCGTTCTCCCAGAGGTGGTTAATGATTAGCTTACAATGAAATGTCAGCTCCTGTGACACCTTTGGATAAGAGGACATCAGAGTCATACTCGCCAGTTTTGTTCGAATTTTGAACTGTTAGCTGTCTGTATAAATCAATTCCAGTGTTATTCTTACTGATTTTCATCAGTTGTACAAAACTGTAAAAAAGTCTTGAGCCACCCCTCATTTCTTTATAAGAAGGAGGACATGCCAGACTTTCTCCTAATCTTTTTAAAGGTCTTTTATGGTTTTCCACTCTTTTTCAGTCCAGTGCTTCTACATGACCATTTTCAGGAGAATGCTTTTTTGTCTGATTAGCTGCTTAATCCTTACCTGTGAATCATTTCAAAGTGAAAAACGCACCTGATTCAAGGGATAAACCAGTCATGTCGCTACATATAGCATATAACAGTTTTACATTTTGAATTGTATTTTTAACTGTATATTTTGTAATTTTGAAGATGATTTGAAAAAAAAAAAAAACTATTACTTGAAAACTTGAATAAGTGGCAGATTCTGAAAGACATGTTCTTAAGAAAATGTACATACCTGGATAGAAAAAAACACCATGAAATACTATGAGTCTTTAGGATTACTGAAGCAGTGTGGGATCATCCAGACAGAGAATTGAACAAAAGACAGCCAAGATCCAAAAAAGAGCTTTGAATGTCCTTCAAGAAGTCTGGAGAACAATTCCTGAAACTACATAAAGAAATGACAAGAAAGCTTGACTAGAAGAGTTCAGGCTGTGTTGAAGAATAAAGGCGGTCACGTTGACTTTCAGGCTCATTAGAATTGTACAAATTCTGTTTTTGCCTTTTTGACAGTATTTCATGTTTCAATAAATCGCTGCACCTATATAAAGAAACAAGGGGTGGCTCAAGACTTTTGCACAACAGTGTATTTCATGTACTTAACCATTAAATGTAGCCACCTTCTTCTCTTGCTGATCTATAGCCAAAACATTTGATAGTTAATTCTTCGCTCATTTTTTAACAGATTACAGATATACTGTTACCAGTGTTAGAACTGTATTAACTTTTTTAATAGTACTGACTAGTATTACTCATGTATTTTAATAATTTTTTGTCTTTACTTACCATTGTTTTTCGTTAACTGTTAACATTTCTGCTGAAACTTGTCAAGGTCCACATTTTACGATTAGCTGATTTAATGTTTTCATATACTGCTTAGCTGCTGCAAAGGTACCCCCTGGGGTACTTGTATGAAATGGTGGAAATCCCTGATATAACCTTAAGAGTTTCTTGGGAAAGAAATCTTTCCTGTTCTTTTGTTACGAAGTACAATCTGGCACAAAGTGCACTCTGTTACACTCGAACAAATCATTTTCCTATCTCCTACATATTTCCTTTTACCTCATGCGACCTTGCTCCGGACTTGGCTCCCACTTTGCTAACTGTGTATAAAGAACATCAGTTCTGCTACTCTTCAGCCCTTCAATCAGACTCTCCAGCATCCATGAAATGAGCCATATGGGGCATGGTCAGGGCATAGAAAGAAAGCAACGGTTTTATATACTCTGGAGCTTTTCTTTTCCTGGCTCCCTCTGCGTAGATGCAGGCATTTTGAACAAGGGTAGTGTAAGTGCTAGGCCTGGCAGCTGGCTGTAAATACACATACTGTGTGTTTGGACAAGGAAATGCTTTGATTTGCAGAACAAGAAGAGTAAAGATGACCTGGCATTTAGGACAAGACAGGGGAGTTGTTCCCCCTCATCACCTCAATCCACAAGAACAATTAGCTGCTGACAGTGACACAGGGGCCCAGTAATAAGCTCTAACATGGCGGGGGGGGGGGGGGGGGGCACTTCATTCCCAAGCATATGGTGCCACTTTAATCTGCAGCCTCTATCAGACGAGTCTGGCTGGTAGACAAAGTTTCTTTTAACTGATTACGTGCTCAAAAGCTTTGAGGCGAAGATAAGAAGCAAAGGACACACAATGTAAGAAATTCAAAGTCAGACTGACACGGGTTAGCAATTTCCAAATCAGAGGATCTTTATGCTTTTTGGTGGTGCAAGAAGTTCAGAGCTGCTTTTGGACATATTCAGATTCAAGAAGTTGCCAAGGAAACTAGAACCTCTGTTTTTTTTTTGTTTTTTTAACCTGATGGAAAAGCACTTTCCACAACGGCAGGGCTGCGATTTGCTTCCTTGTTATCTGTGGTCACAACCTGCCATCCATTAGAGGTTCTGACTAATCCTCATAGGTGAGCCTCACACCTGGTAATCACTGGGCTAACACCTTCTAGTATTGTCCCCCTTCATCACGCAGGCCAGCAGGCTGGGTATTGCAGTGGTAGCATGCAGCTCCCCCAGGACTTCTCATAATCCTATTAGCCCCAGTCATCTGAAATGCATTAAAAAAATGTGCTGATTGATCCTAAACCACAAACCTTCGGCGTCTTGATCGCACCTCTCGATGTTTCACTTTTCACATGTGGGTTTAACAAAGTGGGATCCTTCTTCTGCGTCTAGTTTATTTTGCATGTGACAGAGAGACAGTTGGATTAAAGAGGCTCTCAGATGGTACCGAAGAAAATCAAACGCTGTTCAAACAGGATTCTGTAAGAGCAAAATATGCTGAGCAACTGCGTCGTTTAAAGAACTTGACTGTGGAAAAAATAAAACACTCGTATAGACTGCAGGGGTAAAGAACAGAGTTAGGCCAATCAATTATGACCTCCTTATAAACAAATATGCCTCATTTCTTAGATTTCTTACAACTTTATATTGACTAAATCTATATTAAATAACCTGTGTGGCAAAGTATGGGGAAACACCAACAAGACTACACTCATCAGCCACTTTATTAGGTACAGCTTGCTATTACTGGGTTTTTTTTTACCTTCTTAATTCTGCAAACATGCTGCAAATGCTCTTCAGAGATTTTGCTCCATGTTGACATGAAAGCATCACACAGATGTTGAAGATTTGCCTGCTGTACCTCCGTAATAAGAGTCTCCTGTTCCACCACATCTCAAAGGTGCTCTACTGGATTGAGATCAGGTGACTGTGGAGGCCTTTTGAGTACAGTGAACTCATTGTCATGTTCAAGAAACCAGGAGATGGATATACTGTGGTCATAAAGGGATGGATATGGTGAGCAACAATACTCCCCAGGTGGTACTAAGGGGCTCAAAGTGTGCCAAGAAAATATCCCTCACACATTACACCACCAGCAATGTGAACCATTGATACAAGGCAGGATGGAGCCATGTTTTCATGTTGTTTATGACCATAATATTTGAATGAGACAGCAGAAATCAAGGCACTTCAGACCATGGAACGCTTTTCCACTCTTCCATTGTCCTATTGTGGTGAGCCCACGTGAATTGTATCCCAAGCTTCCTGTTCTTAGCTTTAAGGAGTGGCTCTAAAAAAGGTCATATTTTGCAAAATGAATATAATGTTGCATTCAGCAGGACTTAAAACCAAAAACTGAGATCATAAAACTCGTACAGAAAATATTTACGGATCAGCTGAGAGGAATGATTGTTTTCCTTTAGGCTTCTTTACTATTAGACTTCATTTTTTCATCCCCTGCAGGATGTTTAGAAGAATGGAGATTTAAGCAAGTTCAGAACTGGCTTCATTTTTTAAGACACAAAACCTATGTCCATCATTTATTACAGATTATCTGACACAGCACTTTACAGCATTTTTTGACATACATGACAAAATTCATTAGGTACTAGAAATACTGGAATAAATATCAGGACATCTTCAGAGTGATTAGCATGCATCTGCTGAGAACACTGAATATCTGAACTAGATTTTACGACAACCCTTACAACAGTGTTGGATATATTTCAGTCTTGAGCATTGTTGTGGACTGAAAAACAGACCAACATTTTCATCCCTAGAGCCAATCTGACAGCTGGTCTAAAAATAGCACGTTTGCTGTTGGGGATGTTAAACATGCAGAGCTATCAAACAAAGTTGATCAAGCTAAAACCCCTGAAAGCACCATCATTTTGCAGTAGACTGACTGTGTGGAAAACAAAAGATTTTGGCATTATTCTCTCTGTCGTTTTTCGTTTATGGAGCTTTTAGTGCTCCGGACGCCATCAAACGCTCCTAAAAAAATCGTTAACCCCTCTTACACAACACATTCGCAGCAGCTTTTAACTTTGATAGAGCTTATGGACCCTTTTCCGCCCCTTGGGTCCCTCTTGGTATGGAGGGTGACCATCAGTGGATCAGTGGGTGGAGGTCCAGATTGGAGTGGCATGACTGCAGCTGGGGAATGCGAGGAATTCCTCTTGTAAACACCTCATGCTCGGACAGTCCCCACACACTTATCTCCCTGTGCCCATCGCCCCCCTTTAATCATCGTAATGGTTAGTTATTCATTACCATTCTGTTTGAATTTCCTGTGACCTCTGCTTGCTGTGGGCAGGTGGGTCTTCTGCTGCTGCCAAGAACTGAAACCCTTTGTTTACCTGAGGCACCACATGGTATATTATTCACTTTGATACCCCCCAGTGGGCAAATAGAGCCTGTTCTGATACTACTGTATACAGTATGCTGGATTTCAAATGTCAACACCCTGAAAGAGAGCCGCTTTTTCTTTCCTTTCTTCTTTTTTTATTTAGAAGTCAGGCTGTTTTTCTCGAGCCCCGTCTCCTTCTGGTCCTATGGGAGCACTCTTTAACTGATAGGATCATAACCGGCTCTGGGGTAAACTTTATTTTTCTTCTAGGTTGAATAGAGCGGCTTTTGGTTTCTTTCAGCGTGCCACCTTCCCCTGCAGTTCCTGTTTATGAACCCCCTCTCGGTTTAATGAAAGTAATTTCCAAAGCAGCTAAGGGGCCTTCGTTAATACTGGATGGCATTTAGAGAACACAGGAAAAGAAACACAGGCGCAAGCTGGCTGGCTTTCCTTCCTTTGCTAAGGTAAAATCCTGTTTTGGCCACTTGCTGTTTTGTCGGACTGGAGGAAGGTGCAAAGTCCATTTAGAACACATAATGTGCAGCGTGAGGGGGCCCATGAGGGCTGCATTCCAACTCATAGTGTACCATTCTCTACCAGTCATGAGGGACGCCTGCTTACAAGTACAGGACCAGCTCACACCGTCATAGCCACATTCCCTTAAAACGTTCCCATCAGTTTGACTTCAGTTTGCAAGAGTCAGAAACCAGATGTCCCTTTCCCAGGAAACTCCCTGATAAATTTGTGTGCAGCTCTGGATGTGATAGCTGATATTTTCTGGTTGTTTTTCGGTGTTAATGTTGGCTTTTCCTGACATTTCTGATAAGAAAGTAGCTGTGGATTCTTTTCACCTCCTGGTCACTGCAAATTCCTTCTAAAGTTGACAGTAGATAGGAGTGGAAAGGCGTTGAAATGACCGACACTTTGACCTTCATAATAATACAGGGATCAGAAAGAAGTGGCGGGATTTGTGGGCGGTAACCTGTCATGTAACCTATTGTTTGCAGTTTATGTATTTGAACAAGTTGTTGAAGGCTTTCTACCTTTGAGCAGTCGCATGTGACAGAAACATGAATGACATAGAGTAAAAACAGAGAACAGATGGAAAAAATGGCTAAATTTACTTCTCAATATTTGGTGTTTTAGCAAAGACTGTACATAAAAGATGTATTGTGACATTACCCATTATAGGCTCTGATTTTAGAGCCCCAATCAGGCCATCGCTATTTTGTCTTCTGAGTAAAGATACGGACTGAGAAACAGGGCTGTGCTATATCATTATCATCTTTGACGACCATTGATAAAGGTGTGACAACATCAACGACGTAGCGATGCCATATGTTTACTTTTCCCTTTTTTCTGTTTTATTATGTGATAATATTGTGCATCTCCTCATTATGTACAAGGTTAAGCTACTTTAGTTACTGTTAAACTTATGCTGTGTCACTACTACTGCACTACAATGCTGCTGCTGGTACCTTGATAGACTCACACTTACTAAGTAGTCTATCATCAATCACAGTAGCTCACTGTAAAAGAATGGAAAATGTACTTTATTTTGTTTGCAACAATAACTCCATTGATAAAACATCCTTCAGTCCTTTTTTCCCACATAACCATAAAAATCATTATTTCCTTTAAATACCTGGATATAATTTTAAGTCTATATCACCTCCTAGCCAAGAACAGCCAAGAACAGAGCAAACTCAATGCAATATTAGCATAAGAATTACTCAAACCCTAAAACTGTACGTTGAATAATCATCTATTTTACTTTAAAAAGAAAGTATATCCTGTTGTGTTAAATAAGATGTCAAACTTGTGATGGCATAAACTCACTGGAAAGGTGTTTCCTGAGGTCTTGATCAAGTGAATACCAGAGGAATTTTCCTGTAAACTTCTAAACAATGACTGCTTTTTGTAACCAAAGTAGTCGCCACTCTATTGGCCAACAGAAATAATGCAGATTTAAGGCACTTACTCAATTCAGTTCACAACAGTGATCACTTCTAATATTATAAGACCTGACAATACGAGGAGAAAAGAAAAAAAAGAAGAAAGCTCAAATATCTAAACAACTGTTCCCCAAATTGCTCAAAACAACAAACAGTTGATCTACTACAATGCTGTACTAATAATTCAGGTTATGTGAAGGTTAACAGATCAATTAATTACCCAGTTTGAGCACTAGATTTGGGATACTGTGACTAAAACTTGAAGTTGTTTTAACATCAACCTCTAACTACAATCAATCAGTTAATTAAGTCCAAAAATGCTGAAAAATAAAAGGTCTCTGAACTCTTGATGCTAATTGAAGCCAAGCTTTAAACTGAGTGACCGCGTGACACGAATAACTGTCCTTACTTCTAGTTACATTAGACAAATGACAAAAACAGCAGTATTACGTAAAACTGGTCCCCAAGCATCGTGGACAAAGAATAAATGTCCTCATTAGTGTTAAGTGCTTTGCTCATATGTTTCCTAATACCCATTCATGGTATCACAGCATGTCAGCTCGCACCGAGGAAGCTGTCAGCCGCAGATGTCAATACCCCTGCTGACCCTGCTCCCTCCCCCCCAAACCATTGCACACATGGCACTGGAGGATTGTCCCCCCAGAACAAAGGAGTGGGGGGTTTCTGTGGAGGACGAGCAACCAAACATTCCCGTTACAATGGGGAGAGTGGCCGGCAGGTTCAATTAGCACACACTTTAAACTGTTCTCTACACGAACCCACTGTTCTTGAACAAAGCTGAACCTCCACACTCCAATGGTGTATTTGGTGATGCAGTTTGTTCTTGGCACTATGGCATTTTAAGAGAGTTTCTTCTACTATCTCCTTTGTTTCTGCCCATGTTGCCTGACAAATAAAGCACTCGGGACAGAGATCATCAAGCTGGAAGACTCAAGGCTTTCATTGTCTTCACAAACTTTATCCAAGAAAAAAAACTGGACAAATCAATCTGTACTCTCTTCAAGAACTAAGTGTCACCAAAAGTCCAGTGAAACCTTTGAGGGATGTTTTATTAAGTGGTAATGTTCATTCATTTTAGAGGATTTTCAAGCCTTTTAAGGCTAAGATCACACAGAATAAAAATAAATAAATAAAAACTATTCCTCAATTACATGATGATTCTTCCAGAAAGCAACACGAGCTCAACTTCTGACGATGGCATTTCCCAGTCTTGATATCAATATTCACATCGTGCAATGCATTATTGATGCTCTGAGCTGATAGGGCATGAATGAGGATATCTTGCAGTGACATGTTCTGCAGCACTGACAGTGATTTGAAGCCCAGACCTTCGTGTCAGCTCATAACTGCCCGGAAACCCTGAGCAGATTTCAACAAATCGGACGTTTAACATAATCAATAAGCAGAGGTAAGAGCGATCAATAAAACACGCCGGATGCGCAGAGCAGCTGGAGGGTGATGTGTGTAATCTGAAGTACAGGGATGAAGATGTAGCCGACTTACCTACTGCACAAGGTGCGCCGTAACGTCGGGCAGCCTGCTCGGCGTATCCGAGAGAAATGCAACCCAAAAGCCGCCGTGTCACACTTCACACCATCCGGGCGCACATGTTGCCAGTCCCCGCACAGAAATGTCCGAATCATGAGCTGCAGCGAGAAGCCAGTGGAGCCCAGGCAGCGGACTGCAGGAGCCGACCGTGTCGCTGTGGGTCCCCCGGCCCCTGGGAAGCGGCACTGTGCGTCCAGGCGCTGGACTACAACATGCGCAGGGCGCCACCCTTCGCTGGACCTCTGGACCCTCTGCGTCCACCTTTCCACTCTCAGCCCCAACGCCGTAAATAGCGGGACGTGAAGCAACCCCCTCCCAGTCTCAAGGCAGCGTAATCCGCGGCCACGGGTAATGGAACTGTGATCCGTGATCTCCCCTTAATGCTTGATGCGCAATTAAGAGGCGCGCAGGACGCCGGTGCCACCCACCACAGGAGGTTCTCGTGGTGAGCGTACGGACGGGGAATTTTAATGAGGACTGCTGCAGAGTTTTCCTCCCTGATCGCAGGGTCGCGCTGAAATCCCCCGTCCCAACAGGAAAACCCTAAAGTTAGCTTATAGAAAGAGGACCGCGTGACGCAGTGAAACGTCAGTGAAGCTGAACTCTTGGCCAATTGCCAGTCAGCAAAGTGGGACGTTAGTCCACCTCTGTGGGACACCTGTTGATGGAAAACTGTTTCAGACATCCACACTTCCTGGAGCGGGACCTGTGAATATTAATATCGTTGTCGTGTCCAGCTGCAGAGCTCCGGGATAGCAGTGGTTTAAGAAACGATGCGTTAACTCCTGAACGAAGTGTAAAAGAAAGAAACACTGAAAATGCTGCCTTGATTACTGATTTAATAGACTTATTAGCAAACATTGCTTTTTAATGATTTTATGGTTTACAGACAGATAAAATAAGTACATTACAGGCATGATTTAGCTCTGTGAGAACATTTAGTTAATGAAACCATAACTAACTATTAATTTGATATAAATTGATACAATACATAAAACTAATAAATAAGCACTGAAATGTTTCCCATCACTGCTGAAAGTGTGATTCAGTGCAGGACTTATACTGGCTCCCCATCTATGGAGGGCTATGGAAGCTTGTTCCCACGCTGATTGTTTTTTTCATTTATTTATTTATTAATTGATCGATTCCCAAGTAGAAGTAGGTTAAAATTGTATGAAAATATTGAAATTTTGAAATAATAACCTGATATTTCAACTTCCACTGGCATTTTCCCCCAGCTTGCATGTTCACAAAACTAACTTAAGACTCAAAACATGAAAATGCAATATTAAAAAAAGTTGTAGGCAGTACATAATTTATATATGTGCTTCTACATTTAATTTTTTTTCCCCCTTTATTGTTGCTCTTTTGCCAGCTTATGTTTATCATTGTTTTTTTAATGAAACTTTTGTATTCATTTATGTTATTAGTTGTTAAACATCAGTGCAAAGCTACATTATACATCCCTTCCTCATACATTATAATTAAGCTTTGTCATTTTTTTATTATTTAGTTGTTTTTTTACATGTTACTTTGGCAGTCTTCATCTTCCATACATCTGATATCTGAGTCACATTCTCTATGATATGGCTATGCTAGCATATAGATAATAGCAATACAAGTTATGCCATAATTTCACCCTTGCCTGTAGGAAAAACTGTGTTACAGGTTAAAATGCAAGTTTACTGCAGTTCAGTGGCTCTCACTGGGGAACACAAGACTGCAGACTCCATCTCCAGTATTTTTTTTCTTTCAGAAATACTACATTTTCACACCTTTAAAAATAAGTAACTTTAACAATCCGCAAGTCAAGGATGAACTTGTTCACACCTCACAGGCATGTTCAGTGTGCAAGAATGGGACTTTTGCCCTATAATATGCAATTTAATTAAATATGGTTTGGTTGTTGCCATTAAAATTTTAAAATTTGCTGGTTGTAAAATTTGAAACTTGCCAAACTTTGTGAGCGACCTTAGGCTGCCCTCTGGGATCTGAGTCATGTTTCCCTCCACATTCCCTGTAAAGATTCCTCCTCTAATCCCACACTTCTAAATACTGAATCTGTGCGGAGGCAGTCAGCTGGTCCATCTATTACGAGGTTAAACCACTTAACCATCTTATAGGAGAGAACAGAGGCCTCGAACCTCAGCTGGCACCCTGGTATGAAGCAACACATCAGTGCACCAGAGGCCTACAGGAACAGATTAAACAAAATCTGGTGTTTACTGGACTGGAGGGGGGTGATCGACAGATGATGCAAATGGGCTATAATCAGCGGAAGGGCAAGAAACATGTCAATTTGACCAAATCTGCCAGAGACTCTAAGTTAATAACCTGCTTTAGGCAGGATGATTTCTCAATAAATACACAGGCAGGTTTTATTTTGCAAAAGAAAGTTAACAATACACAATTATAACAGGACATTTGAAAAAAAAAATCATAGAAGGCTTGGGTGAAACACTTCTAAAAAACGTAAACAATAAGTAAAGTTATTAAATATATAGAAGTTAAAACAGCACTTGGGAGACTTGAGTTTACATTCGGCTGCTGAGAAATCAGACCTGAGGCATGCAATTACACACTACTGCCCTCTACAGGCCAGAGAGTAGTATCGCATGCAATTACAAAACGTGACTCAACATTTTCTGCAGACGTTCATTAACTCATCCATCACAAGCCGAGTCTCACGGTGCAAGCAGCAGCTGCAGGGCGCTCTATGAAAAATGCAGTATTACAATACAGGTGCTACATTTATTTTATTTTCATACAGGTCATAAAAAATAGGGATTTTTTTTTTTACAATCATTTTCACATTGTTGAAAATATTTAAGACTTGCACTTCAGTTCACACGGCTCTTTTTCAGCCTGGAGGTCTCTGCTGCTGCTTTACGTTTACGTGACGGTGTGCCTGGAGCTTCTTCAGAGGGAGCTTCAGTCAGGTGGTACAGCTCGATGGGTGGTGTTGGCTCCTTAAGCAAAGATGGGAAAAAAAGGCTGTTGCTAAAAAGTCCATCTTTAACATTCAATTTTGTGTGGACTTCAACATGGAAGACATCAAACGTCTTTCAAGTGAGAAATTCAGCATCAGACTCAGCTGACATAAGAGAATATATAAATGAAGAGCCCTGCTAACCTGCATGAGGTAGTCTGCAATGTATTCTGGCTTCAGGCATGTGACTCCTTGTGAGGTAGCCTCTGAAACATCAACTCTGAAGTCTCCGGGTTTGAGTCGACTGAAGTCTGCAAAAAGATGTGTGGCCTCTTTGTAAAGGGATGGGGAGGGACCAGGAAGGACCTGCAGAGAAATGACAGACTGTGTGTTTGCTGTGTTTGTGGAAAGAAGTCAAATGAAGCAGACAAACGTAAACCCGCAAACAACACAATTCTTTCCCCTTCAGCATACTGTTGTGATGGTTATTTACCTCCATCTAAAACAACAGCCCCGTCTTCTTAGCTCTTATTTTTTTTCCTCGCTTTCTTTTGACTCACTAGCTCAGTTTTATTAAGGATTCCAAATTTTACATCACAGACATTTTTAAAGATTATATCAGAAAATAAATATCATTACTGAAGCTGTTGCTGTTTTAAGACACTTTTAGGATGCTAATCTATCTTGGCTAAAGACTGCATACTGCTGGATGTGCCTCATAAAAGAAAAGCACTGAGAAACCTTCGCCCCGCCAGACTGCAGCAACCGCCTGAATCCCGATTCTCTGCTATGGTCGATGTTCAGCATGACTGTCCATCCACTGAAGGCGCCCTGAAAAATACAAATGCCTGTTTATAGAACACAAAATGCCTCAGAGCCATGGTTTTTATTGTGTGTATGAGCCTGGTCGTACCTCGTGTTCAGAGTGTCCCTGCAGGCTTTTTCTCCAGCGCATGGCGGCTAACGCTAATCTCTTTTGTTGGGAGGTGATGGAGGGCAATGCGTCAAGGATGGAGCTATTGCCCCACTCAAACTCCTCCTCCTAGATCACAGATTTGGAGATTTTTGGGGAAAAGTCATGAAAACCTTTTGTGTGGTTTTTATTAGAAGTGACTCGTTCCTTGTCTAGTCTAAAATAACAGCCTAAGATGACTGCTGTGTGGTGATACTTGCATGAAGGACTCTGCTTGAAGGTATTGGTGTTATCCGAGTGCTTATATTCCACATTCCCAGACTTTCTATCATATTTACTTGTGGCAAAGATTGCTCTTCGGATTCTGACCTGAATGAAGAGACCCACAGAGCGGCACGCCTCCAGGTACGAGCGGTGCAGGATCCATTTCCCAGCTGCCATCGCTGCCAGGTACTTCTCATTACGCAGGGGTGTCCCGACGATGATGTGTGTGCAGCTGGGGTCAAAAGACTGCTTATCCAAGACTACACCACCTACAGCAACAGACAGAGACAGAAAACTACACACACGGTACACTTGGCCTGTGCAGGGATTATGGCTACAACACTGATAACTGAATGGCATGAAAATGCAATATAAATATGAAGTTTATCCTTATTCCACTGACTCTATCAGACCCTCTGATAACATGTTTCCAGCACCATGGATATAGTCACCATCTGTGCACCTATTTTAAACTGGTAAACTGGTTTGGAGCTCGAAAGGTTGGATCACAGCACATTTTCCATGACCTCACATGTGATCCCTGACCCCAGTGAGTATTTTCATATTATACAGAATGGGAAGAGAAGATGTGCAACTCAAAAACAGTGGAAACAGACTGGTTTTTCAGCATTTATGGCTGATGAAGTAAATGTAACATTATCAGTGTAGCAGACATCGGTTGAATGCAACTTTTTGTTTGGTTGAAACAGGTTTAGTTTTGGTTTAGGGTTTGCCAATAATTAGTGAAGATTAAACTCATGTGTAAGAGGACTGAGAATGCTTTACTGTTAGTAAATGACCTCACAGAGACAGCCAAACAAACACGTCTGTTTGTGCAGGGGTGTGTTTGTCACTTCCTCACACACAGGTAGCAGTCCTTGTCGGGGAAATGCTGGTAACGGAGTAAACTTTTAGCCAATATATGACAACCGTTTATTCTAACAACCTCAAACTCAACACTCCACTTATTTCTGTTCCCAGCAATACACCCACCAAGTTTAAAGCCTAGCAGATGAACGGCTGTCAAGCTATTAAGCTAGTAAGATGCGCTGAGGCAGAAATACAGTGTGAAAGTTTTAATAATGATATAACTTGTCATGACCAGTGAAGATCTGATTCATGCTTTTTTTTGTCAGAGGAAACAGTGCTGGAGGAACTACTTCCATATCCTGGAGGCAGATCCTCAGTTATAGTCATCAGGGATTAGCCCCTCTGACTTCCAGCCTGTGATGTGCTGCCTTTTGTACTGCAGCACGATGAAACAGCGTTAGATCGCTAATTAGATGGGAGACTCACCAAGCTCCTCTATGAGGTGACTGTAATCAATGCGCTCCTGGGGGCTGAGGGAGGACAGCTGAAATCTGGGTGGCTGTTTTTCTTCCTTCTTCTTCTCCTGAGAAAAACAAACAACCTTTTAGCACTAGTACTTTGCTTGAAAGAGACGTACAGATTGTACACTGCGCAGTACAAATGATCAGTTCATTATTATGTAACTGAATAAGCACAAGCATGCACCTGTTTGCGTAACACAGGAAAGTGGAGAGAAGTGTTACACAATGCTGAGCAATTAAATTTCATTTAGACCAGATTAAAGCTTCACGTGTTGTTGTCAGTACAAATTTTGAACCCTTCACCTGTGGTTCTGGTGCTACTGCGGGGTTGGCGAGAGGAAAGGCAATGCTGGGAGCTTTAGGAGTGAGGATGTCATTCTCTGGCTCCTCGGGAGGAGGCGTCAGGACTTTCTTGTTCATGTGCTGGTCAATGACGTCACAAGCAGCTGCGGGAGCGACAACGGTGAAATGTTACCAACATATCAGAAACAGTGTTTCCCTATTATATGCATGCACAGACTTTAAATAGACCTGAGACTAACTTGAGAGCTCTATACTAAGATGCACCACTTCTTTACCGTATCTCTACGTCCTTCCAAAGCTTAGACCTTTCATTTTCATTTGCATGATTCACAGTTCAAAATCTTCTTTATCTGTCCAGGTAGGTGTAAACCCCTCTACGCATTAATTTAGCCCATTGTACACTTTCAAACAGTTGTTGCAGCTGGATCCTCATTTCTTACCCATCTCCACCAGCTCTGAGTCCGTCATGGAGTCCCTTAGCTGTGGTCCGCTGTCTGCAGTTGGAGGAGGAGCGAGGGGCTCAGAGTGCTGCGATGGGCTTCCAGGCCACTGTAAATTATCAGCGAGCTTGGCCCTCTCTTCTCTGGCTGTGGGGTCGTCCCAAACTATCTGTTCACTCTGGGATGGCTCTGTGTTCATGTCCATAGCCGCTTCTCGAGGAACCCTGAAGTCACAACAGAGCAGTCAGCTATGTGAACCCAAAAAAATACCATCTATGGTATTTATATGGTTTAGATCCTAAATTTAACACAAAAGGACTTTTCAAAGCTCAATGCGCCCCTACTGCTAACATAGTTCTGTAGGTAAAATGATGATATTTACTATTTCTTCTGCTGTCACCACAGCTCTGTACCCAAACATACATACAGCACCTTCCACTTTTTTAAAACAAATAAAAGCACTTTAAATGTTTTATAGTGGACTCTGCAAAACGCCCTGAGCTGCTGCCAGATTCCTTAGAGATTCAAGCTTCTTTTAGTTTTAACATAAGCAGCTTCTTTCATACCTCAGAGCTTCAAGAGTCCGTCTGTTACCGCTCCGTCCAACTCTGCTCCCTTCGGGTGTGTGGGGGCCCGAGTCTGCCCCTCCGGATCCCATCCTAGCGAGCCTGACTGAGGTACGCCTCCCTGTCGTCAGTTTAGTGGCTGACATGATCTCCTGCAGTTGTCTTTGCAGGTTTTCTCTCATCTCTAGCGTTTCTAAAATATCAGGATAGCAAAAAATATGTAAACCTCATATACAACCATGTATACTGAAGACCTTTTACTAATGTGACAGGCTTGGTTTGTCAGGATTACTCCAAAAGTTATGGACAGATTTGCAGATTGGTGGTGAGCCTTGAGAGTCTTAGACTCGTTTCAAGTACATGCAGAAGCTCAGTGGAGTTAATTACCAGCAACAGAAAAGACACTCACCCCTCCTTTCTGTGCTATCATTCATCTCTTCTTGGTCTGTGCTTCCATCACTCACACGGCGTTGGGTTGCAGCTTCTTCTGTGGGATTGTGCACAAACTGCGACAAAGAAAATTAAAGATTAATTAAACAGGAAAAGAAAGATAATTGAGACATCCCAGCATTAATTGAACAATACATCCTGATTTTCCTGAGAAATTCTATTCTAAACCAACACAGGTCCCCCACTAACTCTGACTTTCAAATCAGACCCACCTCGTCTTCCTTTGTCTCCCTGATGTCTTTGCGTTGTGTTCGTGTTAAAGGTGGTGACCTCTGAGAGTTGCTGGGCACCTGGCTCAGGTTTAAACTCATCTTAGGGTTGTAGGTGAAAGGATAGAGAGACTCCGGGACGTGCCTTTGCTCATCAGCGCACTGCACAGGACGAAAACAGACACGTTACTGCGCACAGTATTTATCTACACACCAAAACTTAACTAAATAAAACGATTATGAGGAGACACACCACTGAAATGACGCTGCCTCTGAATTTACACATCAAAGCCGTTTTTCATTTAGTATTCTGCTTTTGTTGATGAGATGCTAATTGCTTCCCCCGGGTGAAATGTTGCCGGAGAATACAAATAATACCCAAATGAAATCAATTGCATCTTAATCTTTGTGAATCTTTATGAAGACGTAATTTCTTTAAATGCTTGTTTAAGCAAAGGAAACAGAAGCATGTGGCTTGAACCTTGGCCTTCATCCTTTTATAGGCATGGTTTATGTGCTCAGGTTGAAAGAAACTAAAGACTGAATTGTTTCCTGTGTGTGTGTTAATTTTCTGCAGATCAGCTGATGCCTGCCTCCTACCCACTAAATACTGGGATGGGCTTCAACAGTGTACTGTGTGTTTTACACTACCTTTTATCACTTCAAATAACACGAACACAGTATCACTTTCACACAGCAGACTTAATCAGCTGTCACAAATGATTAGAAATCAGTGAGAAAACGCTGATGTTTACACTACTGGGAAACCCACCGCCTGCAACCAGTACTGGGAGACCACATGGAGCCCTCTCTCCTTCACTCCTCTGTATTCCCGGGTGTTGTCCCCCACACGGCCCTGGTAAATGTAGTGTGTTACTGTGTCGTCACAAGCCCACCTGAAAAGAAGTTAGCAAAGATATGTTTGTACTGTTCGCATCATATTTGCAAAAAATAAAATCAATTGATAAAGTGTTACTTTCCAGGAGTTTCTTACAACATTGATGGGTTACTGATCACTAATTATCAAAAAGTAAGCAAAACATTTCACCCATTCTTTGTGCAGGTGTCATGATGATTTAGAAGCAGTATACTTGGACTTTGGCCATAATCCTTATGTAAGCGCAGTTTACGGAATTGATTTATTGCTCAGACTTGAAGGAAATCAAAGTGAAAAACTGTCATTTCTAAAAGTCATATGATGACAAAATGAGAACAAGCAGGTAAAACCAAAAATTAATTCTCATTCTGTGGTTTTAAAATGCTGAGAATGGGAAGGCATGCTTAGCTCGAAATAGAGGGAGAGTGGTGACAGATAACACCAGGACTGTTAAAGAAAGGTTTAAAAAATGAAATAAAATAAAATAAAAATCTCTTAAGTAAAGTTTACAAACCTGAAGTCGGCTCCAAGCGAGGCAGCGATGGCGTTTAGTTCACTCTGCATTTTGCTCAGTTTCTTTCCCACGCAGATCACAACACCATTCAGGGGCCCGGCTTCTTTTCGTGGACTCTAACACGCAAACACCATATTGTTTTTGTCTGTCTCTCTTTTGAGTTGTTATGTTTGTGACTGGAAAATAAAGACCTGTGTGTACTTCAATCTAACACTGATAATCACTAAGATGTGCTGTGGCTCTGTAACCACCAGGCTCTAACACATTTGTATAGCAGTACTAGTGTTTACCTCCTTCTCAGCTGTCTTTGCAAGCTGGGGACTGGCAGAGACTGCTTGCATCTCTGAGACATTATTGCGGGTGCTATTAGCCAGCGCTACTTTGAGGTTCCTGTTGATGACATCAGTGAGTGGAGTCTCAATCCTCTCCCCTGGTTTCGATGCCCCACCCGGAGTTTCCATAGCTCCAAGTGCATCCTAAATAATATAAATACACATATTTAGAGAAACATTAATCAAATATCAGCAAACATGAAATGCCAGAAGTGTAAGCTGCTCAGTGAATCCCAACCTTGACATTAAAAGAGGGCCTGAAGAGCTGGTCTCGGTTGAGGAAACGAGAAGGGGTGTCCAACTGCAGGGAGGCCTCGTTCTGTAGTGGGTTCCTTCTGCCACCCTCCTGGTTTTGTTTTGGGGTGCTGATGTCCTCTTTGGGCTTCATCTCATCCAAAACAGATCGAAACACTTTGCTCTGAAAGCGGCCTAAATCCAGAGGAGTGACAGCCTTACCGCTCCGGGGACCCAACAAAGGGATTTCTGGAGAGGAGCGAGTTGGTGGAGGCATAATCTGTTTCTGCGAACCACCTACAAAACTCTCTTCATCCCTCTCTGTGGAAGAACAAAATAAAAACAGCCAGTCTCATAAAGAAGCAATGACACACTAGACAAACTTGAGTCTACAATTACATTTAATAACATAATGCACTCATTCTGGGAAAAATGCTGACAAGGAGGGAGGGATTTTTTGGTGCTTACCAGAAAGGTTTACACCAACGCCAAAATAAAAATTCAAATGCTGAAATAAGATGATTATTTTTCTTTAAACAGTTTTGTTAATTGTGTTTTGTTTTGTGGCAACGGATATAACAGACATGCATTAATCAATGTTGTCAGAAACAATAGGAAAACAGAAAGATTTCTGTACTTCTATCCCTGACATCTCTCTGAACACCTCCTACATTATGCTAAAAAAAATTAAGCAAACTGGAACTAAAACTAAACTAAAATTAAAAACCAATAAAAACTAAACTATCGTTCTTATGAAGACCCATCCCTAGCCAGGAAAATCTCTGGTGGTAGTCATTAGCAATCAGGCCAAACTGATGGTATAAATAAATGCCTCTTAAAACTCCAGCCAAACTCAATCATACAGTTTAATTTTATGTAATTTATAACTCTAATCGTATGTTAAGAATTACAGATCATAAAACAGATCTAGCAAAGTTAGTTATCTAACCTGGTGAGGGTGGCAGATCAACTAAAAATCTTCCCTCCTCTGCTCTCTTCCCAGTTCGAGCAGACTCTAGTATCCAGTGCATGGTAACAGCAGGAAGCCCCCACTTCTTTGCTGCCTGGTACTTTGTGCCCTCGGGGCTCTGCAGCACCAGATGAGTGCTGGCCAGCATGCCTTTCTTCTGGTTGGCCAGGCGCACAAAATAATCCTGGACGCTGCAGCAAAGAGACACAAAACAAATTTAAAGATTTAACACACATATCTCCTAGTGAGCAGCAGGACTGGGCTATAAAGTATGCAGCAGAGCGAGTGAATTTAAGTTACAGCAATGCACACAGGCCAGGGCTGCTTCTTCTTTTATTAAACAGCTTTATCATCCTACTGCTCAGGAGCACATACAGATAGAAAAATGTACAGAAGACAGAAATTCAACCTCATTACTGCTCTGAACACAAAGCAACTGGCTTCACATTGAGTATTCATGCATAATAATAAATGCAAATACCAGCTAATTTAAAAGTTTAATCAAATATTCCTGCAGTAATTAATGTTTATGGATATTATGCCTAAACATAACGACTGGTGCATGTAAGGTAGTCATACTCGGCTCCAAGGTGCTTGGCAAGCTCCACCAAAGACTCCCTCTCTGCTCCGGTGAACTGGCTGACAGAGAGGACGCAATCTTTGAGAGGAAACTGTCCGTCCATCACTGGGACAGGAGTGAACAAAGGGTGGGAGGACAGCTGCAGGACACACTCCTTCTCCACACACATGACCTGAGGTTTAATGAGAGAAATAGGTAAATCAAAAGCATAAGGCACTCTCACAACATGGAGCACTGTTAACAAACTTACCAGCCAGGTATCAGTGACCACCTCTTCCACTGTGGCCTCCACTGAGCACCCCAAGAGAGGGACCACAGCATAGTCTGCTACAACCCGGGAGCGGCCCATCAGCACTTTGCCTCCATGTTCTGTCACCAGCAGAGAGAGCTGTGCCTCGGCCTCCGTACCAAACCCCACAAGAAGGAAACGTTTCCCAAAAAACAGTCCTGCCTCGCTGGCTTCCTGCAGGGTGGATTCTGTCCCATTAGTGTGGTTTGGTACACAGGGTTCAGGTTGGGGCTCTGCAGTTGTACTAATGGACTTCCTGCTTTTACTCTCTGCTGGTGGTGGAGGCGGCATATCAACTGGAACACAAAAGGATATGAGCATCTGTACCAATATGTAAAACTAACCTAAGTCTGAATCTTATTCATTCAGCTGCCTACTCTTGATCCCATACAAACACCGTCAGCAACAGATACTTACTCACTGTAGGGTCATCATCCATGTACTGTGACAGTAGATCCTCGTCTGCTTTCTTTCCCCCCGGAGTGCTCGGGCTGCCAGCAGGTGGACCAGTTGAGATCCGGGATTTGGGAGTGTGGTAACCCGGCACCACTACATCAGCTGGAGCAGGAGGCAGACAGTCAGGGTGGAGGTAGCTGGCTTCTGGGAGCAGAGTGCCCTTTGAGAAGCTGTCTATTAGCCACTTTACTGTTACTACATGGGGCCTGTGAATTACAGAGGAGAGAACATAAGTTATATATTAACCATATTATGTCTTAATCCTTGCCTTTCTTTTTTCATATTTGTGTTTTAAATTTTTTTGAGAATGCTGACATCCAAAAAGCTGGGATGTAGTTGAAGATAGATAAGATTTAAGACCCTGTTCTAATGGTCATCAAACCACATTTTTATTGACCTATGCTGACAAAACTTGTCATTAAGGGTACAGGGAAGCTCATTAAATGTCATCTTTATGGGGGAAAGATTTGAAGGCTAAACTGAAAAAGTGTGTGTGGAAATGTTAAACGGATAAAATATAAACTTCTTTTAAATCCTCGTTTTAAATGAGGCCAACAACAACTTACAAAAAGTCACATTACCTCTTTTTTCAATCTCCAAAAGTTGATTCTGTTCATCTGGACGTAGCGTTTTGTGGGAGAAACGTTTCACTCATCCAAGTGACTTCTTCAGTCTCAGCTGACTGCAGGTTTCCCCAATCTTATAAACAGTACATTTGCATAATGACTGACACCAGCCCAGTGAAGGAATAATAGGCTGGGAGGTCAGTTCCTTAATGATTAAGATTAAGGAACTGACCTGAGTGATGATGAGTGACGAAACGTTTCTCCCACAAAACGCTACGTCCAGATGAACAGAATCAACTTTTGGAGATTTACTTACCTGGATGATTGAGCATGCATCAAGACTCTTTTTTTCCAACATTCTGTGTTTAAGAGCTGAGACGACCAACTATTTTAAAGACAAATGTTTCAAATTCTTGTTTAATATAAGATTTTAGCTCTTTAATGGTTACTTTGACTTACTTTTTGTATTATAATGAGTCAGTGGGTGACGGACCCATTTGCATCTGGACTTTTTTACTATAAAGCTGCTGTTTTAATACATGCAGAAAGGATATTAAAGTGGGCAAAAAGCAGCCACGATCCAGCTTTGACTCCTGGATCAAACCACGCAATTCTCCCTGTTGCTGAATTCTCCTGAGAATTGGATAAACCTAGAATCTCCATTTCTCAGTGTGTAATAGCCTTTAGTCTAAATTATTATGCAGTCCAACCAAACATATTTTGGTATGAAAGGAAACATTAGAATCTCCAAGTTATTGTATTAATACAGAGGATATAAATATCGTGAAGGTTATTAAAGCTCTGTAGTTCAGACCTGTGAGTTGCTTTGGAAAGAAAATTATTGAGGTCCTGGTCCAGCTCGCCCATGACCACATGAGAGAGCTCCTCACTGGGTTGGTTGAAGCGCAGACCTCCTGCAGCATTTACAAGACGCCGTAACTTCTCCAGTTTCTTCCCTGGCAGGCCACACAGATACAGCTGTGTGACATTTAACACAAAATGACAGAAAGCCACAAGTTTATAATTTATAGACTCAACTAACTCCTACTACAGAATTGAAAGAGGAAATGCATAAAATCTATATAAAAAGAAAACTGCAGACCATCGACTTACCTTACAGCCATCCAATAAATCATCAGCAGGGCACACGGTAAGATCCAGACTCTCTATGGGGTCTGGAGCTTCCAGGTGGCTGACAGTGCTGTTATTGGTGAGAGCCGTGTCGTTTATTGTCCTGCTAGTGTTCACAGAAATGTTGCTCAAGCCCAACAGTGATGGACCCTCTGGAGATGAAAAACATAACTCTTCAATCATTAAAGACAAACAGGTTCTGAATTATTGTGGTAAACCTTTATCATCTTATCAAATGCGACTCACCGTCCTTCTTACTGGTACCAGTAGGTGTAGAAGTGTGTGGCCGAGTGGTTTTTGAGGTATTGCGCTCCACAGTGTACCTGCTCTCATCTTGACAGTACCCCTTCTCTATGCTGTCAAAGAGCCAGTGCAAAGACACGCAATACACATTCCACTTCCGAGCACACTCGTACTTCTGACCTACAACCAAGTACGATCGATGACAATCAATGACACACAAATTATGGCATTACATCATTTTTTTTAAAATACTGGTGACTTACCTGTTGGTTCATTAACAATGAGGTGTGTACACTCATTCATTTTGAGCTGACCGGTGTAGTTGGCCCCATGCTGCTCACAAAGTCTTTGTACTTCTTTGCGCTCTGTGCTGGACAGACCTGTCACACAAACACTACAGCCACGCAGCACAGGGCAAAGGTAGTCCTCTAAGGGCAGGTCTGTATATCTGAAAAGACTGGAAAAGGAGTAAAGAGACATCATTCATGTTTTTGTAAGTGTACAGTGATTTAAAATGTGAATTTGTACCAAACAGGAAACACAAGTCTTCATGTATTTAATAGATGTAGCCATGTAAATCACAGTACATACCTATCCTGTGATTTCTCCCAGCAGGCTTTGACCCACGTAGGCAACAGGATGGGTTTACCGAGGCTGGCTGCTACCAGGTATTTTTTGCTGCCCACCTCTTCTGCAATCAGGTGTGTAACAGATACGTTTAGATCCGAATAGGCCCGTCCACCCATGAGCTGCACCAGATCCATCAGCTCTTCCTGGAGTGTGAGAGAAGGTATGGACATAAACATGTCACAGTGCTTCATATTTTATTAAAATGTATATAGCAGACTCCGGATTTCTTACCCGTATTGCTCTGTCCATGCTGGTGCAGCAAATGGTAACATCAGCCATGGCCATGTTATAGACAGGCTTCTCTGCTTTGGGGACACAACGCTGTTGCTGCAGGCAGTACAACACCACCAGTGGACTCACTATTCTGCAACCAAGCTGCACAAGAAATCAAAAAAACAAGAGTCAATCTCTGATAGAGCCTCAGGAGTGGCATTTCACTGTTTAAAAGTGTAGAGTTCAACCTTCTTGCAGTGAAGAAAGGCTGGAGATGTAAAACTGGTGAACACAAACAGAGACTTGTCCTTCTTATCCATGCGCAAAACATCATCTTCTGTGATGGTTTTCAAATATTTTTCAGACTGCAGCTCCAAAATGGCCTGAATAAACCGGAGACAAACATGATTACCAATTTGTAAAACAAAGAGACAGTAAATACTAAAAGAAAGACTAGACCAGGCAGTAGAGCTTACCTCATAAGCTTTGGCAGCACAGTCCTTTTTTGATCCTTCACTTTCCACAAACTTCACAATGAAGGCTTCTTTTTCTGCCTTAGACATGGTGACCCTGTACCAGTGACAAGACCTGGCATTTATTATAATGGCTGTGGCTGGCCTTAGCAGTAGCATCTAAATTAAAAACGATCACCTACAAAGATTAAGTTATGACTAAGCACCTTAAGCACCGCCATACATTCAACACTGGCCTGCTATTAGCTTAAAATAATAACTTACTAGTTACTTGCCTTTAATAGAAGAGCTCAAGAGCGCCAGTAAAGACAGTCTGTGTATTCCGACGGGAATCAGTATAAACTCCGATTAGTCACATGGAGCTAGTTTTACCTTAGTGCGGCTTCTCAGCGAGTTGAAGCTTGTGAAGTCTGCTGTCACTTTTTAGAAAGCCTACACTGACTGTATGTTAGCTGCGCAACATAAACTTGCGAGCTAACGTTCAAACCTGCATGTAGCTCAGTTACAACATAAAAACATCCAAAAACTACCACTGCTCATGTTATCTTAAAACAAAAGTCCAACCAACAGTCCCGAGATATGGGTTTAACTAACTGACATACATTTTAAAACAATTTAATCGTAATAGTTTAGAGATATAAATTGTGATCTTTGTTGATAGTGTTCGCGCCTTTGGCGCAACTTCCGGCGTTACCTGCTAATCTGACCGACTGGAGTGAACGTTTCAAAGGTTCCGCTACAGACATTAGAAAGCGAATCGGGGGTGATAAACTATATATTAATGTGTTAAAAATTAGAAACTTGAAAACCTCACTGAAGGGACCTGTTTTTTTTTTAATTCTGACATAAATATATTAAAACCGTTTTCATGTTTAGCACATTTTCCCTATTCACATTGCCCTCAATAGCAGCTGTATTGACAGTTTTTATGAATTTCCTTGACTTACCGTCAGGCTTGTGAGGTGAGACCTAGTCCCTAATTCATGGCATCTATGTAGCTGGTGTAATCCACTATAAATTCAGTATCCACATCCGTGAAAAGTTATGGTTCTCAAATAAAAACAAAAAACAAACAAAAACATTTGCATTTATAACAAAACAACCATGTTGCCTGAGGTCTCAAATATATGAAATTGATTCTTGTATAAAAACATTTTACTGCAAAAGTGATTGGATTGAGAAATATTTTGATATATACCCCCCCCCCCCTCTCAACAAAGACTTAACATCTATAAACATTGTGAACAGAAAAGACAAGTAGAACAACACTGTGGGTTCCCTTTTATTCTTAAAATTTTATGTACAAGTGTTGACTGATTTTTTTTTCAATGTACATTCAATATAAAGTTTATATACGTAATATTACATTGAACATTTCACAAATTGCACTAGTCTTTCACATAGATTGGTAATCAGAGTCAATGTCATTCGTCATGTCAGCAGAAGCTCATTTCAGGTGGTTATTATTCACTCATAAATATTCTAGTGCTTTTTGCATTCTGGGGGAGAGTTACTTTAAAAAATATGAGGCAGAAAAGGGTAGCCTTCAAAGAGAGAGCAGAATGAAGTATGAATAAGATCAGAGGAAAAAAAAGGCTCGATATTATGAGAGCTCTGTGTCATCTTTGACAGAAGAGGACTGAAGGTGACCTGATCAAAGCAGACCAGAGGTCAGCAGAAGTCTAAGGGGTTAAAGTGGCATTTTCTTTTGGAGAAACAGGCCAGAGAAATCATACACATCCATTTCTTCATGTCCCGTGATTTTTTTTTCTTTTCCACATGAGAATGCGTTAATATAGACAAGTAAACAAAATGTTTATTTCAGTGGTGGATAGGTCCTGTGCACTTATTCGTCACAAATGAGGCCTCAGAGGAGATTTAAGGTTAAGGTAGCCAATCAGGATATGCCAAAGAAAAAAAAAATTAACAAAAAAGAAGCCTCAGTCTTTCCATGGCTGTCTAATGAAAAAAAAAAATCAAGAGTAAAAAATATATTCATACAAAAAGTAAACTCTTCTCTGTCATTAGAAGAAATAAGAAAAGTAGAACAGAAACTAAACAAATGTGGTCATCCATTAAAACAAAGCATTTCTGAAGACTTGAGTGTCATTTGTAAGGGGCAAAGCAGAGTGACGCTGCAGGAGGTGTCGCAGAGGTTTTGGTGACAGTCAATGACGGCCCGCTCTCTCACTCTTCTTTTTTCTTTTGTTTTGTTTTCCTCTCAACATCCCCTCCATGTGGGGAGCTGAACAGTCCCTCTCTGAGCTGCGGCCGTGAAGCTGCACTCTGGGTGCCTGAGCCTTTCAGTGTGCGTGTCCTTCAGCCTTGGTCTCCAGTGTCATTGTCCACAGGGGGTGGGACGTTGGGCATTACTGTGGTGCCCGTTCCTGCTGTAAGGTAACCTGCTACTCCTGGACCTACATATGACAGCAAGGCAGAAGAGACGGTTCAGATGTAAATTAAAAGGATAGATGCAGGGCTAATGGGGAGCTAGAATGATGTACTACACACTAAGACATCAAGCATGGATGGGATGATCGCTACACTGGCTACAATGTTTTGCAGGGACTTTAATGTTTTCCATGGGCTTAATTTAGTTCGACTACTATGTAAACGAGTAATGGATAATTTTCTAGAAAATTTGATTCTTTTTTTTTAAAGGTATTTTCTATGTTTTTCACTTGTAACTTTACATTTCAGCCTTTTTTAAAAAAAAGAAAAAAAATCTGTATTTCTTTAAATGCTGGCTACATATTTCATACATAACACAAGCTGGCTGTTTTCCAACACACTGTTGTGGATCCAGAATGGGTGTTAAGAGGTAATGAATTATTTTCAGTGTGAGTAAGATGAAATGGGTGGGAATGGAGAATGGCATGTGCAGCCAGGATGGAGGTAAAGAGGAAAGGAATGACGGTAGGAGCCAGGACGGTCTACCTGCATCAGAGCAAAAGAGAGGAGGGCTGTGAGGGCCCAGTTCAGGAGTCTAGAGCCCACCTCGCAGTGGGCTGCTGGCGGCCAGGAGAGAAGGAGTGGAAACCCCTGAGGAGGAAATGTGGAGGAAAAAAGAGGAAGGGAAGGGCAGAGCCAGGAAGTTATAGGACAGCTGGGTTTAAGCACAAGTGAGGAGTCAGCCATAAGGTGTTTTGCCTTTTTAGGGTAAAGCAAAGCATTAAGATTCATCATCAGCTCAAAGATGCAGAAGACTTACCTTTTAAAGCACTTTATATTTTAACAGTTTAACTTGTTATTCAGGTTAATCACTCTTCTAATATGTAAAAAGGAAAACTTTACCTGTCAGGTAACCTGCAGTCTGAGACTCTGAGATGAAAAGATCGTGTTTCTGGTCTTTGAAGGCACTCCATACTGAAGACTTTGCAAGAATTTCATTCACCTATGGAAAAAAACAACAACAAGCAAGAGTTCAAATATTTGATTGTTAAATAAACAATCTTACCAATCATTCAATGACTTTAATAATTCGATCATACCTGCTCTCCATACTGTAGACTACGAGTCATGGACTTCAGAGCTTTAACTATCTGAGCCTTAGTAGCTGAAGGGTTTTCTAACGTCTCCAGGCCGATTCCTTCCAGTAATTTCAAGAGGTATGGAACCAGCTCCACCCTCAGAGCCTGTTAAGTTGTTATAGAAAGTTCCATTAAGGACACATGAAACACAGTGAGGGATAATAACAGCAAGGGTGACAGTGCACCTGGGCAACTAGGTCTGTCTGCTCCTTCTGGAACATGCGGTTGAGAGCTTCACAAGCCAATCCAGCCATGTCCGCCCGAACCTTCATCCCTGTCATCAGAGGGCCAATAGTCTCCAGAGAAGCCATGGACCGTACACACAGCTACACGAAACAAAGCATATTTTAGTTGATGTGGGTGAGGTGTCACTTTTACATAAAAAATTTAAACTGGCTGGTTCTGATTTTTTGTAGTCTTGCATTAAAATTAGTTTCTTACCTCATTATCTGAAAGTACATGGATGAGGCGGATGGAGCTCTTAGGCACGGCATTGTTCTTGTGGTTGAGTGCCGCCAAGATCCGAGGCAGGTGGCCCAGAGGAGGGACCTGGTCGGCCAGCTGGCACTGTGTGCTGAACAGACAAACTGCTGCCGTGGTAACCGTCTCCAGGGCCTCACCCTGCAGAAGATAACAGAATAAGACAGAAAAAGTCTAACTTCTGCATTCACTAGAAATTTGTACTGTTGTTTCTCAGTTAGGAAGCTCACATTGGGATTGTTCTTCTCCAGGAGCTCAGTCAGGGTTTCCAGAAGTGACACCAGGAACTCTCGAGGCTTGCGTAGCACCCACCCAGGCTGAGCAATAAAGATGCGCAAGAAGACTCCACCAACTTCAAGCTCGCCCTGTCCGGCTCCATAAGCCACTGTGAAGTCTTCTGGCAACTGAGCACACAGATTACGAGTTTAGCTTCACATTCATACTTCCTACAGATACACCAACTTATAATAATGACTTCTCATACTTACTTTCCAGTTCACATCAGGATTATCTTTCTGCTGTTTAAAGTGCCTGGAAAAGATTTAAAGTGATTTAGTACAAGACATAAAACATCCTATTAGATTGTCTAACTATTCTTTATCTGGTTAAAACAACGTTTGTCACATACTCAAGCATCATCTCCCGGACAGTAGTAGACACTTTCTCCCTTGAGCTGTCATTCCAGATGAGCTCAGGGTTTTCGTGCGTTCCCTCAAATATGTGAACTGCTGCCTCAGCATTGTCCCGCATGGCATCCATGAATACACCAGGGAGGAAACGCATCAGTGTTAGACGCACCTAAAAGAGAAAGCAGAATATGAAACAGCAAAAGTGAGTTGACGATATGTTGCGATGCATCATAAGGTAAAAGGGAGAGGAGAGTGATTAAGTCTTTTATTTATTTTTTTAACTCCAATCTGACCTTTGGCCCAACCAGCTTGTCTGAAGTCATCTTTGAGAAGAGCTCTGCAGTCTGTGTGCGAACCTGGGGGTGTGTGCAATTACAGAAGAGGTCCAGCAAATAGATCAGGGCACCTGCAGGACATAAAGATTAACAGAAACATCTGTGATTCAAAATTCAGATAAATGTAGCCAGCAATCACTAAAAAACAAACAACAACAAAAACAAACAAACAGTAGAACACTGACCTTTGGCCATTGCCTCTTTGATGATCTTCGTGTTAGACGTGAGTGCATAGAGGGTTTCCAGCACCATTTGCCTGCCTGAAGGACACAAAGGAGTATTTCAGTGTGTGAAGATGCATTACAGGGATAGGGAGAAGAGGAAAGACAAAGAGTATGACAGTCAGTTGTGTCTTCTTACTGGAAGGAAGTGAGTGCAGCAGCACCAGAAGGTTGGACAACACCAGAGATTCAGCGATGTTGCTCACACACTCTTGATTTGATGTCACTGTATTCACAACCTGCAGAAGACACCGATATGATAACAATCCAGGGATTCTGGGATTCACAGTAAGTACATGTAAGGACCCAAGACCTGTTGATCTCTACCTCCAAAACCAGCTGTTGCACTCTACCAGCTCCATGAACCCGCAACAAGGAGAAGAGCAGCTTGAAGTGACCGATGCACTCTGACTCTGATCCTGTAATTACACCAAGAGAAATACTTAGAAAGAAGCTCCAAACTCACGGCACTTAAATAAAGATAACCTCAGTCAGTCTCATAGCTCACCAGGGTTGTTCTTGATGACATTACGGAGGGCCTCTAAAGCCATCTCAGCAAAGCGAAGCCTCTCAGCGTGCTGCTGGGACTCTACCTTGTTACTCTGACTCATGGCCAGCAGAGTGTTGAGGTACTGAGCCTGGGAGCCAACATAGTCCAGCAGACTGGCTGCAAATGCTTTTGGGTACTAAAGACAGAGATTGTAAAACAAGTTACTTATGGATTGCTAAAAGTCCAAACCTGAATTTGGTCCTAATTGTCTAATACTTTCTTCTCCTCACCTCCAGTGGAAAAGATGGCTGTTCATTGTAGACTCGGACAAAAATCTCACCCACTATGAGCTCCTTGCTGTGATCACTGAACACAAACTCAGCACCAAAGCTTTTATCATTTTCTCCCTGCCAAGAAACCAGAGAAGTTGCGTGATTCACTCCAGTTTTGGATCATTTATTGTGAAAGGCAGTCTGAAAGCACTTGTAAGTCATTCCTACTCTTTTGATGTTTCCCTCCTGCTGACTCTCTAGGAACTCCAGCAGCTCGGCTCGTGTCCCATTGTTCCAGATCAAGTAGGGATTCTCCGAGTTACTGTTCAGCAACTTCAAGACCTGAATGCAAAAAAGAGAAGTTTGCTTTGAGCACAGCATTTGGCCTCTGCTCACTGATGCTTAGCAACGTCCATTAATGTCTACTTAGCAACATATTCAACTGACCTCAGGGGGAGATGTCGTGCCCAGCTTCCTTGAGATGTATGGAGTCAGCATGGCCGCTAAGCTCTTTCGGATAGTGGGGTTCTCTGGAGGCGTACCCTCTATGCCATTGGTCTCTGAAACAGGGTTGTTTCCATCAGGGCTTTGTGGCGTTGGTGTGTAGCCTGCCAGACGGCTCAGGGCTATGAGGCTGAGTTTGGCCAAGTTGTTAGCGACCTCCTGCTGGTTTGTGTCCTGACTAGCCTGCACGCCACTCTCCTCTAGAGTGTAGTCGTAGTTGAACAGATAGACCAGCAGGTGCCAAAGCACACCAGCGTGGTACAGATGGGTCTGTAGGAAGAAATCCACCGCAAAGGAGCTGACGCACTGAACCGCCAGGGCTGCAGTCTTTGAGAGACCCTGAGAGGAAGCGAGGGGAGGAAAATGAATCACTGTGTAAATTGGAAATTGCTATTTTTAGTTCAAACTGCTGAAAAGAAAAAGAAGAATAAAGCACACACAGAAGATGCAAGACTCTGACCTTTCCATAGTACAAGATGTGACAGAGGTCTCGGATGATATTGGGCATTTCGATGATTTTTTCCCTGCATTCCTCAAACTGAGCTGCTACACTGTAGCACTTACAGATGTGCCCGCACACCTGTGGTACGATTGGCATTTAGAAAGCATGATAAAATGACAAGATCAAAATGTGCACATACAGAAATGTGACTACAAGGAAAGGGAAATCATGTGTTTTGTCATCACCTGTACAGCCATGTCATCAGGCTTGCTGGACGCAGTTAATACAGCGACACACCGAGACAGAGCCTCCAACAATATCTGAATAAAAACAAGCACAATTTCATTATTCACATACCACAGTTTCTCCATATGCCCCAGTATACTTACACATAACTACATGAAGTACATTTTTTATTTCCCTTAAACTGCTTGATATTTCACAGCTTTTTAAGACGTTTAATACCTCAATGCCGTTCTCCCGTCGCAGTTCCTCTGCATTAAGAGCCGAGCAGTTTACAGTGTGGAAGGCGAGTTCAGCAGCAGCCGGGAGAAGAGGGGACGTTTTTGAGAAAAGCTGATTATCTTCCGTCTCCATTGTGATTGTTTTGATGAGCATGGGATAACCAGCGTATTTGTAAGGCTCCAGTTCTGAGGAAGTAGTGAAAGAGTCAGCAGCATTAGCTGAAGGACTGCAGCTGAACGAACTCTCACTCTCTCTTCTTGCATACTGCGAGGCTATGTTTTACAGGAGATAGAATAAATGGCAATAAAAACAAACCTTGTTTATGCCGGTTGAACAGGATGCTCTGGGCTTTGAGGATGAGAATGATGTTTTCTGGGTCGGGGCCATCCACGATTCGTGCAGTCTTTGTGCAGAGGAACTCATAGGCTTTGTTAACTTTTTCAAACATATCCTAAAACACATAAAAAAAAGTTGCTGAAATCAAATTCATAATTACTTTTAACCTTAGCAAAGCCATTTTTGTAGAGCTGGTGATGACCGTACGCACTCTGCCCTCTGGGTTTTTGTCAGGATGGTACTTCTGTGCCAGCCTGAAGTAGGCTTTCCTGATTTTACTCTCTTCATGCCTAAAGACAAAAAGCCAAAAAAGAGGGTGCATTTAATGACAGTAATTCAAAGCATTCTCTATATATCTATACATGTCTCTATATACCTATATCTATAAATATCAATATATAGACATCTATGATTATAGTAAAAAATGTAATGCATGTCGCCTGCTACTTTGAAAACAACAACACTCACTGTCCCTGTCCTTTGGGGAGGTTGAGGACTTCATAGGCATCGTCCACAGACATTGAAGGAGGTTTCTTCTCCACTTCCCTCTTCCAGGCTTCAAGAGTGTCTTTAAGCAGCTTCACCTGAAGGGACAATCAAATCATGATATTTTTAAAAACCAAACATTTTAAACACAAAAAAGAAAAAGTAGAAAATATTCAATATTGACGTACAGCATCTCGGATAGGCCAGTCAGGGAAGCGGGTGCTGTCACACAAATGTCTGAGGTAGTAGATGTTGCAGAAGAGCTCATTGTCCAGCTGAGGGAAGCTAATGACTGGGATGGGACAGTACTGGTAAAGGGCCCGCGTGTTGCTCTGCAGCCTGGGGCTAAAGTCAGCAACATGGGCTGCTATCTTCTCTATCATCATCCGCCTGAAACAGAATTCAAAAAGAAACTGTTAAAACTCTCAGAAACTAGACAATGTCTTTTATTGCTGCACTTATCTGTACATGGTCTTTAAGTAAGCTAGTTACGCAAGACAGAGACTACTTCTGACCTCATCTCACTGCTCCAAATGGCCTCAGGCGTATCAAATTCTCCCAGAAAAATCTCAGAGAATCGCTCGGCCTCGTAGTTCTCCAGATAACACACCATGGCTTCAGGCAACACAGGTCCCAGAACACTACGCTGCACAATGTCCTGACCCTTAGACTGTAAAGACAGCGCAACAGGTCAATGCCATTTTCAAAAGGATCTAAGATTCAAAGGATATCATCTATTGTAAAATATAAGGAACTTCACCTCCTCTGATTTGAATGCTTGTTTCAGATGAGTGTACTTCAGGAATCTGAAGACATCAGACAAAGATCACAGACATCAGTATCAACACTACATAAATACACAAAACTGTTATAAAACTCCTTTCTAGAAAAGATTTTGCCAGCTGACTGTGACGTGTTTTCACCTTGCCACAGGAAGCACGTTGGAGCCTGTGTACATCATGATGAAGAAGAAGATACCAGTCAAATAGAGACGCTGCAGGTTGGGGTTGTCCTGCATCACCAGGTACAGAACATTGGCAACCTTTTCCACCAGAATGGGGTCAAAGGTTAGGAGCAGCTGCAGAGGACAAAGACAAGCAATGAAAAGTAAGCATTTTATTCAGTTCACTGATGAGTATGATCTGGTAATGTGACACAACTTCAAGACAAATTGTGCAACTACCTGGACAATGTGTGGGAGACAGGCATTGTCAGCAATCATCCTCTTGATCTTAGGTAAAGGACGGATAATGGCATTGTCTTGGTCCCTGAGTAAAGAAAAACAATTAATAAATCCTACTGTATATAATACATAAAATAAAATTGTAAAAGAGGACAGGTGGTTTATTTGGCGCTCACACAACCATAGAGACAATTTCAATGAGTCCCACCTGCTGGGATAGTACGAGCACATCGTGATGAGCATGTTAAGGATGAGGGTGGCCAGGTCAGACTCATTCATCACTGCCTGCCCTGCGGCCAGGAGGCACCACTTCAATTGAGGGATGGCCTGCAGGGGGCGCCATCCATCCATCCCCTGAGCCCAGCAGCGTGTCTTTGCTGTCAGCACACCTGTATTCCAAAACTCCTGCATCTGAAAAAGAAATAAAACACAATGGTGAACAGAAATAGAAGCTGAAAACTAAGCAACTCAAAACAAAGACAAAACCACACAGAAATAAATGTAGACAACTGCATGAGATCAACAAAAATGAACAAAATGTAACACTGCAGTAACTGAGCTAATGCACAAATGTCACATCAAATTAAATGTATTTAATAATTGTACTTTGTTTTATTGATTTAACATAAATGATAAAAACTTGGACTGATTGGATGTTTTTCAGTTCACTGAATACTGTGGCATTTTCTTCTCTGTATAAAATGACTTTACAAATAAATTTGAAGTAAAATTCTAATGTTTTATTTTTTAATTACAAACCTCCTCAAAGCTGAAAGGTCCTCTTCTCTCCTTGTCTGCATTACCAAAGTACCACTCTTTCTCGCTTTCCCTCTTCATATCTGGTGCTGCCTCCAGCACGTTGCTCTGTGGAAATTGAAGACATCCTTTAAAACTGCGCAAACATTAGTTACGCAAGATTCAATTCATCTGAAAACATCTGGCTGTGCAGTTGAGTTCATCAACAAAGCTGCCACTTTCAAACAAATTAGAAAAATGCTACAGCCCTGTTTTTACCAAGTGTTCACCTCTGGGGCTGAAGAAGCTGACGTTAAAGTGCTAAAATGCCATTCTCTCTGTAGGCAACTTGTAGATGGTTCCAAAATGGAGTCAATCCCAATTTGCATTTTTACAAAGCCTTTTCACAGCCTGCTACAAAAATATTTGTCCTCTATGGATATTCTCCTCCTTCATAACAACTCTAAGGGAATAATGGAGTTAGGGGCACTACTGCTTTCATTGACTGGTGTCACAAAGCCTGCTGGAGACAATCCCTCTGTGCTAGGCTTAACTTCTGCTAACTCAAGTCTGGGAACTAAACCTCGACTCTGTGCATTTGCTTTTTGGACCGTTTTATTGAAACTATAAGAAATAAGGTAGCTTCTTATGTGGTACAGCCAGTCTGTTACTGAGCACTTATAATCATGTATGTGCATGAGCGCATCACACCCATACATTTAGACAAGCAGCTTGATAATCATGCTCGACAGTGGTAACTAGTCCACCTTCTTGTTTAAATATGGTTATTTCTGGCTCAAAAAGACTACTGTGGCATCAAAAGTCAGAATCTAAAAACAAAACGAAGTACAAACAGAAACCAATTAGCCTCTTTCTTTTTCTTTTTTTTTTTTTTAACCTGTAGCGGCACGGTAGCTCTGCTGGTATGCAGATGTGCCAAAGTGAGCAGGTCCACCAAAATACGAACTCCATTTGAGTCCATCACATCCTTCACGTTTTTCTATAGAAGAAAGGGGAATTAATGCACAGAAAAAACAAAACGATGGGTTAAATTAGCATGTAACGCAAAGAGACTAATTGTATAGCTTACCTTGTGGAGAATGAGCTTGTTGAGGAATAGTATGAGTCTGTCTCTTTCCAGTCTGTCTGTACACTTTAGTGACAAACATGTGTTAGATTTCAGGAGTAATTAAACAACACAAAAGCAGAGTGAAATGAGTTTGCCAGCATTTACCCGGTCCAGCATCCCCACAATGTATTTTGTGTCGGTGAAGGGGCCAATCTCTTCATAGCACTTGCCATAGACTATTGCGAGTGCCTGCAGGCACAGGCACTTCATTGTAACTTTGGGTGTGAGCAAAAAGCGGTGGTAGAGTTCGTTGAAGAACTCGTATCTGAAAACACAACAAAGGGGAAGCATGACTCCTCTTTATAGATTTGGGAGTGAATAATGACATAGGTGAGGTTAAAATCTTACGATCTCTTGATGGCACTCGATTCTTCGTTTTCATCCTCCTCAAGCAGCAGTCGCAAGTAATAATCCCCAATTTTTATCTCATCCGAAAGGCACTCATATTTCACCTGTAACAAAAAAATGACACATAGGAGCACGGATTTGAATAATGGCATGTTTATCTGCATACCACTGGAATAAGACTGGATTACAATATTCTGGTTTTACCTTACAATCTACAGTTTTCTTGTGATTTAAATATTACACAAGTTTACTGTATAATAATTTTCTAAAGTAAATGACAGCCCAGAGACTGAACCGTACTAGTAATTGAGCACAAACCTCAAACTCCTGATGGTTCCAGGAGATAACTGTGGCACTGCCCAGCTCGCGGTCCACGCCGAAGGAACGCATCTCCCCTTCCAGGGCATCGCGAAGTTCCTCCCTTGTTTTAAAGTTCCAGATGAGGTTGGAGCGCGCATGGTCAAGCTGGAATCTTAATGAAAAAACAGGACCGAGAAGCTTGATCATGTCCTTTTAAAAATGTAAGCGGATCATACCAACAAGCCAAGCTTTATGATGCCTACATACAAGAAATGGAGTTCCTAACAACGTTTTAACGTGTCCATATATAAACTTATTTGCTCATCACTTCAAAGATGACAGCTGGCCACTAATAACCATTCTAAGCTCTGGTTGTGTAACCGATATTTCACTCAACAGTGAAAGTTCTGCCCACTTCACATCGCCAGTGGTTATTTCTCTACATTACTGCTTGTTACTTCCTGTGTGGGCACCCCTTTATTGTGCAGTATTGGTACAGCAAAAGAAGGTCCCATACTCACATCTGATTGCAATTTTGGGTTACCAGAGTTAGAAATTTCTACCTGTAGTAGAAGAGCTCCCAGTTTGCTTCAATCTTTATCCTCTGCCTCCTCTTTCTCAGGATGACAGGTTTTTGGTTTGGATTCTGAAATTAAATCACAAAGGGACATCTTTGTAAGGTATTCCACATTATTCACAGACTTCAGTGTTTGCTCTGTCACATCACGGCACACAGAGTGGTAAAGATAGCGACAACATGAGCAACATTTTAGACAGAAAAGAATAATGAAGTGAAATTCAATGAATGGATAATAACATGTTGGGGTTTTTTTTTTAAGAATGGAGGAAGTCAGATATTAGAAAAATTAAACACAAATATTAAAAAACAAAACAAAACAATGAACCGTACAAACACAGAATAAAACAAACACAAAAAACCAAGGTGGGATCCCAAAGTTGGGTGTGTTCAAGTAATCCTTGCTAGGAGAACCAGGTCTGTGGCATGTTTACGCTCTACATACCTATGTGAAGCTAATTTATGGTTTCAAAATTATGAACACAGTTCTCATGCATTTGATGAGTGCCTTTTCAGAGCACTACCTCCAACTCTGAGTTTCAGAATACAAAACATTGTAGTTTAGGTGCTAGAAAGGATAACAACTATTTTTCTGAAATTTCATCAAGGATATTAAAAAACACTGCTGCATGGGATATTTGTAAAGGCCTTACTGTTTAAGGTAAAAGACTGTGTGTGGTCATTATTTATTGATAACTAAATATGCAGGTATAGCTATATATATAGCTACAAGCATACTTATAGCTGCAAAGATCCAGTTCAGCCTGTGCTCCACCCTGAACATGCCCTCTGTTGTCAAAAGGAGAAGAAAAGACATGACGTGCTCTTTCATCACACTTTTTTCCTGGGTTCTATTTTAAGACTCCTGGAAATCCCTTTTGGATGTCAATATGCGACTGCCCGACTAAATAACACGAAACAAAACAAAAACACGCCTGATGGGTCTCGTGAAGATGAAAAATGGTTTAATCGAGAGAAAGAACATGGAGAGAATGGAAAAAGGATCCCATTGGTCAGTCCTACTTACCAGGTTATTTCTGTCCTGCTGCAAATTTTGACAGCAGAGAAACCACACAAGACAAGGGGAGGGAGGAGTGGAGACACACAGAGAGATTATTGTTCCTCAGATCAAACAGATGAATTGCAGCTAAAGGGTCACAGATCACGATGCTACTAATATACAAAGTGGAGACATAAAAGTTACAACTAAATCTGTGATTTAATAGATGACTTTACACAAGATTTCTGTAGTACTGCATGACTAATTATGTAATTATACTCATTTGAAAAACAGTAACAGATCAAAAAATAAAAGGGTGGCCGTGATTCACAGAGAAAGCAAACCAATCATTGTATTTCTCTGTTCAGTAAATCTGGGGTGATTATCATGCAGCCAGAGAAACAGAAAGAGAAGAAACGTGACTTCATTTTATTTTTAAGGGAGTCTTGATTTAGGGTGCACAAAGATCAGGCAATACCTGATATAGCTTGGTGGCTGTCACCACCAATCTTGACCCACCCAAACATTTTTTTGGGTGTACAAAAACAAAACAAAACACCTATTTGTGTTCAGACTGAAACACCACGCATCCAAACAGAGGTTTTCCTTAAGAGTAAGCGGTAACCCTTTGGTCGCATTCTGCACCTCGCCATACAAAGAGTCAAGCAAAATTTTCTCCATATCTAAATAAAAGATTTATGGCAAACACATATGAAAGGAGCATAATCAGTGTATAGAGCATATAACCGAGGCACATATTTTTCAAAGAAAGGTCAAATGTGATTGCACCAAAGCTCTAACTGCCATACATGCAAAATACCAGCAGCAAGTGGAAAGTCTGCCATTGAGTTTGTCTTTGGATTCTGCAGCACTATTCAGCATCAGCACGAGAATAAAAAAAGATGAAAGTTAAAGCAACCTGAGCAGAACACACTTGCAGCAGCAGCTCTTTTGATAGCTCAGAGGTTAAACAGCCATGAAGTCTTTTTACAAATTAAAAGATATCATTCTCACCTCCTTCTGAGCTATGCCCATTTTATCTCTCCAGTGCATCAGCACGAGATCAGCTTTCTCCTTGGCAAACTTCTCCACTTCTTTGGCTGCTTTGCCTGCTATCCGCTGCCATTCAGGCACCTTGTTTCGATTCAGCTGGTCCTGTGGGAAACAAAGATATAAAAACAATTACAGATGGCAAACATTTTATTTTTTACTGACTCTATTACATTAAGGTGCATGTCTGTCCACATACCGTAGCGATTTTCAAGTTGTCACGGACGTGCATTCTGTCCACATCTTTCTCTGGGACAGAGTCAGGACTGTCCAGGTATGCCAACAGGCCTGTTGGCTACAAGCACAGAGATGAACAAGCCGAAATGAAATAAATGAAGACTTTAAACAAGCTACCTCAGCTGCCAGCAAAAAGTACAGGCTATTACCATCATCACACTAAAAGCTTCTGGCATGAGTATTGGAACAGCATCAATTAGTTTTTTCTAAGAGTCTGAAATCGGCTTACCAGTATCCTCTTGAGAAGGTTTATTGCTACAGGGTTCTCTGCTGTCCACAGTCCCACCAGGTGACGACTCAGTTGCCTGAGAAACATCATTTATTGGCAGATATTTATCACCAGTAACAAGTAAAATTCTGTCCTATGATGTTTATCTGCACAGATATTTACTGAAATACAAATACAGTAGAGGAAAAACCTGCAGCAGCAAAAAGATAAGGAAAAAAACTACATTACTATGTGTCAGTGTTCATGTTTACTGAGATCAGACCTGTTGGTAAGCATCCGCTGGTCTGTACTAATGGTGAACAGAGATGTGTGCAGATGTCTCGGCAGTGCCCCTTCACTCAAGGCCAGCTCCTGCATCTTGGTGGCTATTTCCTTGTCCCCCTCCTGAATGTAAATAAAGCTTAGTTGGTTATAATCATAAATCCTGAGGCGTAACACATCCAGACGTCACTGTATAGCACCTACAAAAGACTTACCTCAATGATAGCTTTCATCACCAGACCTGCTCCCTTCACTATAGCCATAGAAGGATGCTAAAGAAACGAACATCACCATTCAATATATTTTACATTTTTGTCTTAATCAGACTAATTGTTGACATTATTCCTAATTAACTTTCCTCTCCATTTAGTTTCTTGCTTGTCAAGTAACCCACCTGGAATAGTTTGAATAGTGTTCGCCCATTAGAGGCGACCATCTCAAGCAGCATGTCAAACTGCTGCCCCTCAGTGGTTTCACTGTAGGGGGCGCAAAGTGCAAAGGTTAAAAAGTCCAACAAAGAGCTGATGACCAAAGCTCCTGTTCCATGGTCCTGGAAAATATGAGGAAAAAGAGAAATAACATTAGAAAAATAGTATATATGATGTGATTTTTTAAATACAAAAAGTTATGAATGTCCTTGTATGCCTAAGCTTTAAAAAAAAGGGGGAGAAAAACAGCTTGCTGACAATAAAAAGACATGTACCACATTAGTAATGAATTTTTCAAGAAGGTTTTCAAGGAACTTCTTGGAGGATAGCAGTGAGGCCTTGTTCAGCTGCTCCTGCCTCAGGTCATAATCATCATGCATCGGCTGGAGAAAAAGATCAAAGAAAAAAAAATCTCAGTCAAACTGCAAACTCCATATCCCTGTACAGTCATAGCAAAAAGAAAGTGCACCCTCTATCAACTCTAATTTTTTTATGTACCAGGACACAGTGAAAAAAAAATATCATCTGGTCTTTACAAAATTTTAAATTATTTAAATGTTGTGGAGGAATGTTTGCTCACTCTTCTTTATAGCATTGTTTCAGTTCAATGAGCTTTACGGGCATTTGTGTATGCACAGCTCTCTTAAAGGCCCGCAGCAACATTTCAATCATGCTAAGGTCTGGACTTGTCCAACAACTTGTCCTTAGAATTGAAAGACGAGTGCTTTCTTTTTACCATGGGTTTAAATATGTTTGACATCTCCATACTTAGGTGACTTACACACATAAGAGCACAGAGCATGTCTATAGCAGCATGTGTCACGCCATTGTTGTTCCTTTTTAAAGCTTTTACCGTCTTTACTCCCAACTTTTCCCTGAACCTAAAACACACAGACAAATTAGCAGATTTAAAAACACAACTAAACATTCAACGTAAAGTTAACAGAAACAGAATTAGTTTTGTGTGTTTTTTACATACATTATAAAAACAGGTCTGGGGTTGGATACACAAAGAATTCATTGCTTCAGAGGTGGCTTGTTGTTTCTTGTGCTTTTCAGCCATCTTTTAGGAAAGAGTTTATTGTTTATTTAGCACGTTGTGTGTATTGTGAATCTGGAAGGGAAACGCCAAGCTACGCTAGCAATGAATCTTTCAGGATAACCAATTCTGGCTCATTTGCTTCACAGGGAACAAGGAATAAACAGTAAATACAGTTCCTCTCATACATCTCAGTGACCCCGAAAGACTGCAAGGCTCCTGGCAATACAGAAATGTAAAGATCAGAATGACCGAAGCAGATAAAGGGAGAGAGATGAAGGCGCAAAAATGAGAGGAGGACATGGGGATGGTGGAAGGTCAAGACAAATCGAGGCAGACAGCTCGACCGAACAGAGTGAAGCAACACAACCTCCCTTTAGAAGTGCTCATCGTACAACCTGAGATGAAAGCAGAACAAAGATAAAAGAAGAAGGCTGATAGACAGCTAGGACAGACTGTGGAAAAAGATCAAGAAGGATATGAAATACAGAGAAAGGGCAGACTGAGATGTATGGATTCATATTTACGTTGCATCTGTGAGTCCAGACCCTTGACCAGACCTTGGAATGACAGAGCATGCCTGTTACCAGCAGCTCAAATGTATACTTTCAGCAAGTAAAAGGAGATGGGCAAAAGTACATATATGGACAATCTTACTTTGGCAGCTGGGTGAAAGCTTGAAAGCCAGCCTTAGATGCCACCAAGCGTCGTATGGCCTGAAAATGACTTTCCAGTTCAGCATTAAGAGCCGGCAGCTCTGTATCCTGGCTTAAAAGAGCCAGGATGGCATTGTTGATGAGCTTCTCTTTGTTCTCAGAGAAAAGACCCTGGATAGAATGAAAAAGGAGACATACAAAGAAATTACTGTGACTCCTGTTTAGGCAAATGCATAGAGATTGATCATACAGAAAATAAATCCACTCACATCTTGGGTTACTGCATGCAGCACTCCGCTGTAGGATATGTTGGCGTTGAATCTGAATACTGCATCTGCAAAATTTCCATCTAAGCAAAGGGAAAAGGGAGGAAGCAATGTTAAAGAAATTAATAGGATGTGCTGTCTGACCAAACAAAAGTGTGTCTGTCTATCTCAGCAGCAACGCTGGAAGGCTGGCGATCATAGAGAGGCGGGTGAAAACAAGAGTAACCAGAGCACTTTTTCTCACAATTGCTCCATGGAGATGTTAACAGTGTCGCCCTTGGTTGTACAAATAAAAGTGATCAGAAACAGCAAAGAAATAAAAAGGACTCAATCACAGTGGGACGCCAGCGTGAATACAGGGTTGCAGGTTCAAGTTAGAGATAATGTGTGACACACACAAAACCAACTATCTCATTTTGGAAAGGCGTGGGGGACGGGAGGGGCATGTGATAAGCAGTTTGGTCAGGGACCGTTTTACAAGGTCTGTGTGGCTGTACTTAAGACACCACGTGGTGCCGGTTTTTAACATCATGTATAATAATTCTGTTAAAATTAGTGAGACAAGGAATTAGTGAAAAAAACTTAAGGGGAAAAAATGTAATGCCAATTACATTTTTCATAAGAATCAAAGAGGTTGAGGAAAATATCACCAGTGCCACTGAAGAAGCACCACTTACACTATTGTGTAAAACATTAACACTTAAATATGACTGTAAAGCAGATCAAAAACAAGAGATTCATGAATTTGTATCAGATTTTATGAGACAAAGGGGTCTGACTCACTGGGAGGTGCTGCCAGGAACCTGAGATGCAAACTCTCCACCTCTTCATCCACAGGCATGCTCAGTAGCCCCCATCTCTGTCCTCGCTGGGTGGGAGCCATCTTGACACACACATCTCTGTTGCCTGATGCTCTGACTCCATCAAGTAAGCTGGCTAACAGGGAGTCCCTACAAGCGCACGTACAGACAGACTCAGCAAAATGGTAAATGGTAAAATGGTAAATGGCCTGTATTTATATAGCGCTTTACTAGTCCCTAAGGACCCCAAAGCGCTTTACATATCCAGTCATTCACCCATTCACGCACTGGTGATGGCAAGCTACGTTGTAGCCACAGCCACCCTGGGGCGCACTGACAGAGGCGAGGCTGCCGGACACTGGCGCCACCGGGCCCTCTGACCACCACCAGTAGGCAATGGGTGAAGTGTCTTGCCCAAGGACACAACGACCGAGACTGTCCGAGCCGGGGCTCGAACCGGCAACCTTCCGATTACAAGGCGAACTCCCAACTCTTGAGCCACGATCGCCCTAATGCACTAAAATGCACTAATGATCAGAGGGAGTGGCACCGGAAAAATACATTAACTTAGAGATACACGGATCACACATAACATCATGGCCACCTGCTTAATATTGTGTTGGGCCAACTTTTGCTGCCAAAACAGTCCTGAAATGTCGAGGCATGGACTCCATCAGACCCCTGAAAGTGTGCTGTGGTATCTAGCACTAAGATATTAGCCACATATCCTTTAAGGTGGAGCCTCCATGGATCGGACTCGCTTGTCCAGCACATCCCACAGATGTGCGATTGGACTGAGATCTGGGGAATTTGGAGGCCAAGTCAACACTTCAAACTCCTCGCTGTCCTCCTATTCTGCCACCTTTTTATCGGAACAATTTGAGCTACAGAAGGTCATCTGTTGGATCGGACCACACCGGCCAACCTTCACTGCTGGGTAAGACCTCAGAAGAGCTGCAGTTTTGGAGATGCTCTGACCCAGCCATCTAGCCATCACAATGTTGCCCTCGGCAAACTCACAAATCCTTAGTGTTGCCAATTTTTCTGGCTTCTAACACATCAGCTTTGAAGAAAAAGAAAAACATTCACTTGCTTCCTAATATATCCCACACACTAGAAGGTGCTATGATTAAGAGATAATTAATGGTATTCACTTCTTCACTTCACCTGTAAGTGATCATAATGTTATGCCTGATCGATGTGTCACTACGGTTAAAGAGGAAAAAAATTACAACTGAAATTTAGCGTGACAAAAACACTGTCGAACGTACCTTTCTGTAGAGGAGAACTTCCTGATCTGACCTCGGATAAATTCTACAGTAAACACCTGAGGATTTTCCACATCACAGATGAGAGCAAATATCTGAGGGGAGATGAGACAGAGCAAGAATGACCAAAAGAGTGTGGGAGGGGATAGTTTAGCCAAATAATATATAATGAAGCAAAAAAAAAAAAAAAGTAGTTTATTTAACATTTACCTCTCATTACTGCAGCACACAACATGCTTTGAGTGTGAGTGAGTGACTATTAGTGCCAAAATTATTCCGACTTTTTGTTAAGGCTCACCTCTCCAAAGGGTTTGATGGTGACTATGTTGTACGAAGCAGGGTCTCTCTCCACTAGACACGTCTCTGTCAGGGCCAGGATGCGCTTAACGGGCTCCTGGAAGAGACAAAAAGCACAAACATCTTAACATGAATGATACTCTCAAAAAAGCAGCACATTTTTCAAATAATCCACTACATAATCAGATCAGAAACCTAGTCAATTTTTGGATAGCATGCTCACAACCACCACCCTACAACAATGAGAAGAGCAAAATAAAGCAGAGCGTTCTCACCGGATGTCGAGGGGTGATCTTCTGCACCACAAACTCTGCTAGGGAAGTTATGCTCTCGTCTGAGCTGTATTTCCCCAACCTGTCCGTCATGAAACCCTCAAAAGTTAGAGCCTCCTTCCTCAATCGAAGAGTGATGCCAATAAAGTTCCCGGCATGCTCTATGGCACTGCGGATGATTTCATCTCGATGCTCTGAGGCAAAGAGATGCTGAAAGAAAGGAAAAGGAAGGTGAAGAGAAACTTGCTCATATGTTTTTAAAGAAATAATGAATTTTTAAAAAGCACCTTAATATACAAAAACACAAACTTTATGAACACATACCAGTCTGCTGAAGCCCCCGTAAAGGATGCAAAATCCTCCCTGGTAATCGGAGACCTCGACAAAGCCCTCTACATTTCGGTAATCATAGGAACACACCACTCGGTTAGTGTGGGGGTCGATCTGGTCGATGCCGCCTGGTGTCACCTCTAAACTCACAGGCTTCCTTGTGTCACTCCAGTGGTGCTTGTAGCAATTGTAGCGCTGCCAAGAATGTGGCACATGTGTTGTAAGACACTGAATATAATAACCCAACAATGGTACACCTACACTATATGGACAAAACTGGGCCACAACTCTTAATCTTTGAATTGTGGGTGTTTTGAGTCCCATTGCCACTGCTGCATAAAATCAAGCAGCTAATTTACTCATGCATTCTGCCTTTACAAACAATTGTGAAACAATGGGTTGTTTCAAAGAGCTCACTGAATTTGAACATGGTACTATTACAGGATGCCACCGTTGCAAAAAGTCATTTTGTGAAATTTCTTCCTTCTTAGATATTTCATTATCAGCTGTAAGTGGTATTATTGCAAACTAGTGGCATTTAAGAACCACAGCAACTCAAAGTGGCAGACCACATAAGGTTACAAATTAGGGTCACTGAGTGCTGAGGTACACAATTTGTACAAGTCGCCAACGCTCTGTTGGCAAACTGCAGAGTTCCAAACCTCCTCTGACATTAAAATAAGCACATAAATTGTGCACCAGGAGCTTCATGCCATGTGTTTCAGTGGCTGAGAAGCTCCTGTAGGTTTGATGTGTGGGTGGCCCAATACTTCTGTACATATAATGTATATTCAAACTTTCATTTTGATCTTTATTTTCTCTTATTATTTTTAAGCACAAAAATAAATACTTACCCTTCCAGTTATCTTCCCCTCAGAAAACTCTGTTCTGAATCGCTGTGAAAAAAGAATAATAAGGAAGTCAACAGTGTGCAACCTTACACAGCTAACTGTTGAATCATTAATGACTAATAACTGTAAAACACAACTTCAACGATGGAAAAATACAACTCCTTCCATAGGAAATACTTGTTGCTGCTTAGTTCAGCATAATGACTTTAATTCTTTACAAGAACAACAGTTCCAGTGATTCATATCTTTGCACAACACTGACAGCACATCAAACGTTGTGACTTCCAAGTGTTGCATTTCTTAAAAATGTGCATTGCACATTAAGTGACCTTGTTAAGACACTACAGCTACAATAAGCTACATCAAAACACCTCAGTCAGGATGTAAAGTCTATTCAGGTACTATAGTACTAGCCATGTGTTTATTCTCACCAGCGCTTCTGTGAGCAGCTCTGTCCGGTGCTCTGTTGAAAACTTGAGCGTTTCCGACTTCTTGCCGCTGCCTTTACGGAATGTGAGGCTGAACTCTGTGCCCTGACCTTTTCCTACCGGGCCAATACCGCAGATGTCTCCATAAGTCCACTGCAGACATAGACAGTGAAAATACAGGATTAAACACATGTTAAAGCATCAAAAGACCAGTTCAAACATTTAAAGAGTTTCAAAATACTTCCAAATGTACAAGAAGCATAAAGATAAATGTCTTATAAGATGCAATAATGCAGCAGTACAGCAGGGTCAAATTTTGTGCACCGATAAACACTGAAAAATATATTCAGAGCTGTGATACTAAACCGTTTAGTAAATGTGGGCCACAAAGTGCCAAGAGCAGCACATCCCACAAGCATCTGTGAGGCACTGGTGGTAGAAGAAGAGGTTCCTACATCATGAGGGCGTTCTCATTCATACTGACCTGATTTGTTACTTCTAGCGTGGTTGGGTTGTAAGTGGTAATGCCATGTGTCCCCACTGAGAAGACTCGCTTGTACCTGGAACACAGAGATGGAATGAGTCAGAAACATAGCCTACCCATCACCAACCACACATCGAAGCAACACCTACACCAACCCAGGCAGTCACATAATATTCGCTGAGAGTGTGGGGAACAGGGAGAAAGTGTGGTGGTTTTTTATTATTATGCGAGATCCTGATAATCTTGACAGCTTTGAAAAGAACCACATTAACTTATCTTAAAATTCCCACTCCATTACATGTGACAGGGTTAGAATAATGTGAAATGAAAAGCTCTATTTTTGGCCCTCTGTAAGCAAATGACGACTCAACCAAAAGTAACTTTATAAAGACTGGGTTACCTAACGGCATCAACCATATTCAGGTTGGTTAGGTCAGTTCCCCTTTTCCCCAAATAGGAATACAGGATACAGCAGCATGATTTCCCCATACCATTTGGGTTGCACTTCATTCCACTCCTTCAGGGAACGGAAGTTATAGTCATAACATTGTTTTCAGGTGTTTTGTGAGTCACAGGAAAACCTTAACTCCTAACAGTATCAAGCTTCACTGGCCCTATACGACAGTGAACGTGAACAATGTGTAGTTTCCAAACATTTACACACTGCCTTCAGTGGGTTTTGATTTGTCTGTGTGAGTCATCAAGGTTACATACAAAACAGTGAGGCAAATTTTGGTTATTCATTGAATTTTAGGGCAGGTTTGCGCATAGGCAATACACAGAATGCATTTAAATTTTAAGGGAAAATCCAGATAAATCTCTTTAAATCTGTGATGCAGGGATTGGGCTCGATATAGGGCATGTCACGTCTAAGTGCACGTCCTCCGAAATCGCTTTTGTTCTAGGAATATTATAGGTCTCTGACATATTACAACAAAAGGTTACAACCTTTTGTATCTCAGCAATTCTGTGATGACTCACTGTTAAATAGTGATGAAAACACAAATTCATGAGAAGTTATGAGTGGTGCTTTCTAACATAACAGGAAGGAAGTGCTGAATTCTGATTTCTCAATATTCTAGTATGTTACACTGACAGTGTGCACATGTCAAATGTGGCAGATCAATATGTGCTTGGTTGGAGTTTTTTGGCAACAGCAACATTTTCAGCTGTTTTTGCCCAATTTATACATTTTCATTTTTAAATTAAGTTATTCGTGCTGTGTTTATTAAGAGAAAGTTAGAGTGCAAACACAGTGTGTTTACATATAAATTGTACCTGGTATCGATGTGCTTTCCAAAAGTCTTGAGCTACCCTTATTCCTGCATATTTTGCTTTTAACACAGGAAATGGGTGAAGAGACTAATTAAAACCTGCACACATACATGGAAATACACCACATAAGAAAAAAACAGAGTTTGTACAATTCTAATGACCTTTAAAGTCCATATTTGGAACAAGCACCTTGATTCTTCAACCCAGCTTGAACTCTCTTAAACAAGAATAATAGAATAGAATAGAATAATCCTTTAATTGTCCCACAAGGGGAAATTTGGTTTTCTTTTAATAGTTCTCTGTGTTTCTTGAAGAACATTCAAAGTTCTTCTTTGGATGTTGGCTGCCCTTGTTCCATTTTCATCACTGTGTTTTACCCATGGCTGCACATACTCACTGTCTTACTGCTTCTCTGACCTCCTATGTACGTATATGCAAGGATTTGAGTCAAAAACTTCAAATTTGTATTCATCACTTCACAAGATTTGTTGTCACTGATTTTAAGTCCAGCTCTTGTGTAATCTGGAATATATTAGCCTTTACTCATCATTTTTGTACCTTACAAACGGCTTCTTGACAGGTACCTGAGACCATTTCTGCATCTTTGATTAGGCCTCACTGAATAGTAAATGGCTCAACTGAAGGGCCCAGGTCTTTGCTCAATTTTTCAGTTTCATCAAATTTTTAAAAGGACAATTACAAGAAAGTCTGGTTTCTTTGAACCAAAATGTAAAGATAAGAGTGGTAGCTCAAGATATTTGCACAGTACACAGTACAGTGTGCAGACTGAACATGCTGACTTAGTTCCTTTCCTTTTGGACATGAGCTAGTCCAATGAAAAAGCTGAGTAAAAGGAAGTTCATATTAGTGGTTACTTTTACATAATCCATTTGCAATTCTGTATGAATGAAATGACTAACACAAGCTGACAGGCAGTTGCTTTAGGCAATGCCATTAGGCTCAGGCTCATCCCTCAGGCTGTCCCACCTCTTCTCCTTTATATACCAATGTCATGTCCTTCTTGGGAAGCTTCACCCTTAGAAAACTATATAAATTGCTTCATCTCTCTTGACACCACTGCCTCTTTTGCATCATTATGTTATTTTAAGGAATGAAGTCTAAAACCATGAGTCTGCCCTGATCTCAGGGTTCTGGCTCTCTACATGTCTTGACCTTGGTGCCAAATGGGTGGCTTGAATTGGATGTCAGCACAAACTTCGTTAATTATTAATTCTCTGTGGGCTGATAGATAAAAAAAAAAACAAAAAAAATAATCTTGGTACAAAGGCAATATCCAGTCCTCTCTATCTGGTATACACTTGGAGAAAAAAAAGCCAAATTTATGCCTAATTTTCTGATTTAACAATTAATTAATGTCTTTAAATTTAACCCGTGTTGAATAATAGAATGTAGCTGCTAATAAATAAACTTAACTTAAACTTAAAGAACTTTATTGTCATTGTAGTTATAGAACGAAATTTGTTTGGTAGCTCACAGAGGCCAGCAGCATTAAAACAAGAAGCAGCATAGTAACGTAATAACCAAGTAAACGTCAATACCATTATTTTAAATGAAACAATAAAGACTTAACAAGAACTGACTTTCAGGATGAAGCATACAATAACAGGAAGAAATGAATACACAATGTAAGATGAAGTACAACTGATATCAATTTAGGAGAGCAGATTATTAGAATGATTAGTATGCAGTACTATGCAGAGATCCTATTATATTAAACAACCTTTAAAGCACTTTTGCAAGAATGCTTTAAAAACATTTTAAACATATGCTGCTGACGTTCAGATTTACATTCATACAAAGGTATGAAAATCAACTGGCCAAGACCTGGAACAATCATGTGTTTAGCCATCCATCATGGTAATAGAAGCAAAAACAGGTACAGTTTACACCACAGATATAATCACTATTCTCCTCTCTCCATTACTAAGGTTTCATAATCTTCCCATTAGGCAACTTCCTGTACCGTATGTGACCGAACACTTCTCAACCGTCTCTCCTCAAAACGTGCTCCATTTCTCACGAAGACATCTCAGCTTAAGAGTTGTTAGTAGGGCAACACAAAATAATCTTTCGTACAAGACTCAACATAAACACTGGATAACAGAGATGCAGAAAGCAGTGAATAGAGTGCGCTCCAAAACTATAATACTATGAAGGGAGGCAATGACAAAACCCCAAGTATAAACACAGACTTTTAACAAGGTGAAAAAGATGCATAGCTGTACTAGCAATAAAAAAATGACTGCTTTAAACTGAATAACAAAAAACAGACATTGTGGCACTGTATTAACACACACCAAAATGAGAAAACTGTCAAAACGGTGCTCACACAGCTCCTGGATGACATTTAAATTTTTAATTCCTATGGAAGCCGTAAGGGTGAGCCTAGTTTTTCAAAAGACTGAATAGAGGTGCTACACTTGCAAATATAAAGCAAGCTATAAAAGAAAATCAATTTGTGTAAAAAGTCAGGGAAACATCTTAATCTAATACTCTCTAAAACTAGTCACAAGATTTGACTAAATCATGTTCACAAGCATATTTCAGTGGAAAACTCTATAGCAACAGTGAGCCAACGCAGCAACAGCTCAGGTCTACTGTGATACTAACTGTCAGAAAAGTGTCTCGGGCTAAAGTCTAACTCAAGTCTATGAGATTTTCATCACTGTTAGTAAATCTGAAACTGAATCTGAAATGTGTAAAAAAGGAAGCGGGCAAAAATACAGAAACAAAACCTTTTCTTTTCTTTTTTTTTTTAATTTTCCCACCACCATCCCTGCAGAAAAGACCACAAATATTGTCTCTCGCCCAATCCCTGTGTCCACATTGGAAAGCGAATGCCTGATTTATAGTACCGTGTTGAATCCCTTAAGTAATGAGCGACATTTATACTAGTGTGCTGGTGTGTTTGTATCACTCTGCCATCACAAGCGAAACTGAACCATTCACACTGAACTTTGAGAAAATCTTAAACAGTTACTTTTACTGAAATGGAGGAAGGAGAGACTCTGTGAAGAACCAGCCCTGGGTATATGGACTGTTAGAGCTATTATGAGGAAAACCTCCATCTGTCTACACTGGCAGAATACAAAGTATTCCATTAGCATGTTGAGGAAGATAGATACAGTAATAGCTTAATACATTTTGTTTCACTGAGAAATCATCTTTGTGCTAATCAATAAACTGTGTTTACTACCAAACAGACCAATCACAGTGGAGGTCTGCATCACTGGGATGTACAGTTACATTTCTGGGAAGGTACACATCAGGTACAGCATATGGTAAAGAGCTAAGCCATAGCCTACGCTGTAGATTTACTGCAGTTCTATAAATAAAACATAAAGGCTGTCCTACTGTAATTGGTAAAGTGCATGAAGGCTCTCTTACAGACAATTTGAGCCATTTATTTATACTTTCCTTAAGTCTCTATTTCTGCAAACTTAGTCTGTAGGAAGTCAGTTTGTAGCACAGTGTTAAAAAATGGGTTGATGGAGATGCTTTAGTAAAGTGTAAGAAAAAAAAAAGTTAAACAAAAAATAGAAAACCAACTAAAAGTTATAAGAAATAATTAAAGTTCTAAGAAAAGGGTTTCATTTGAAAATAGATAAATGCAACAACTCACATATCTTCTTTATTAAAATTTTTTTTTATTTTATTTTTTTTCCTTAACTGTGATGTTTTGGCAAAAACAAATCGATTAACTGACAATTTGTCCTTTTATTCCTTCTGTAAGGCAACTGCCCGGCATGGCAATGTCACATGACATGTCACAAAGTCTGTCTCTATCACACATTAGAGTGTGACTCTGAGGCACTCCTGTGGCAACCTGAAACAGCTTCCTCATACTGCGGGTATTGTAATTGCATAATTAAATAAAACCAAGAACATCATTACTTGGCATGCTTCGTGGTGTGGCAAAAAAGTGCTTAATTGGTTGGTTAAAACCAAATGGTATAAGATATTTCTCACTACCCACTGAAGACAAAAGCCACCCACAATAAAGCTGGTATAAAGCAAGATGAAAACCTGTACCCTGATGAGAATCTTTCTCTCTGCTGATCTATCAAAGGCGTGTGTGGCAGATCCTCTAAACTGCGTTTGACTTGCACCAGAGAGACTGCTCAACTCAATCTCTGGTTGTCTACGTTTTCTGTCTGAGGCACGGAAATAGGTTACACAAGCACCAGCTCAAGTTTCATTTTCATTTCTCTGCGATCACCCACTCGCATAATTCTCTGCCGCCCTACTCTTAACTTTCTGTCACTTTCTCTCGCTCTCCTCAGTGAGTCAGTAAAGTGACCTTCAAATGTTGACGGCAATAATTTATGTTTACAAATGCCATTACATGTGATTCACATACTTTTCCTGCTCAGAAAACCATTCCCCTATGGATGGGAAGAGACTATAAGGATAGAAATTCCTGTTCACTAAAGCATTGACCTAATGACCTGCATTTAACTTGGGTCAGGAGGGTCGTGACGTGAGCCTTGCAAGTCCGATAAACCACTAAAAGGACCCTAAATTGCATCCTCGTGTTGCTCAGGCATAAAGAAGTGTGAAATCAGGGGAAAAAAAACACATTTAAGAACATGTAAACAGATTTTTTTTAAACCAACAATGCTTATGGCTCACTGGTATGCTTTAGTTGCAGCTTGACAAAATTATATGAAATCTAAAACATCTTTTATTTTTATTTTTTGTTTTAAAGCAATTTGGCTACTATATGTTGCATTTACTGTCAAATTGGAGTAGTACAAATACATTTCATTCATTTTGCATGAAATGCCCTGCCTAACTTCACAGTTACTCCGTTTCAAAATAATCCCAAACATGATCATATTTATTTTTTACCACAACTTCAAAATTGTTTCATAAGAAAAGTAAACATCTTATTTTATTAAATTTCTATGATTTCATAGCTGCGATGAAAAGTACCAAATAATCATAACAGGCCAGTCACAAATAATTTTTCTGGGCAATATTTTCTTTTAAAAAAAAGCCTCTTCTAACAGATTCTTCTATTAGAAGAAGAGCTGCTGACCTCTGGTCTAGGACTGGGTTTAAATCATGTCTGGGAAATTGAGCTCTGGCTTTCTCATGATGGCGGTGTAGAGCACTAGCAAACATATTCGTCCCAAGTCTCCTATAGATGTTCAGCTAAGATGGGATGAATGAAAAGGCCATTACATACGATTCAAATTTTCCCTGCTCAGAAAACCATTCCCAAAAGGATGGGAAGAGACTATGAGGATAGAAATGCTCAATCATAGGATATTCAATTATCCTTCCCACACCAGCAAGATTCCTCATAGAGCATAAAAGAGCCACTGGATGTGTTCACTGTAGGGGTCATCGTACATCAACGCGCGTTTCTGCCGGACACTTCAAGAAGCATTAGCGGATGAACCTCTGACGATGGCTAATGCTTTGCAGCCCTGCTTAAGTTTCCCAAGTCAATAGCAGGCCTTAATGGGACAAAGGCATTTAGAAAGCAAGTATTGGTAATGTGATCCCACCTCCTGACTGCTCAGACTAGGACTTGTCCTTTCTATTAGCTTTGAGGGCTTCCAAGTACAGGGCAGCTACTAGTTTTAGACATTTGGCGGTTTAAGGGTTTAATTTGCACACTGACAGAACTTATACGCTATATAATGTCCCATAAATCAGTGTATGATGGACTCGAGGGCTAATCAGATACATGTTCACAGATAAGTATGTTGGCTTCATTGTATTGTATTACATCATAACAGTTTTTGATCTCCTTTTAAAAATGCATTAACATACAGTGGCTCAGTTACTTCCTAAAGGCGTAATTAGGATAAAAATCAGTTGGGTATCTTAACTTTCCTACACACATAAAACATATTAGCTTATAATTTTTATAAGGTAGGTAGTAAACATGAAAGAAGGCATGTTTCCCCATTCCAATAGGCTCTTGACATAACCAAAAATGTTTGATGTCTTGTCCCACCCAAGATATAATACAGTGTTTACTGTTGTTTAATCTCCTGATAGGCACTCATTACCACCTACAATGTGTTTGACAGAAAAGGAACACTAGCTCTATCATTTAGTAAAGCAGCTTTTCATGCATGACCCCCTATATTTTCCCAAGATAAAGAAGCCAAAAATAAAGAAAGATCTAAGTGATAATTTGGGGACATTTCCGCTTTAGATCCACTGTTTTGTGAAGTTATACGCATAACATCTGAAACAAAATATACCGAAGGCACTGAAATACTATTTGTGAGTCTAAAAAAAGAAAAACAAAAGTTGCATTCTTACTTTCCCCTCCAGGAGTGTTTGGTAGTATAGAAACAGGCCAGGTCTCTGTTTTCTTTGACGACATTCATCTTTTCACAGGACCTAAAACACAGAAGGAAAGTTAACATGACTGGAATTTTTTAAAAAGCAAGTTCTTCAACTTCAACAAATACAAAGGTCAAGGAAAAACATGTTTTAAAGATGTTCGTTTAAGCATTTCTTTAGGGTAAGTATTATATTTCCAGTTGTCATATCAGCTGTTACCAAAATCCTTAACCTAGACTTTTGTAAATCACAACCATGTTTACATAACACACATTCCAGTATACTGTGACACACATGTCACACAGTCTCTGAACATATTTTGACTGAGATTTAACTGAGATTTCCACCAGCTACTGAACTAATACAGTGCAAACAGTGATTATCCATTAACAGGGAAGAGTCTTCCGCAGCTGGGAGTCCATGACTGAGTCATTCTTCACTGTTCTTACTTCGGTTATAAGCTACAGCAGGGACATTCAAAATTATGACAACCCTGTCTCTTCATGCTCTACCTCTATAGTTGCATTCTTGCAGATTCGCTTTGAAAAGTGACACTCCCAAGGAACCAACTGGGATATTACAGCTTGCTCAGCATAAACAAAGGGGAAGCAAATGTCTCCATTCCATGCTGATAACCATAGGTGCAAAAACAATACAGCAATTCACGAACTGAGCATGTGTCAATAAAGTCTGGCATGAAGCCAGCATGGATAATTGAGGCTATGTAAATATACAGAAGTTAGATGGTGTCTTAGGGTTTTGGCCAGGCTCCCAATTTGAATTTACAATAGGAAGAAAAAATAAATCACTGTAATTTTACTTCCAGACTAGCTGCTATCAGGACAGGTGCACAAGGATTAACAGATTTGCTTTTCCAGCTGACAAAAAAACAAAACAGAACATTACTTTAAGTAGCGAACAGTTTAACGATAAACCAGTCACCAGAACACAGAGAAAAGGTGGGAAAAACTGCCTCTGCTATCCTTAGTGCAGTAAATTGTAAGCGGCTGCAATGTGACAAGGGGAACCTGTGTCAGCACTCTGCCAGGATCCTGGAAAAAAAAAATCTGACTCCAGTTTTCCTTCCTCTCCAGATCGGAGTGCAATCAAAGCAGGGAGCAGCAAAATTATTCATCTATGCATTTATCACAGTTTCTTGTTTTTTACCGAGGACCAGGCACAATATTAGGCAAATTTTAAGTATGGCAACACAGGATGAGGATCTTCCAAAGTTTTAAAGGTTTGACATCGCTGTTTCAGGAGGAATAAAGAAATAATTTATTTCCCTCCAAATATACAGTCATGTAACTGTATAATCTCATACAGGCAGATGTTAGCATGAGGGACTGCATAGACTGTGCTTTGCTGCAGCACAGAGCAGAGCAGTTTTATTACATTACTGGGATGAGTGTGCTGCTACGACTGTGGAAAAGAAAAAAAAAAAAAAGGTAGATTCCAGGGCTGGGTCATGTGATTTACCCCTCCCTGTACCCATCTGTCCCTTTTTGCCCTTATCAACAGCAAATTATTCCTGGACAGTCCTCAAACACATGTTAACAAAACAGGAAAAAGAAATATGAGACAGGCGAACCCAGCACACTGCAAGCAAAGCACATATTCAACATGACAACTTGATGCAAACAGATTTTTACAACTTTTCCTTTAACAAATACAGTTTTTAATAATCAAAGGTCTTGTTATGTGGATGTCTGTAACAATTTCCGCAATCCCACAGAGGATACTGGGGTGTCCTTTTTACCAAATATCTTTATCTAATACCATGTTACTCACAAGGAACTACCCAACTAGACTGCAGCCACAGGTTGTATCCATCACAACAATTTGATCAGGTAACTCTCAGTACTCTACATACTATAAAAATACTATTTAGTTTACAACACTAGGTCACCTGTTTCCTTTGGAAAGCAGATGGCTGAAAAACTTTAGCATCAGGGTGGGTGCAAGGGTCAAAATATCATGTGCTATGACATCACTATATGGCTCTAACAGGTTTTTTAATACCTTTAGTTTAAATTCTCTTCTCTGCAATGATATTAGTGAAGCTCAAGTAAATTAAAAGGCGCAATGCTCGAGTAGGGAAACACATGAAGGATGCAGACCTTCAGAACCACATAAAATCTTACATCTAGTCCAGGCCAGGCAAAACACATAATATGAGTTTAATAATCTTATTTTCACTTGTTTTGTTTTTTGTGCCCTGCAGATATATTGCAACACACACCGACATTAGCCAACTATATGAAGCAATCTCTAAACCGAGACGGGAACTTAGTTTGCATTATCTTCTGTGGATGTGCAAGGATTTTATGCAAATACCTTCTCAAAAAATATAATTTCTTCTCTCTTTTTTTAAAAACAGCTAACTAGAAATATAAAACTAACAGTTACACGAAAGAGGCTGAAATGGCAAACAGCAATTCTTAAATTGTGTGGAGGTTGTGGCTGGCTCCTGATCTGTCAAGTAAATCCATGACAAACAGCATTAACGTTACCAAGCAGCTAGCCAGACTGGTTCATTTCAGCAGGCCTACGCGGTTCACTGTCAGGCTAAGCACGGCGGCATAGTTTTGCGACGTCGACACTTGCTGTTCCACTTAACTACAGTGACCAGCCGATATACTTTGTTATCAGCGTCTGTTTGACAAATGCAGAAAAAGGGGCTGTGGCAGGCCAGTGCTTGGGTTAGCCACCAGCTAACGGCTAACTAGCACATCACTCAGGTTTTATGGACGAACTAGCTAGTCGCATTAGCGGCGGGGTTCAATCAAGCAAACATTGGAGAAGCAGACAGTGGCAGGCGCTAACGGCCCCGTTTACCTGTAAAATCGCTAACGGGTGTTATTCGTAGCCGTCCCTCAGCCCCCCACCCTCCTCTGACTGTGCCCGGTGCGTCTCAGTTTTCCCAGTGTGATGCTGAAGGTGCTCAGTTACGCCGTATTCCCCCCAACTTGACTCAGGACGCTGCCATATTCCTCATACCAAAAGTGTGCTACTGCGCAAGCGTGGGGCCTGCCTGTCATGCGGCTGTCAGCTGATTGGTTTGTCAGGAACCAACATTGTGAAGATACCTGATACCAGATCGGTTATTACGTTGAATCATTCTATTTTTCAATTGGTACATACCTTCGAAACTGACCTCGGAACAGTTCAGCGATGTTATATACTGCGGAAGGGGTTTATTACTGGAAATCTCTAGTTTCTTTTAGAGAAGAAATGACCGAATATGCGACCACAGACATAATAATACTTACGTTTCCCTTTTCACCAAACAGTCGAGCACAGACAGATTACACACGTAAAGAAGTGAAGATACATCTCGAAAATTCAAGTATAGAGGTATAAATAAGAATAAGTAGTTTGCAAAATTATGCATGATCAGGGAATGAAAACGGAGTAAAGCTCCTCTACTTGCAAGTAGCCTGTTGTATAATTATTACTCCAAATAACCTTCATGACTAAAAGTGTCTGCTTATTTTTCATCAAAGTTATGTATGACGAAAATAGATGGATAGACGACGGGATGCTTGGTAAACTGGACAGTAGATTAAACCTCGCTGATTCCTTTATATTTTACTATTTACCTCTTAATCTTACATTTTTTTTTGCAGAAAGAGAGGAGAAATAGCTGGAAAGAACATATTTCTGAACAGTAGCCTGTTCAATAAAACGCAACTCCTGGGATAAATACAACTATTCTGCCCCCTAGGGACACTTTTCCATCAATGCAGCAATTCCTTTTGTTCAGGCATAGTATTCATACAGCCAGTTTCCCGCACATGGGTTAAGCCTGTTCCTAAAGTAGAAGAAACATTAAATGAGGATCTCCACTTAAAAACACTAGACTGAATCGGTGTCTGACAGAGAAGTTCCAGAGCATAATAAAGGACACAGATATGTCAGGCACACTCAAACAACTTTAAATAAACACGTAGAAAACAGTATATTTCATCCTTCCCCAGTAATCCTAACATGAATCTACATACTGCCTACTGCACTGTGTTATTTTTACATCATTTTACGTATTTTATTGCTCATTATATTTCATTACTTTTTTGCATTCATATTCATTTTTTTCTCTTTCCATTCTCTTTCTATGCATTTGGTCTTGAAATGACTCACATTCGTATAATATTACATTTCTTTTTGACACATTGTTCATATTTCAGCTGCCCATCAAAGTAAACTACCTGAATACACTGTTAACTGTGAATAGCCTACAAAGAAACAACTGAGATGTATAACAGGACCATCATAAAGGCCTGTAACAAAAAGTAACAATTTGTTACTCTTTAGTGTGTAACTTTACTGTTTTTCAACTCCTGTCTGAATTTTTAAGTGACTCACCGTGACTGCAGGTAAAGCGGAAACATCTTTGCCTCTGTTACTGACTGTTACTGACAGATGTTGCAAACTAAACTTGAGCAGAGCAGCAGTCACGTTATAAGCCATCTGATTAGGTGACTAACCATGCGCTGCCCGTTAGTCTAATTTAATTAGAGCTAGAGAGACATGAGGGGGAGAAAAAAAACATTTCCGTCTTTTTCCATGGAGTCAAATGGAGGGTGAAGTTCTTGAGGATGAGAAGACAGTGCCAATCAGTGACGCTTTTATTTGGCTCACATGATGGCCACTGCATTTGACTGATGGAGAAACAGACCAGACGATCAACTGAATCTGAAAGACTACAAAAAGACTAACTGTCTAGTAAATGCAAAATTAAAAGCACTGCAATCTGTTGCTGAAAATATTAAAATCTGATATTTAGAACTTTAATAGTCTTTAAAAAATGTATAGCTGAGAGTTTGGCTTTGTTGTTACAACCCTCTGGGTTAGACTGGAGAGGGTTCCTGTGGTAATTGCTGAGGGGAGCAGTGGTTTGTGCTCCTGTCATACTTTTTTTTCTAGCCAGATGGTGCCACCTACTGCTGTATACTGTGCAATGAATGAGCTCAGCCAGGTACTTGCTGCATAATAACTACTTTGGTAGTGAGACCTGATATTATGTGTGATTTGGATATGGTGGCACTGACAAAAAGGCAGGAGGCCAAACTGGAGGTGACAGAATTGAAGATGTTAAGATTTTCATTGGGCAAAATGAGTACATCACAGGGACAGCTCAGGTTGAGTGCTTTGGAGACAAAGTTAGAGAAGAAAGGCTCAGATGGTTAGGGCATGTGCAGAGGAGGGATTGTGGATATACTAGGGAAAGGGTGTTGAAGATGGAGCTGCCGGGAAGTCCACATAGAGGATTAATGGGTGTGTGCTAGGGATAAGTGGAGATGGAGGCAGGTAATGCGGTGTGGTGATCCCTAAAGGAAAAAACCAGAAGATGACGATTTAGGCTTTTTGCAATCACAAGACAAGAGACAGAAAAATAAAGTTGAGAGTAAATGAAAGGAAAAAACAAATTGCATGTAATGATTGAAATGATTAATTAGCATTTCAAACTCTTACTTGCTTTCCTGGCGAATTTTATGTTAGTCAGACATTTTCAGTTCTCAGTGCAACGCCTCCAAAACTTTTTATACTACATATGTAGTGTTTGGCTCATAAAAGTGTGAAGGTGCTGTGTCTCTTCACACTGTCCTCCTCTTACATGGTCTGCTTTTATTCTGTGTGTGTGTGTGTGTGTGTGTGTGTGTGTGTGTGTGTGTGTGTGTGCACGCGCGCGTGGGGGTGGGGGGGGGGGGGGGGAAGTAATGTGATTCTGTTCCTATTTTTCCAGCATAAGGCTTCACTATTGCAACATTTCTATGACATACATCTGTCTGTTCCCACAGTCCCACACATTTTATCCTCTGTTTTCTGGGAATCACCCTATATTTTCTCACAGCTGCAAATCAGTGATGAGACACAAGTAGCAAGATGGTGAATATACTATCTACTCAGAGAATCTCAATGAGAGAGAAGATTTGAAAGATGAAGGGGGAGAGTTGTTAGAACATAAATCCATTCTCTCCCCTTTATAGGACAGTGCAGACAATAGACAGCAAGGCAGGGAGAGAGTGAAGGGGAATGACACAGGGAATGGCCTGGATCAGATTCAGACCCCTGCAGTGAGGACTCTAAGCACACCGGTGCTCAATCAGGTGTGCTACAGTAGCGCTGTCAATTCAGAGTCTTATAATGAGTTTATGACTGACCATCAGTCACATTCAGTGCAAACCCGTCTGCAACTAGCAAGGGTAGAAATGTGGATGTCAAAAAAAATGGTGAAACTGAATAGTCTGATAGTCAATAGTCATCCATTTAGAAAATCATCCTGATCGGGAGATGTTTGATATCTAAATACTGCTCTAGATTCAGTAGCACCAAAAATAAGAGGTGCATTATGTGTATGTGTGTCCAAGAAAGACATTAAGACACAGTATACATGCATTAATTGAATGTATACTGGATGTATATGTATATGGAACACACACCAAAACTCTGCTTCTCATGTGTTTATAGGCTTTCACAAATGGGCTAGTTCTTTAGTGGGGCTGGAATTTTGACTGGGATGAATCTTGTCAAAACACTGAATTGCAAAGCAGACAACTGAATGACTTGATTATCGACTACTTTTGAGGCAGTTAAAGGCAGGTAGCGTGTTCTATGTTGAGATCGAATTAACGTAGAACAACAACAAGACTAAACAATTACCCTTAAATTAAAACCAGTTAAAAAAACATCTTATAGTGAATATCACACACGTGTGTATATGAAATGTTGTTAAGATGAGGCAGTTAATGTTGATTGGGGATTCACTTTTTGTTTCAAATCTTTACGTAGCGTCATTGAATGCACCTCTGGTAACCAAGGTGATGACGCTCTTTTCCGTTACCAAGGCATTCTCAGTGCAAACACTAGCTGCTAGGAGGCTAGCAAATCTGCTTGATAGTCTTATAGCTGTCATATAACCTTTGTTTAGCCTCGTCGAATGTAATTATAAGAGATTTTCAAGAACACTCGATTCCAGCATTTCACCGCTGGTTTTCAGTCTGCTCACTGAATGATCTAAATTAGAGCCAGAAACACCCATTTTTTCCTCTTTTGGAGCAGCTCAGTCTTCAAGCTAGCTAACTTAGTTACGTTAACGTTAGCTGCACAGCCATCATGGTAAGTAGCTGAAATGATTTGCTGTACAGGCCACCTGTTCGCTTTTAGGAGTTTAGCATGCTAAACGCCTAGCCCTGTGCTCTAAAGCTGAATCAAAAGACGAGTGAACCGCTAATGTTAGCGAGCAACCCTTTACATACATAAATAGTACGCTGGATGTGCAAGCCCATGTGAAAAGGCCCTGCTGCATATTAGCAAGAGAAAATCCTCTTCAAGTTAGCTAATTATCTGCTTGTTTATGTACACCTTATTTGTGTTCATTTTTTATTCTGTGTGCCGATCTTTGCTTAAAATCAAATTTCTCTTATCTTCGTGTAGGCTGAATTTGGATTTAATGAACACCATCAGAATGAAATCATCAATTATATGCGATTTGCACGTTCAAAGAGAGTTCTAAGGCTCAAAGCTATCGACTCATGCTTCGAGGAGCTCAAAGATAGCAGGTGACTGGTCATTTCTTCTCTTTTCTCACGTTACTTCCGCGCAGTTGTCTATGTAAAGTAGATATGCAGGAAAAATGAAGTGCTTTTCGGTTCAGATGTACCTGAAACATTTCCAATTTACGTGCATTTTTGTGAAGGCTGGTGGAGGAAACCTTCACAGTGGACGAGGTGAAGGAGATGCTGGACGAGCTGCAGGCGGTGGTGCGTGGGGAGGTAGAGATGGAGCTCATCAACACAGCCCACACCAATGTGCTGCTGCTTAGGCAGCTTTTCTCCCAGGCTGAAAAGTTTTACCTACGACTACAGAGTGATATCTCGGAGCTGGAAAACAGGTGGTCTATCTAGAAATTGCTTATCAGATATATATAGACAAACAGACATACAGTGCTGTGAGAAAATATTTGCCCCCTTCCTGATTTCTTTTTTTTTTTGTTCACACTTATATGTTTCAGATCATCAAACAAACTGTAATACTAGACAAAGATAACCTGAATAATTACAAAATGTACTGCAGGCCTTACTTGCCTCAGTTAAGGTCAGTGTTCATTACTAAACAATAAGAAAGATGCTGGGCAAAAATGGCATCCATGGGAGAGTTCCGAGGTGAAAACCACCGCTGACCAAAAAAAACCCAACCAAAAAACAAAGGCTTGTCTTACATTTACCAAAAACATCTTGATGATTTATGACAACATTCTGTGGACTGATTAGACAAAAACTGAACTTTTTGGAAGGTTTGAGTGCCATTATGTGTGGCATAAAAGTAACACAGCATTTCATAAAAAGAACATCATACCTGTACAAACAGTCAAAAATGTTAGTGGTGGTGGTGGTCTGGAGCTGCTTTGCTGCTTCAGGACCTGCATGACTTGCTGTAATTGATGGAATTCTGTTGTCTACCAGAAAATCCTTAAGAAGAATATCTGGCCATCAGTTCATGCCCTGAATCTTAAGCACATTTAAGTTACGCGACAGGACAGTGATCCCAAACACGCCGACTTGGTTTGGCCAAGTCAGCGTTTGGACTTAAATCAAACTGAAATGCTTTTGCATGACTTTAAACATGTCATCCATGCTGGTAAACTCTCCAGTGTGGATGAACTAAAGTAATTCTGCAAAGAACAGTGGGCCAAAATTTGTTACACTGAAGCTGAAAGAGCCTCCTAATTTAAAGCACTCTTCTGTCTGACCACTAGGTTGTGCAGGGGATGTGAAATGTTATTCATTATTCTGAGGTCTTTGTTCAACACCCTCCTCTCATACACTAACTGTGGGGGCAGCAGAGTAGTTCCCAGTGCCAACCTTCCTGATCATGGCATTTTTTTTAGGCATCAATGGAAAGATGCCTAAAAAAAAAGTAAAATCTTAGTAGATACAAAAAAATTCAGCTTTTTTTTAAAATTTTTTTTTAGCAATTTGAATATATTGTCTGATAATTGATTTCTCTAACAGATAACATACAACGCCCTCTTCAAGTAAATGGACTAGATTTACCAGATGAGAATTTAAAAAAAAAAAAGAAGAATAGTGGAAGAATAGTCTTTGTGACATTTTTAATGTCTACATTTTTATTATGTTTATTGTGGGATTATTTATCATTGCGTGCTGAGTGGCGGGCTTATCTGCACAAGCCTCTCAGCTGTTAGGCCTTTTTACATAGACGGGAGGTAGTTAAAATGATGTGATAGGGGTCATGTCACAGCAATGTAAAAAGTAAGCTTCATGTTAAAGAGAAAGGTTCCACCACACTGTATCATAGACCACTTCCTTTTCAGTGCTGCTCAGATTTAGATCGTGTACATGTTACATGCCAGGTAAAAAGGTCACTGCCAGCCCTCGCTGTCAGTTTAACCCTTTTTTTTCCATTACGCTTGTTTCTCACTTTTTTGTTTGTTTTTTTTGCAGGGATGTTCAGTTAGCCTGAAAACCACAACATGCACACGCACGATGCAGTATGGGTAAACTGAGCTGTGAATTTAGATAAGCCTTAGCATTAAAAGTAATATTAAAAAGCATAATGGAAACGTACAACCTCAGAAAAGTGCATGACTTTTTTTTTTTATATAATTTGCAGAGGAGACCGTTAGGCCTTTTAACATTTAAACTTTTTTCCAAGGCTATTTCTGGATATGTTTAGTATCAGAAACAAATACAGATATATTTGTAGGGTTTTTTTTTAAAACTGTGAAACTATTTCCAAAAGATTTGGTGAATTACTTAAGTCTGCTACTTTAATTTCACAAAAATTACAACGTTAATATTTATTGACAGTAATAATCATTAGCAAGTGGCACAAAGCCATTTGCTTACAATAACATATGTATTAATTAAATCTGAAAGATAATTCTTGTGTTCTTCTTTAACAAGTGTGCCAGATGTTCTTCAGAGAATGGTTTTTTTTTTTCATATTACAAGCCCAAACATGGAGAAATGAGGGCATGCACATGTGATACCAGAAACAAAGCTACATCACATGTGAACTGTAGTCAGAATATTGCACTCTTTGGCACAAAGGTATCAGGGCTTTCTGGCTCAAGTATGCCTATATCTCAGAGCAACAGAATTGGGTATATGAAGGGTGCACAATGGTACGGAGCCCCGCAAGGGACGCTGGAGAAAAAAAAAAAAGGATATAAGGATGAACTTTTATGAGACCTCGCAAAAGTTCATCTTCATTTTTTTTTTTCTCCAGCGTCCCTTGCGGGGCTCCGTAACTTTGTCTTGTTGCATGTGCATGATGTCCTCTTGTGGGACCTCTCTTAACCGCAGGAAACGCTCTAAATCTTCCTCCATGTCTACTCCCGAGGGAGATCCCGAGTTACTTTTGTGAGATACCACAAAAGTAACTCGGGATCTCGCAAAACCTTTTGCAAATCTTGCAAAAGTTCATCTTCATTTTTTTTTGTCCAATGTCCCTTGCGGGCCTCCGTAGAGGCCCCAACCTTCACCCATCATCCCTCACTCCATCCCTCTCCAAAAAATAAAAAACAAACAAACAAAAAAAAGTTCAGATAGCAAAAACTGACAGTGCCACAGGTTGTAGGCTTCACTTCTGAAATGAGCAAGCTCTTGATTTAAAATTCAAATTTCATGGTCACGCTTAAGCCCAAATCGCACGTCGACCGGTCCTTTTTTTCACGAGTGAGGATATGAAAGCAACTTTTTTTCTTTACCTCAGTCAGATAACATCAGCTTGCTGTCCAAATGTCCTACTTACGATGACCTAATGACCGAGACCCGGGGTCCAGGTTGCTCAGTGCAGCGCCCCATGGCTCATACACAAGTATAAACGCACCGCCTGTTTTCTGTGACACTCTGATGAACTTCATAAATGAATGTGACCTCTTCTCACCTTTCACCTTGTTAACACACTGTGTGTGTTCTTTGGAAAAGTAGTTTTGTAATATGCGCGCAGTGGGTGGATGAATAACCTCCAAAGCCTTTTTTTCACAGGGCTCAGCTGTACGTGACTTATACGATGTCTAAAGCTAGGAATACGCCCCATATCACAGGCTACGTGTCTTCATCTGCTATTTAAAACCACATTACAGCTTTTCAGAAGCCTGATCTGCTCACCACAAGCGTGCATCTTAAAACATGAGTGCTAAACTGCCACCAAGAAACAGGGTGTTAAGTTTCCCTGCCAAACATTTAGATGGTAGATTGCTGTAATGTTCAAAAACATAAACATCGAAATTGTGGTGACAAGATAGCTGATGTGAGGAGATCACACAGATTGTCATATCAGTGCACCCAGTATAGCATTTAAGTGCTGTTTACAGTAACCCTACATTTGTCACATTTTACAAAACTCATAATTTTTCTCTGCATGTAACACACGGTCTTATTATGTAATATCATGTCTTTACTGTTGTTCAGCACTTTGTGACTGTTATGTCTGTGAAAAGTGCTATATAAATAAATGTTGCTTCTATCGTCTAATGCTTTGTTATCGTCTGACCCGTACAGGGAGCTGTTGGAGCAAGTAGCTGAATTTGAGAAGACTGACTTTAAAACCACCGATAAGGTGAGCATAAGGTGCAGTTTTGGCACGTGTGAGAGCTTCAAATATTACCGCTGATATATTCGTCATTGATCATGTGTCCCTAGCGTATTTGTACCCACAGTTAGTAACTAGAGAGGCGTGCAGCTGCTTCTGTGCATTTTAAATAGTTTTATGTACCTGTCAATAGTAGCCTGGTGGTTACTTACTCACACATCACTGAGGTTGACAAGTGGTTTTATCACATACCGTTTTATGACAAACAAATTAACTGCTCTTTCATGACACTAGTCTTCATCAGATTTATGGGAAAGTGAAAGACTTGCCTAAATGGTGTTGATTTTTTTTTGTTTGTTTTTTTTTACAGTTACATACCTGTTAGATAAAGAACAATTGACCATCTAATCTTTGTTATTTAAAAATATCCCCCAGATAAACAAAGAAACAAGCAAACCCAAGTTGGCCCCTCTGAATGAAAGTGGAGTGTCTGAACTTCTCAACAAGGTAAAGAAATGTGGTACATTATATGGATTGCTTCCATAGATTCACTGGGATGTTGGATTGTCCGTATGTTTACATAGTAAACCACAGCTACTGTATCTTCAATACTTCTTCAGGAGATAGTGAGACTACAAGAGGAAAATGACAAACTGAGAGCGAGGCTACGGACTTTAGAATCCCAGGTACACAAATAACATTTTAAACAACGTGCTATCTTACTCGTACTCTATAACGATAGTTGTGTTGTTAATTCTCTTCCTGCTTGATTGTTTAGGCCATGAGTGCACTAGATGAGAAATCCAGGGCAGAGAGAGCTCTGAAAGACCTTCAGAGAGTGCAAGGTGAACAGCAGGTATGTTTCCAAATGTGGCTTACAGTCAGCAAGTGTCATCTTCTCACTTTTTCTTTTTTTTTGGGTCTTGGTTTGTGTTCCATTTCGCTACTTTCGTTTGTTTAACTTTACAGTTTTTCGTTTTCATATAAATGTTTTCTGCCATTTGCTTTTATCTGCCAACTTGGACCTAAATGGTATGTATCCACATGGTCAAAGTGTGTATTTTGTCGTCGTTAGAAATAGATTTTTTAGTCTTGATGTCACAACTCATTCAAAAAAGTGAGGTAATGGTGTTGCCGTTCCCTTTAAGGTGGCTGCTCAATCCAAGGAAATCAGCAGTGTAGAGGACACAGTGGCAGCTCTGAAAGAGGACTACGAAAGGTCTCTCAGCGCCAACGTGGCAACCCAGAAAGATTTGCAGGACAACCTGATCTCTTCCAAACATGAGCTTCTGCGAGTGCAAGAGCAGCTGGCCTTGGCAGAGAAAGTGAGCAACTTTGGTCTCTTCCAGGAATTGAAAGTAACGAGCAAACATATAGTTAACACCCACAAAATGTCAAGTGTTGTTGTTGCTGTTCTACCCAGTTATTATTGAAGTTGTGAGACAATGAGGGTGTCATGAAGTCTGCGAACGCAAAAGGCCTTTCTTGCTGTTTACGAATCTCTCCTTGCTCTTCACCAGCCAGTTCCTATTTTTCAAGTGGCACTGCGGAAGCAAACGTTTTTTCATGTTCACTTTCCTGTCATGAGTTTCTAAGCAAAAGGTCATGCAATTGAATGTTGTACTCGCCGCCTGATGCCATTGGGACAGTTGGTCAGGTGCACTGAGCAATCTGTGCTGTTTTTCTCACGTTTGAATGTGTGTGTGTGTGTGTGTGTGTGTGTGTGTGTGTGTGTGTGTGTGTGTGTGTGTGTGTGTGTGTGTTGCGCGCAGGAGCTGGAGAAGAAGTTCCAGCAAACTGCGGCCTACCGCAATATGAAGGAGATTCTAACCAAGAAGAACGAGCAGATCAAAGAGATTAGGAAACGATTGCAGAGGTGAGTCGATGATTGTGAAATTATCCAAATCTAGTAGGTAAAAATGAATCAACACCCTTGAAAATAAAATCATACGGCATCCCAGTGTAGTCATAATATATAATACTAATAAGCCAACTGTGAGATTTTCCTTCTCTTGTTTATGTTTGACTAATTTCAGATTTTGCTCTCTGTTTCAGATATGAACCTAATGAGTGAGCTCCACCCCGGACAGCTGGTTTAACAGATGTTTGCGGGTATAAAGTGGGACCAAGATTTATGACTGTGGTTTGGATACGAAACCATCTGATCTTTTGCTGTAAGACAAGAGAGACAGAAAAAAAAAGCTCTTCCACAAGGAAACTTTTATTCACGCTTTGTCTGGCATTTTCACTAGTAATCGGCTTTAGTAAAGAGTAGGAGCGGGAAGCTGGAAGCACACACACACACACAAATGTAGTAGTGATGGCCGAGCTTTCTTTTTCCATGTCTCAGTTCAGAGCTCACTTACAGTAGCTAGCAGACTTCCCTCTGTGCTCTATGCAATTACCAACACGTCCCAGTTTGAAGAGGCCTTGTCTGTTTGCTGAATTTGACAGATACGTTTTTGTCTGCCGGAAGCTTTGCAGTCTTATTATTGTGTGATCATAGGTCAAAATATTTGGCATTCATGCATCAGGTGATTGATTACTGATATCCTGCTGATTAGTCTTAATCTCAGCAGCCCCATTTTCTAGTGAACTTGGCATCGCTGTTGAGTTACATGCAGTTTCAAGCAAATCCAAGCCACAAAAAAAAGTTTTTTGATCTGTTGCGGTTCATCTGATTTGTTACCTAAGCATTTAATAGTATTTCACACCAAATACCTACAGTGTTGTTTTTTTTTTTGGTTTGTTTTTTTCCTGTGAAAACCCGGAGCTTTTATTTTTCTGCTCTTGCCTATTAAATGACATAAATAATGATTTAGAGTGATTTCCCTACTTCCCCTTCAAAATTGCATAGAATATTTTTGTGTGGAATCTTTATCCATGTACTTTTCGTATTGCTGTGGGCGATGGAGTGTAAGAGGAAAAAAAAATTTATTTACATGATGTTCATGAAGTAATGCTCTTGTAGAGTATGACACATCTACCCTATATTACACTAGATGTGCGTTTGTTTGTATTGTGCAAAGTATGGGGTAATAAAAGCTGGTACTAAAATATGTCGTCGGTTTTATGAAAGTTTTTTCTTCACATTCAACTTCAGCTGATATCATACACTAAACAGACACTTTACTGCATGAACATGTTTCTAGTGCACTAGTAACCTGACCCTCTTTTCGTCTTCAGAACTGCGCTAATTCTTCATGGCACAGATTCAGCACAATGCTGGAAACATTCCTCAGAGATTTTGGTTCATATCCATGATGTGACTTTCTGGTTCCACCACATCCCAAAGATGCTCCACTGGATTGAAATCCGGTGACTGTGGAAATCATTTAAGGACAGTAAATTCAGTGTCACGCTTAATAAACCAGTTTAAGATCGCTGGAGCTTTGTGGTACACTGATGTCTGTGGTCGTAAAAGGATCGACATGGTCAGCAACAATACTCAGGTAGGCTGTGGCATCTAAGTGATGCTCAGTTGATATTAGGGACCCCAAAGTGTGCCAATTCAATATCGCCCACACCATTACACCACCACCAGAAGCCTGAACCACTGATACAAGTAGGTCAGATCCATGCTTTCATGTTGTTTATGTTAAATTATGACCCCACCATCCGAATATTGTAGAGGATCATCCGACCAGGCAACATTTTTCTGTTCTTCTGCGGTCCAATCTTGGTCGGCCTATGTCAGTTACAGCCTCGGTGTTCTGTTATTTAGCTAACAGGAATGCCAACTTTAGCCCATTTGCTTCGTTGTTTGATGTGTGCTGCATTCAGAAATGCTCTTCTACATACCTTGGTTATAACAAGTGGTTATTTGAGTAACTGTTGCCCTTCTATCAGCTCAAGGGCATCTGGGAATTTTCGTCTGACTGGTGCTCACTGTATATTTTCTCTTGTTATGTTTTTGTCTTTGTAAACTCTAAAATTGTTGAGTGGAAAAATCCCAGTAAATCAACAGTTTCTGAAAATCAGATTTGATGATTAGAGATTCCCCTTAACAAACTGTTGAACAGGTCCACCTAACAAAGTGGGAGTTGAGTGTATTTGATTAAAAGTACTCACACTATTCATTTAAAACTTAAAAAACGTCGATGTAGTGAATGCCGTGGCACACACATGGCACGTTTGTGTAATCTGTACCAGGGGGCGCCACAATGCTATAATACAAAAATAAACATGCACAAATAAATGTATCTCATAACCTTGAAAAAACTCAGTTTGGGCAACAGGTGCTTGATGTCAGTGACTTTGCAGCCTGTTGTCACTGCACTGGTTACTCACAAGTACTTAAAATATTTTTTTTCCTTTCTTTTTTTTCCTCCAAGTTACAGATGCAATTGTGTTTTGTGTGTTGACCCATGTATTTTTTTTCAGGCCAGTAAGTAGGACTAGATGCTAATTCGGTTAAAATGACCATGAGATAAATCTCTCTGATGATACTCGTAATAATAGTGCTGACTGGTATTATTTGCACAAAAGAATTGCTGTTGTTGTAGAGTTTACCATATCTAATCTGCTTTCCTTATCTTGAGAAACATGTGTTTTGTTTCCCTTTTTTTCCTAACCAAAGTAGACCGAGATAGCACCAAAATAAGAAACAGTGGTCACCAGCAAGTCAACCGTCAAACCCTTTTTGTTTTCACTGAAACCCTTAAAAGCCACAGTGTCCTGAATTAAACTCATGTGAGTTATGCATCTTGCACAGAACTTATGCACATGAGGTGGTCCTCCTTTTATACGTGTTGAAGGAGGGAGTAGGTGAGAAACACACTACGTGCTTATATGTGCTGTAAACTCATAACAGTGATGACGCTTTAAAACCTATTAGCTGTGTTCTGATTCAGAAAGATGGCATCCACATTATTTCTTCTCCACCAACGAATGAAAGTTGAGTTTAGCAAAAAATAAATAAATCCTTGCCCTATATTTGCATGTAGTTGCGTGCTTGTGGTGTAGCTAAAGAGTAAACAAGACGGGGATTAAGAACTGCTGGTTGGTTCGGATAGGATGCACAAGCTAAGCTGCTGTACAACAGACTGACAATAAATCACAGCAGCAGGCACAGGAAGTGGTGACTTGTATGTACCAAGCAGTCTCTTGCGCTGCTGAGAGAAGTCACAGCACTTTCCCACAGTATGGGGCAATAGTAAATTCAGAGTAGTGAAGCTGGTGAAGAACAGCTTCCTGCTCACTGACAAGGCATCAAAGGGGTTTTCTCAGTTTCACTAGTAACGCAGAAGCTTCTGGTTTTCTACAGAATCATGAAGCAGGCATTTGCTGGTGCTGGTGTTGCTGGTGGGGAGAGTTTCAGACTGTAAATGTCCTAAAACAAAGATGGTTGGACTTTTAGGGGAAGAAAAGACTGCGGCAATCTACGCTAATCTCGGGTTTCGATGTTAGTGCTGGCATATTTACACCCACATGGTATTCAGTAACTAGAGAGCAGTGTAACATTCCTGTTCAATCTTGCCCTGAACTTGTACTAGTGTGATTTAGCAGTCACGTATCACAAGCCATATTTGATCACTATTTCTCCTAGGTGTATGGCAGTGTATTGATAGCTGAGATATTACATTTCTCCATTAATCCATCCAAGTTGCTTGGATTTGTTAAAAAAAAAAAAGACAAACTCAACAACGCTGCCATCTCTCAAGATTTCTGAATCACCCCAGTAACCATAATGTGGCAGAATCATAACACCGTGGAACTAGTAGGTATGTTTTATTTGACATTGTTACATCAACTGCTGCTTCCAGGTTGGTTCCCTTCTCTCATATCCTTTGTCTCTGCCTTTATCTCTGTGACGCCGGCTGCCTCACTGTCACTGTGGGAACATTGTTGTAAAAAAGGTTAGGCCTGCATATCTCAGCTTCCCGGGACTGCTCGATGTCACTCAGTAACTGGCAGTTGCTAAGAGATGACACAGATGACGACAAAGAGATACTGGAAGCAGCTTTTAGTCACTTCTGAGAATAATTGCTTAACGCAGTTGTTTTTTATCTTGCTTTTTCTGTGAAATAAAATGGCACATACATGCTGAGTTCACAAAACGACTCAAAGTTTGCCTCTCTGTGCTACGAGGATCTCCAGTTGTAAGTGTAACACACATAATCCTGGTTTAGCTGAAGTGATTGGGAGGTTTTTTCCCCTCTTATTCATTCTGGTGATTAATCTACCCCCATCATTCAGAGAGAAGTCAGGTTGTCATATGAATCTGTTGCTTATGTTTTGTGATTTCGTCTATCACAGTGGAAATTCATTTCACACTACAAAACTTAACACAGAAACTACACTGTTTACTTTGCTTTTACAAATGGGACAATCCTTTGTTTCTGGACTTTCTGTGATTTTTCATGCCTTTTTGTTATGTTGACATGAATAGGTATCAAAACAACATGTTCAAAGTCTTTTATTCCCACAAGGGATGATTGGGTTGAGAGATCTAGTATCTTTCTGTTTCAGGTTGTATACATGGTCATTCCAGGGTGTTTTCCCTGCTTTATATTCTTCAGAATCTAAGTTTAAACTTCAGAGTTGGAGATTTAGAAAAGGTAGCAGAATATGCAACGTGTGGTTTTCTGTTCTACGCCTCTCCTGCCAGATGATGATGGGAATATCCCACAGACTGCAGCATGACATCAGCAGTTGACTTCTAGGCACATCTCAGAGCCTCAGCGTTTTGGCATGTGGGTTTTTTGTTGTTTGGAATTGCAAGTGACCACATATGAATGAGGAAGTGATGCGCTGTATTGGTGCAATACGCAGACACATGAGCAAACGCATGGTGACAGTGAGAAGTAAAAGCTCCTTTTTAACTGGAAGAAACCTCCAGCAGAACCAGACCCAAGGAGGGGCAGCCATGAGCAGTTGGGGTGATGGAAGGAAGACAGAAAAAAAGGCACACTGTGGAAGAGAGCCAGAGATGGATAATAACTAATGAGGAAATGCAGAGTAATGTGTAAACAAATAGAAAGTGAAAAAGGTAAGTGAAGAAGAAACACTCAGTGCCTCATGGGAACCCCCCAGCAGACTGGGCCTTAAAAGTCGAGAAGTGTCTGTCTCTGAAATCCAGTCTGGGAGCTGGTTCCAAAGAGAGGGGCCTGGAAGCTGATTTTTAGGGCCCAGTAGAATAACTTCAGTTTTATCACTCACTAAAACTAAAGCACAAATGTTTCTCTGATCATTTTGGATAAAATGCTCCGCAAGTGAAAACATGGATGAGAAATCCAGCTCAGTGGCTCAGATTGGCACAGGTAAGGCTGAGCTGGCAGCTGCTGGTTGCTCCTTCTATATTCAGCACACCACTGAAAGTCAGCCTTGGAGGTTTCTCCTTTCCATTTGTGTGTGTTTCAAAAGCAGGTCAGTACTGACGGTTGGCCTGAACAAACCCCACCACACACAGACAGCTGGAAGACCTCTGCCTGAACCACAGTGCCACCACATCACACCTGATACGGCTGAAAAGATGTGTGATTGGGCGAAGTGTGCTGTCACGGGTTAGATTTTCTAAAGCCTGAAAACAGAGCATGGAGAAGGTTCATAATTCTTATTACAATAAAATTTGGATTTTTTGTGCCATTGAAATTCATCGTTAATGTTCAGAAACAGATCTGTTAGTTTTATTGTTTTTTCCTGGACTTTAAAAAAAATCTCCTTTGCATTTCATGTACATTACATAGTTTGATTTATTGGTTCAGTCCAAACACAAAAAATACAAATACAGTTAAATTAATCAGGAAACTTGCTGTGATGCATTTATTATTTTAAAAGGCTCTTGTAATCCTCAGCTAACGGCTCAGCACACAGTACCTTTATGACAGACATCACTATCAATACACCACAAAGGTTGAAGAGCATGGGCCTCAGTGAACAAAACCTTCACCACACACACGTGTTACACAACAACGAAAGCACAAAGCACGCCCATGGCTACAGCAGCAGTGAGAGCTATGTCATAAGATGTCATGAGATGCATGAAGCCTTAAAGTGTGTCATTCAGGCGGCAGTCTGGAGTCGTGTTGGGTAAATTACCTCGTTTAGTCACCTTTAAATATGCATTACTGTGGTTACAATCTACAACAGCTTGCTACATGAAACATTACATGATTGCGTTGTCATTCTATGCAGCATTTTTTGGGGGGAGTGAAAAGACTCTCAAAGCAAGTTTTTTGTTTTTATTATTCATGTATGTGATTTGTGGTTCATATGGTGGCGCAGTGGTTAGCAGTTTTGCATCAAGGCAGAAAGGTCCCGAGTTTGAGTCAAACAACATTTATGACACAGAGTTTACGTGTTCTTCATGCATCTACATGGGTTCTCTCTGTTTACTCCCACTTCCTCCCGCAGTCCAAAAACACGCGTAGGTTAGGTCAACTAGCAATGCTAAGTTGACTGCACTTGTTAATGGTTGTCTGCGTCTTTGTGTTGACCTTACCTGTACCCTGTCTCTCACTCTATGACAGCTATTGGAGATTGATGGATTGCGATGTATGACTTTGCCATTTTGACCCTGATACTGATACTGAAAGGGCAGTAAACTTTGATTACACACTTATTATGCCCACTGGTTTGTTTTTCATAGAAAGTTCCCAATAAAGCCACTGCATCAAAGATTAGAAAGGTGATCTCATCTTCAATTTGGAACCTGATGTGGCACTGTCATCAACCGATGCCTACCAACGAAACTTTCTGTTTGACAGTATGTAATGGTCTCTTTGCTATTGTGCTTTTCATTCCCACAGATCAAAGCCATGCAATTAGCCGCACTTTGGCAGTTGGTAGATGGCAAGTAGTGAGTGAAACCTCTCAGGCTGCTACACTTTCAACAGTCTGTTCCCAGAAGGTAAATACTGATCATGACATATTCATTTCCTCGTGCCTCACTACGATCAAAACCGAGAAACGCAACCAGTGAGCAATTGGTAGAAATTTGAAGAGGTAATGGCTCGCACGCTCATCCTCTTGATTCAAGAGCTAAAGATCCAGGCCAGGAAGTGAAACTTTGAGAATACAACACACTCAGTCATACGGAGGGCCTTCTGAGAGGTCAAAATAGCCCCAGAAGAGAACGCTATAAGGAAGCAAAAACAGATGAACTATTTCAATAATTTAAAGTGTGTCAGGCTCTTGTTGGTGAGCGTGTATTGCCTCATTCGTGACACAGTGTGATCATCATCTTCCATCCCGGGTCACAAGATGACTTTTTGTGTTTTCAGTTTTGTTTGGATGTCAGGTGGTATGTCAGGGACTTTCTTCTTCATTTGTTTTGCACCACTGTGGTCAGCGTCCAGCATGACCATGTTTTTATTAAACTCCCTTTAGCCTAGTCCAGGCATTACTAAACGAACTTTTTACTTCCCAGATTTGATTTCCTCATACTTCAAAGGGAAATCACGGTTTCTCTCATGCAGACATTGAGATGTTTACTGAGTAAGAGCACATTTTAATAAGAAACAAGAAGGCTTACATATACTGTTATTTTGACACAAGCCCACATCGTCTGAATTTCAGACCATTGAAACTGCAAAGAAACAGCAGCGCCGACGATCTTTTAGCTTTAGGCTTTAATCGCACTTTGGTTTTCAGTTTCACGCATCACTCATCTCCTGCTCTAAGTGCTCCACACCTGTGTGTACAAAATGGGCCACGACTCGATCAAACCTAATCAGCTGTGGAGAGAATGTGCTTTGGTTCCAGCCTGATGGTCAGGGTTCAGATGGTGCAGCCTAAAAATCACAACTTCTCCTTTAAACTGGTGCAACGTTGTCAGTGTTTGAAACCATGCATGTCTGATGCTAGTTTTTGAAGTACTGCTAGCTGTAATATAGACATGCGCGTGCATCAACAAAGGCCTTGTCGAATGAGGGGAAATGAACTGATATCGTCACGTGATTCTGTGGTTACAGAGAAACCATATAAGTTAGTGAAGATGAGTCGGGCTTGGTAAAAGTGACAGCCCTGTGACTGTGAAGTTGCTTACTACGTCCTCACTGAGTGGGTAAGTAATTTGTTGGTCTGCTGAAAGGAGGTTTCCATTTAACATTTAGTTCAGCTCCAGGTTATATTTAGTTTGTTCTATTTAATGTTTATTTTATTTAATTTTTTTTTACTTTTTATTTTATTTTTGCAATCTATTTTTGAATCTTGTTTTTAATTTGAACATTTTCTGGTTCCTTTGTAGCAATCATGGAGGATTACAGTGATTTCAATGAAACAACATATTCTCCAGTGAGTATTTCTTTGACATAACTCATAAACACTAATGTCTGTATTCTATATATAGTAGAATTGCTACTCTTAGTATTGCCTGCTTACACATGGAGTGCTTAAGTGACATTTTGTATTGTTTTGCAGTATTTAAAGTATTCAAAAATACTGTAAAACTTAATTTGAGATGCTGTTTAAAAATCTGTATGTACATAAAAGGATAACGCTTATGACCTGAGTTTGCTTATTTGCTATTATGTATCTTTAATGAAAGTGTAAAAGAATCCATTTAGTGACCCAAGTGTAGTCGATTTATCTAAAGCAGACATCTCTAGAATACTAAATTACCACAGAGAGCCACGGCTGTAGTTCGCATCAAATTTTCCATTGTATCTCAAAACCAAGACGCCGCTGTTTATCTCTGCCCTATATCTAAATGCCATGCTTCTGGGGGTACTGGGTTCTGCAGGGGGCCCCTTTCTGGAGCCCCTCGGGATCGTTCGCACCCCCCCTTCGCCTCAGGGTTGGATAGCAGCAGGAAACTGTGCAGTAGTGTGGTTTCTCCAGTACAGACACGGCACCTGCACCTGACGGCAGTTTTTTTTTTTTTGCATACTCTGGTTAGCTTGCATGTCACAGACAGTGTTTGATGTAATTTCACTGTATTCCCATTGTAAACATGTTATCTTATGTAACCGCCAACGAGTAACCAAGAGAGAGTGAGTTGGGTTTCAACGAGAGAGAGAGATAGAAAAAAGAAATGCATGACAGGAAACTCAAAGCAAGACAAAAAGACAGTGCATCTGTTGCAAACAGTTGTCTTTAATACCTCACGAGACAACCTGCTTTCTGATTGCAGACCGAGGACTATTCTCTGCCAACTGACGAATCAGGCATGTGTGACAGAACCTGGGTCAGGGAGTTTCGTGGGCAGTACGAGCCGCCGCTCTTCTGGATCATCTTCATCCTGGGTGCTGTGGGTAACCTGCTGGTGGTTTGGATCTACACCACTGTGCGCAACCGCCTGAAAACAATGACCGATGTGTATCTGCTAAATCTGGCAGTGGCTGATCTCCTTTTCCTGTGCATGCTTCCATTCTGGGCAGTCGATGCCATTAAAGGCTGGGATTTTGGCATCACTCTCTGCAAAATAGTGTCCGCTGTCTATAAGATCAACTTCTTCAGCAGCATGTTCCTTCTCACCTGCATTAGTGTGGACCGATACATTGCTATTGTTCAAGTTATTAAGGCCCAAAATCTAAAGAAAAAGAGGCTGTTCTACAGCAAACTTGCTTGCCTTGGTGTCTGGTTTGTCTCTGCTCTCCTCACACTCCCTGAGTTTATCTTCGCCGAGGTGAAGACATCTCAAGAAATGCAATTTTGTACTATGGTCTACTGGAACAATGTAAACAATCATACAAAGATCCTCGTGCTGTCCCTGCAGATTTGCATGGGCTTCTGCATTCCTCTACTAGTCATGTTCTTTTGTTATTCTGTCATCATTCGCACACTTATGCAGGCCAAGAGCTTTGAAAAGCACAAGGCCCTCCGTGTCATCCTTGCTGTGGTGTTTGTTTTTGTCCTCTCTCAACTGCCTTACAATAGCCTGCTGATTGTGGAAGCCAGACAGGCAACTAATATGACTTACACAGATTGTAGCACTGTAATTAATTTTGATATAGCTGGACAGATTGCTAAAAGTTTGGCATATACACACGCTTGCCTCAACCCCTTCCTCTACGTCTTCATTGGAGTTCGGTTCAGACAGGACCTGCACAGGATGGTGAGGACTTGCATTGGAGGTGTGAGCAAAGGAGGGCTCAGTAAAGTCCAGGCAGTTCCCAAACGCCCCTCTGTCATGTCAGACACTGATACTACTCCTGCCCTTTCCATATAACTGCCCATTTTCCCTAACCGTACCTGAGATCTGAGCCCAATTCATGTTTTCCACTATGTTCTTCATGCATTACTCCACACTAGAGGAGCAACAATAGCATATACAACTTCAAAAGCAACAACATTTTTTTTTAAAAGCCTTTACATTAATTTCAACCACATACTGACAGTCACAGGCACATTTTTATCTGAATTTACTGTAAAAACTGTACATTACTGTAAATACTGTTTGCATTTTTTTTAAACATTTGTTCCATCATGTATTTGCTGTACTGCTTTAAATGACTACGAAACATTAAAAAAATGATTCATACTCCAGTTTATGCTGCTTATGTTCAATACTTCACCGCACAATAACAAACAGGATGAGTCTTCAACGGTCGGTTCAAGTACCCCTGTCTGCAGGGGCTAAGTGATGAGATCAGCAGTTTATACCTGGGGAAGTATTTGAATGCTTTCACTAGTATAACGTATTTAGTGTGGTGGAAAACATACTTAAATGTGGCAAGTTCACTGTTTTCGATCTGAGTACACATCCTCATATTAAAAGTCTATGCCATCCTGTCTGCTGACACTGTTTTATGATTGAACCTTGTTTGGGTATGACTTGGCAGTTTCACAGTGAAAGCTAACGTTAGCCATTCATACTGCCATGAAAGACATTTCCCACAGCGGTCTCACAACGGCTGTAGCTCAGACAGGTGACAGACATCCGTGCAGGCAGGTGTCACAGCTTGAAAAACTTCCCAATTCTACTGCAGCTCTACTCTCATGCAATCGGTAACGTTTCAGCAGGGTGCACTAAATACACATATGCGTAGTTTTTAATGACACGTGCAAGTCAATCCCTGCATAGTAGTGCTTGTTTCTAACTTATCTGGCCTGAAAACATCAAGTCATTCAAGTATCAGTAAGCTGGCATTTAAATTTGCTGTTGATGAGCTTCGAGAAGTTTGTTTACTCTTCCCGGCAACCACAATCAGAAGCAGCAGATGTCAGATAACCTGATCTTAAATTCGATTTTAAACCAATACAATACAAATTCCTGTGCTGGAAGACAAAAACAAGAGACAGGTGGTAGAAGCAAAGCACACCACAAAGTACCTGTTAGCTGCAGGAAACAAAATATGAGGTGTTTTTGTGGTCACCAAGGTGACCACAAAGACTGCTGCATAGTTACATACCTGCTGGATTCAGGTGAGACCACAGACACGTTCTTTCAAGTGCCTCTTTTGTGCTGTTTCTTCATCTCACGACAGGAAACCATCAGTCAAGTCAACAACAAGATGTTCCCGCTTAAATGCAGAGCTGAGGCCTCCCTACAGATGTCCTCAATGTCCCGGTCATATGAATTCAAGGGAAAGGAATGTTACGCAATAACCGAAGGGGCGCACAGCACTGTGGTAAGATGAAGTGGTTCGTTATAGGTTTTTCAGTCTCTTGCTCTCAAGTCGGGGTCAGTCCCACGGTTTGTCTTAGAAGGAGAAGTGAAGATTTTTTGCATCAGTGTTTTTATTTCATAACTGATCCAGTGAAAAATTACATTGGGCTTTGGATTACAAGGAAAAATAGTTGTTATGGCTTATTAAGCTAACATCTAACAGCAACCTCCCCTTAATGCATACACACGCACAATTAAATGGCATTAGATGGGCTTAAATGCCCTGTGTTAGTTTCCTGTTACTGGTTTAAACATAACTGCAGAGCTAACATAGGATGTGCTGACTGTACATGTTAGTCAACCCTCACTATCCACTTTATTACGTACACCCTGCAAGGTAAGGTTATTCTGGCACAGATTCATAAAGGTGCCGCACATCCATGATGTGAATCACCCGATCCACCACATCTCAAAGATGCTCTATTGGATTGACCTGTGATGGCTCTGGAGGCCAGTTATCACACTGTCATGTTGCAGAAACCAGTTTGAGATTATTTGAACTTTGTGACATGCTGCTTTATCCCAGAGGAAACAGCCAACAGAAGATGTGGACACTATGGGGTCAAAATGTGCAAAGAAAATATTTCCCCCAATACCATTACACCACCACCTGAACTACTCATGCAAGGCATGCTTGCATGTTGTTTATAGCAAATTCTAACCCATCACCATCTGAATATTGTAGCAGAATTCAAGGCTCAACAGGCCAGGCAACATTTTTCCAATCTTCCATTGTCCAGTTTTGTTGAGGCTGTGTTGCTGTAGCCTTGGTTTCCTGTTTTTAGCTGACAGGAGTAGCACCTGGTGTGGCCTTCTGCAGCTGTAGCCGATCTACTTCAGTGTTTTATATGTTGTGCGTTCAAAGATGCTCTTCTGCGTACCTTGGTTGTAACAGGTGATTATTTGAGTTACTGCTACCTTCCTATCAGCTCAATGTCATCTAATCACTCTCTCCTGATATTTTCAACCAGAGAATTGTCGCTGGATATTTCCTCTTTTTCGGACCATTCTCTCTAAACCCTAGAGATGGTTTTGTGGGAAAATCCCAGCAGATTAACAGTTTCTGAAATAAACCAGTTTGTCACCAACAACCACAGCACACTGAAAGTAATTTAAATCACGTTTCTTCCCCATTCTCAAGCTTAGTTTCAGCAGCTCGTCTCGACCACATCTACATATGTACATACTCTGAGTTGCTGCCATGTGATGGATGATTAGACATTTGTGTCAACAAGCAGCTGAACAGCTGTACCTAACAAAGTAGCTGGTGAGTGCCTGTCAGGGATTTGCATGTTTTTAGGCTTCATGTCTTTTTTTCCTTCATAGCGTTCACACATTCTTACCAGTTGATGTTGCAAAACCCTGATCTTCCAATGGTTTACTGATATATCTGAGAGGGTCACCCAGTTAGTGTGAGAAGAGAAAAAAGTTATCTTAAGTTATCTTAAACCTACTGAACTACTGAATAACACTAATTTATATTCCCATTTGTGCATATATTTGTCTTACAAACACACTAAACACTACAACACCCTCAACTCTTTATATGGACAGGCCTTTTGTTGGGAATTACTGCCATAAAAGTACCAAACTGCTAGTGTATACAGCAAAAGGTTTGCTATATTGCTTTATTACAGACTGCTACTAATTTCAGCCACAAGGTGGTGTGATGTGCACAGCAGAAAGCTCCTAGTTTAGGTTTCAGTAGGGTCAACAGCAAACAGACAAGTTGGAAAAGAAATCAACCCCATCTAGTGGCGATTTTGGTTGGGAGACCAAGTCTGGGAAAGCAGGGTTAAATATGAAGTCAGTGAGTTTTTCTTTGTTTTTGAACATCAGTCCATTCCCACTGAGCTACAAACAGACTGAACGCACTGCCATACATAACTCTAAAAGCAGGACTGGATCGTGCAGTGAAGAATGCAAAAAGACTCACAAGTAGAGCAGCACCTGTGGTTGGGAACATCCCATCCATCTTTCTGCACAGGGGGGAATTGCGTGCGTGTGTGCATAAAGGAGAGGTGAGTGAGAAAGAAAAAAGAGGGATGGAGGGAGGATACTGTGGAGTCTGTGAGTAATAGGAGAGACAGTGGAAACATATGTGACCCACTGACACTGAGCAGACTGCGGTCTGTTTCTTGTGGACATCCGAAAGCTGCAGGGACAATGGCTTACATATCGGCAGTGACCCACCGGCTCTGAGCTCCATTTACTGCTAGAGAAAGTCACAAATAAGCTTATGCTGGAAGTTAGGTTCATTGTTAAATTCGAAGCTTGTTGCTGTAAACTGGTTCATGAGGAAAGCAAGAAGCAGCTTCACACACCTCTGAAAAAAAGAAGAAGAAGAAGAAGAAATGTAATAGAACTTGGACCTCCGCAATTCCAGCCCAAACAGGGAGCCGCTTATCATCCGCCATCTCTCCCACAGCTAATATTTCACTTCAGCTCCCAGGCCCACAGAATGAGAGACGTTTCCATTTCATGTCAGTCATTTCCAGGCCTGTGTGTTACCTGTGTGGTGATAAGTGTTTGACTGACTGGGAGTGTCGTTAGTCACTGTCCGGCTCCGAGTGACAGCCACAGATTGACGCTGATGATGAGAGGAGGAGAGGGCCCGGTGTGTTCAGGGACGACAGAAAAACCGGGGTTGATGCAGGGGTGGGAGTGGGTGGAGGGGAGGAAAGACATTTGCACACTTATAATGATGAACACAAAGCCATGTGTAGACATTCAGTGCACAACAAGGTGTATTTATTTGCAAAATCAAGCTTTGCATAATTCTTGGCTCTCATAAATAAAAGCTGCCATTCTTTTTAATGGTGAACAATTACTATCAGTTACACTTGTTTATTATAATAAATTAGATGTATCGATTTAATAACTGATCTACCTGTTTGGTAGCATTTTAATTTTCTAGAGAAAATTTTAATTTACAGATAATCTGACATAAAATGCAGGAATAGGAAAGACAAAGCTCTCTTTTTTTACCAGTGAAATTTCGGTTTAAGAAAGAAAATACAGTTAATTTTCAGTTTTTAGAGATAAACATCCAATTTTTCTAATTAAGTGCATTTTAAATATTTTCCACCCTAAATTTACAGAATCCTGTGGAGGAACAATCCAACAAATTCTGCATTAACTCTAAGTATCGACTCCTTTATTACTCTTGCTTGCTGCAAAGGTTGTTACAGGATAAAATGCAACTGGAACCTTATTATAGTGATTTCTAATCAACATTTTATGTCCACATTGGGGCGGGAAACAAATCTGGCCCTGCAGCAAAAAATATTTAGCACCCTGTTATTGCAGAAATGAGCTTTTTTGTCATAATGCTTCACCTATGTAAATTTTTATGATTGTCTATATTGAGGGCTCATGCACATGCCAGTTGTTGTTACCACATAAGTTCTGATATTATCCACTGTGTGGAGAGGAAACCCTATCCACTGTTCCTCAAATAATAATAGAAGTATCTCACAAATGAAATTGTAGTGTAAATGCATGCCGCTGTTTAGCGTCTGGGAATAAACATCTAATTTTGTAGTGCAACAAAGACAGGTTTTCTTTTCCTTCTTCTTTTATTTTATATGTTATATATATACAGTGGTAACACCTACATCCTCATCTTCACGTGCAATTTGACATTTCACGAATAAAATAAACGCATTTCGGTCATCGTTTTAGTTACTAGCTCATGTGCTGCTGGCCACTGCCGTGCAGAAGGTGTAAGTGATGGAGTGAGGATGTGGTAAGTGTCTACACCTGGGCTCAAGTCTACGTCGAAACACCTGCCACAGCAAAGGTAGTATGGAGAGAGATGAGTTGTGTTTAGGTACATTTCACAGCTCTGATCTCACCACTACTGAAGAGCACGTGCGACAGCACAGAAGATCTGACGTTAACCAAAAAACGCAGAACACAGATCTGCTGTGTCCCCTGAAAAAACTGTTTTCTGTTTAGATAAATAACAACTAGCCCCAGCATTCATGCCTGAAATTGTTGCATTTTCTGTGTTTGCTGAGGTGAATTTGTTGAAATAAGTTGTTTTTTTTAAAAAATTATTGTTCACTACTGCTTATAAAGGGACTTCAGCAGTCATGGTAAAAACCATGCTACATACAGTACGGCTCATGATTCAGTATCTTGTAGAACCACCTTTAGCAGAAGAAGCGATGATTGTCTGTATGACTTTATCAGTCTCTCACATTATGGAGGATTGTGGAGGATTTTTGGCCTACTAGTCTTCACAACTTTGCTTTTATTTGGCGTTTGGAGGCTTTAATTTAGGCACATGCAACGTTTTGTAGTTGATCTGAGGTTGTATTTCATTCATTTTAAGACCTTTTAAGGACCAGAATAATTTTTTTTATTATGTCCTATATTCTTAAAATCTTATAATTGAAAAATAATGTTGTTTCTTTTTACCATGGCTGTGAGCTCATTAGAAAAATAAGAAAAACAGCACTTTTAGACAGTACTGAGGTCATTTTCCAGCATTTGCCATTCATAACATTGTTGCTGTCACACAGTTTAAAGCTGACAGACAAAAGCAGTAAATACTAACATTCATCCTTCTATTTTCTTGCACTTATCCTTATATTATATCCTTATATCCATTAATTATTGAAAAAATACATATTATAACAATCATATTTTCTCGAGTTATTAAAGAAAACCTCCTTACTAGCAGGTTGTGTTGTAATGCTCTGCGCTCTTCCTTCTTATTCTGTTATACATGATACTATACCGTGCTTAGGTGGTAACCATTAGTAGCACACTTCTTTTTTTAAAGCATTGTTGGGTACTTTGAGTGCACTTTATAGGTTAATAATATTAAACATTTGGATAATACTATCGAATGGCAAACTCACTATACAGTGAGTACAGCTCTTACATGTCTGTTTTGTTTACCTTTTTAGGCCCAGTTTAGCTGAAAGTGGGTTTTTGGAGGCAGCAGGTGCAAATTGAAAGCAGAAAATTGACATATTTAATGCTTTTTGTGTTGAACTTAGCAACCAGGTGCTCATTTAAACTTCAAGCGCTTGTGCGACAACAACAGCTTTTATTTAGAATCTAGCTATCTAGCTACTGTGCGTGCTGTTTGATGCCTCTGTGGTGAACAGCACAGTTTTGGAGCATTTTCACTGAAAAGAGCTGCCTGCTGTGAGAGTGCTGGGTGTGAACCCAACGCATTTTTTTTACACATTGATTCTGTTTCACATCATTTCTAACAGCTGCCACTTTAATATTCACTCTTGCACTCTTTTTGCGGACAGGGGGAATATGTATATTAAAAATGAACACAGACTGTAATGGGTTAGCCCTGAAGAACAAAATAGGTTGTAGTTTGGTTAGAATTTAGTACAGCAAGTGCAATTGTGAACTTCTTTGCTTTATCATCAGAATCTGCTGACTTTAGCTGCTACTTTGACTGCTCTCTTATTTACAAAGGAGTCATGACTCGGGGTAGCTCTGAATGTTTGTTTTGGCTTTTTACGCCGTATAACCTTCCTGACACAAACCCAACGATTTGTGTCTCATTTGAGTCTTAAACAAAAAGAAAAGTCGAAATATAAAATTGTACAGTTAACCGTTTTGTAGTTTTTACTTTGTGCACATGTATGCTTGATTACTGCAGTGCTGTGCAAACATCTAGCTTGAGCCACCCTCATTTCTTTATATTTCATTTTCATTTCAGGCTTTCTTGTCATTTTTAAGGAGTAGTTCTCCAGGCTTTCTGAGTCCTTCAACATTTTTCTTTGGGCAATCTCATTTTAAGTCCAGTCCTTGCTAAACCACTCAACACTGAGTTGTGAGTCTTTTGAGCACAACAAAAGCATTACACTCAACAAATGAACCAATAGATGAGTAAAAGAAACAAAAAAATGTATTTTGGGCATTTTGTTACTGACAGTGTGTTAGAAAAACACATCGCCTTAGCTCAATCCATGAAGAATGCCCATAAGGGGATTCCCAGGCTTGGCATATCTCTGCATGGTGTGCAGTTTGTCCTTAAAATGTTTGAGGAAATTGGACAAATGGAAGACAAAAGAAAAATGTCTGTCCTTAAAAAAAAACTATCTGCAGCAGATGACAAGCATCTGAAAGTCATGTCCTTAAGTAACAGGGAGGAAAAATCCAGCAAAGACCTGACACAGGACCTGAGAGATGCATCTGGCTCTTCAGTTGATCCATCTGCTGTTCACTGAAGCCTCATAACAAATCGTCTCAGTGAGAGGGTGGCTGTCAGGAAGCCATTCTTAAGGAAGAGGAGCAGGGAGAAAAGGCTGAAGTGTGCAAAACTACACAAGAACCGCGCTAAAAATCAGTGGCAACAAGTCTTATGGAAAAAATTTGGATTCCACTTGTCATCGGTGTTTGTGGAGCCATCTGTAAAACATGGTGGGGGCTCTGTCATGGTTCGGATTTCAGCCAGCGGTGTTGTAGATCATCAGTAGATAAAAACTGATGGATGTATAAATACAGAAATGCACCATCCGGTTTTGATCCACCATGCAATAACATCTGGAAAACATCTGATTGAAAACATCTGATCTGATCTGATTGTAAAACTATGTTTGCTATAAACCAAAATTATGGAAGATATATTATCAGTTATGTAGCTTTAAACCGTACACATGCCTAAATAGCAGCACTAATCTCTATATTCATATGGCGGGCATGCAAAAGATGTTTCTGCTGCACTCTTTAATCAAGAATTTGTACAAATCCAACAGAAAGGAGAATATTGCATAAAAATATTTTGGTGAGAATGAAGCCAGCACTGGCAGCACTTTATAATATATCTCAAAAATAAAAGAGAAGTAAGAGTAAGGACAGTAACTTGTTACATTACTGCATTTTGGACCAATGTGATTAGTTATGCATAACTTTGTAATTTATTACAAATGCCAGCCCTGTAATTATAGCGTTTTCAATAGGAATCATGCACTAAAACAGTGGAAAGGATGGTGGTTCAGGTATCAGTGAGTACCGAAGCTGGGAAGCCTTTCCAAAAGATGAATTACAACAGCATTGTTTTTACTATTAGTCTCACTATGGGCAAAAATGGAAAAAGGAAAAAAACAGGAAATAATAAAGCACTACAAGGCCAAGAAGTTCAATCTCTGGACATCTCAGGAACATGTTTTCACCCTCACAGTCTCTACTCGTGCCTTTTACCGCCTCTTCCAAAAGCGAGGCAGCAAGCGGCGAGATGGATGGGCTGAGCGTTGCAAGATTTCCAAAAGCGAACAGAGTCTGACTGCTGCTCTACCTGAGGAGCAAAAACAAAAGAGCCATCTCTACCTGTAGGACTGTGGGAGTCGAGGCTTTGATCTGGACCAGAAAGAGAGAGTAGTTTGATGAAATATTGATGCTTTTTTTTAACTGTGTCCTGTGGGAGCTCAGTCTGCTCTCAGGATGTGTGCACTGATCCACAATACTGCTGCGTGCTCGGCTGTATGAGAACAGACTTGACCGTGGAGCTCAAGGAGTGTTATCGGCCCTAATGGGCCCGATGATGACCCCCCACTCTGGGCCTGAATTGGTCAGGGGCTTCTTCTACTGATCAAAAGAACAGGTGCATTTAATCAGTCAGCACCCATTGCAAAATACATACACCGCTGATATGTGTCTGACATCTAAACAGAAGCTTGACAGCAAACCTGCACAACGCAAATCTTCATTTGGTGATGGATGGGTAATTGTTTGCCCTTGAAATAAAGGTGCAACAGCTTCAGATGTGCATGCAGTGAGCGCACAATTAAAACTGAATAACGGTGTTGGAAAACTGTTTGTAAATAGCCGGGGATTATTCACACTAAGGCTGTTTTGGCCTAGCATTCAAATACTTATTCAAAGCAAGCATCGTGTAATATCCGACTGGATGCTCGGAAAGTTTGCTATAAGCTCGTATGAAAGTGACCCATATTCTTCAAGCAACAACGTCAGGAAAAAAGGAAAAAATCGGAATGTTGATAAATTGCCTAGAGTGCTTTTGTCTGAAAGTTAAGAGGCCAACGAAGCCCAATCAGCCTGGAAAAGAGTGTGAAAAACGAGGATTTATCACTCCCATGCCTACGTCCATGCACAGATAGACGGCGGGGCATAATGACTTCTGTGGAAATAGCAGAACGATTATTTAAACTTAAAGGAAGAGGAGGGTGGGGGGGGGAGACAGGGTCTTAGGAGGAGCCAGGGGCAGGAGATAGTCTGGGAAAGGTCTCGCGTTAAAGTAGCATTAACATGCCTTTCCATTGGAGTCCATTAGATAATCATATTCATACCACACAAGGCTCAAAAACCTCTCTCTGTTTCATTATTCCCTTTTAATCCAGCCTGATAAGGGGGTGCAGGCGTCGTGGTTTTATTATGTCGTCATTTGGAATCCACATGAAATCCCCACGGGATGTTATCACAGGGAAATTGCTTAAGTAGCCCAAGTGGATATAGTTTTGGGTTTATTATTTCTGACGGATTCAAAATAACTGCAAATATCATTTTTTTCCCCCTGATTATTGGGGGCCTAAGAGTCTTATCAGTCATTCACACTAATGGCCCACTCAAGCCACCCGATACCTTCCGGCAGGGGGGAAAAAGGAGGGATGCTGAGAGGAGAAGATGGGTGTGAGGGTGGGGGGGGTTTGGGAGTGCTGCATTTAAGTGTGTGCTAAGTGTACAAGTGTGCACAGGCACAGGACATGTGAGGAAACTGAATGCAGGAAAAACAACAACACAAAGAGCGACTGAAAGCGGAGACTTCTGAACAAACTAACATGCTCCTGACGCTAGATTAGAGGCTGCTGGCGCTCTCCTTTGCGGCCCCCAGATCTTCCCAGGCAAACAGAGCAGATGTCAGATTGCTCCTGTCGTTTGTGGTTCGGCACATTTGTGGTCTTGAGGAAAGCAAACACTTTGACTAAATCCATTAGGGCCTTTATTAGACAGACACTACACAGGGAAGGAACACGAGGCAGGAAATATATGGGCAAACAAACCTTTAATTTAACCTTTAACTAATGAAATATGTGTAATTATTAAGTCATGAGGGATAAGGTATTCATGTTTACAGATTAAAAAGTCTTCTTTTTCTGTTTCTTGTTACAAAAAAATCTTGTGCAAAGTCAAATGAGTTGTTAAAGGAACTCTGAAGCAAGATCGATTTTCTCTTCTGGGAGTTTTTAGAAGTTTTGAACATTTTTGCAGGATTTTATCAAACTATCCTAAGCTTCTGGAGTCACGGGTTAAAAGGTCAGGCCACTCAAAGCAAAGGAAATCTGTGTTTTTGCTCATTTGTAAGTTAAGGTACGCATCCATACACACACATTTCGCTTTTATACGCTTATATTTTTGAGATATATATGGCTCCTCAATACAGAATAACAGTGCACTGAACTCTAATACTTTAAAGGACCTATAGCATACCCAATAGCTGGCACTATATACTGTGAATGATGTTTGTCTTAAACTACACTGCTAATGGCTTATTGCTTTCCCTTTAATATCTGCAATTAAATATTTTTCAAGAAAGTGCAGTGTTCTCTTCTTATAATGATAAAATGGGCAAAAACTGATGTTTGACTGGTTAATATCAACATGTTTTATAATATGTATATTTTTAAATTTCACTCTTTTTGTGATTATTTTCTTATATTAGGTACAACATGATAAAGACATAAACCCCTGGGAGAGCCTGGGCATGGAGTCAAGAACTGAATTGTAAGTTTTGTAACCAAGTAGCCACCAAATGCCTAAGTCTTGGAGTTTAGTGTTAAAATGTTTTCCTTTAATATAGATGGGCTAGTTCCAAAAGAACTGCTAGCCCTTATTTCCATTAGAGAAGATTAAAATACTAATTTGAGAGCATAAAGGGATTTAATAACCTGCACTTTGTGTCATGTGTAGGCAGAGATCAGCAGAGATTTGGTTGCTTAGTAAAAACTTACTGACAACTTTACTCACATTCAGCTCCTCACTACTTTCCGCCTGTGTTTGTCTACAGCCAAAAACACTTCAGATACTCTGTAATCTTAATACAACTTCTCCATTTTGCAGTGAACAGTACAGTCGCCCCTGTCATTCCTCTGTTTCATGCAGCCGCTCCATTTCCAGCGGTCACATCTGTGTGGATATAATATGCTTATTCTGCTGTATCCATTTCACTGTCACATCTGTCCAGCAGAGAAGAATTAAAGGCAAAAAAAAAATCCAAATGCCTACGCAACACTCTGCCAAGTATTGATTTACTGTTACATGTGTAACATACAGTACGCGGACAAACCGAGCGCTACATTTTATTTCAGTGAGATCATCTGAAACTGGGAACACGCTCTGCGGGGTTGGTGATTATTTGAGAAATGAGCCCAGATGCTGATCTTAAACGCACGGCGCTTCTGCTCGATTGTGAGCTGGTGAAAAGTAAGACTGGGTGCGCAGGGATAAGATGTCTGCATCCCGCGTGTGTGTCGGTGTGTGTTTGTGTGCCTGTTTGTGAGCAGGCCCGAGCGTCCACCTTAGTGAGCGCACCTCCCTGTCTGTAGATCTCAGGGTCTGGAACAAACAGTAGTTCCTTCTTAATTGGGGTGAGATCTGGGGCTTAAAGAGGGCCAAGAAGGGACCTGAACCCCTTTCTTTCTCCTCCAGAATCGCTTTGGCTACAGAGGCGCTTTTGATGTGTGCTTTGGCTCTGTGAGTCCTACTTTGGAATATGTTCTTGGGAGACCATTGGTTACTTGCCTCCAGGCAGAATCTCAATCCCCAGGATCCTGGCCCTCTTTGATGAAATACTTTCGGGAGCCGCTAACCCCACTGATGCCCATGTGCACCTCCTCCCTCCTCCTTTACCCTCTTGTTCTCCCCTACCTCGCCCCGATCCTCTTTCCACCCTTCACCTCCCCCAGCCTCCCACCTCTACTACCACGTTCCTTGGATTCTCTTTGAGAGATTCATAACAAGGACTTTATCTCTGTGTAGTCCGGGCCAGATGAGCACCGCCTGACAAACTGACAGGAGAATTAGCGGCTGTCTTACAGAGCACCTTTGACTGTCTCCTCTCTCGGCCCGACTTCCTGTAGCTACAGACGTGAGCATTTTCTATTCATATTCTCACACTCCGTTCTTGTGCTTGTGCTTCTATATTTAGTTTTATGACCTCTTAACCTTGTTTATTTTGTCTGTTTCTCTTTAAAATAATAACTAAACATAAATATCTTTTAAAAAATTTTTATGGATGAATACCATCCATATGAATACCAATATAGTCGTTCACACACTCATCATAGTTTACAGTTTTGTCACCTTGCTCCAAACTGACATCCGAAATCCATCTTCACATCGCGACAAAGTCAGAATCCCGACACTTATAACAATGACAAAGACGTTGACAGTTGTGACAGAAGATCCTGAGCTCTGATTGATTGGGCGGTAATTAGTCATTGCTGACTTTATCAGCATAATAAGTGTCAGGAAAGTGATTATAAGGCAGCCTTAAAAGACGGATATTTGTCTTTAAATCAAACGGTTTAGTCATTTGTCACAGCAGCCGATTGGATGTGTGTTACAATGAGGAACAAATAGACTTGACGGACCTGACCTCTCGGCCACACACACACATTCAAATGCTGGTTAAACGGTTGATTTTCCTTCCCAAACTCCCACCTCTTCATTGATTGAAACTGCACCCTAAAGACCTCTCTTACCACATAATTTCCCTGTATATTGATTATGTATATTGATTACACCTAACCCTACAGGAGGGCTTCCCTCTGCTGAAGCATTAGTAGGTATGACTCTGAAGGCTGAGCCCAGGAGGCTGTTTTAGCCCTCATAAATCTGCAGTTAAATGTATGTATGAGTTTCTACATAAAAAAGTGGGTATTTTCAACTGAGATCTATGAGATTATTTCAGCTATTTTAGTTTAAACTTGGACCCAATTAACTCTTGGTCCCTAAAATGCAGTCATTCATGCTTAACCTGGACCTGTTTTCCTCTTCTTTGTGGTGTAAGGACTGAAACTTCAGTTTTATTTTGTTCTTTCTCTCCTCCAGGTTTATTTCTACTACAGAAATAGTACTACTGAGGAACAAGTCTTTAAAATGCTTACTAAGAAAGAAAGAAAAAAGAAAAAAAGAAAAAAGAAAGAAAGAAAGAAAGAAAGAAAGAAAGAAAGAAAGAAAGGGGTAGCCTGCACAAAATAAAAAAGGAGTAGGCAGTGAGTAAAGGAGGGAGCAATCCGAAGGGAGGAGTCAAGCGAGGGAAGGAGCAGCTGGAGTCCCACACTTCGCCCTCACTCTCTCTCTCTCTCTCCCTCTTCCCGAAAAAAACCGCTCTAAATGTAATAACAACTCTCCATGCGCTTCTCTGACGCTTATGTTGTTTTTACGCACATCTGCGGTCTGCTATCGGCAGATATTATCGGCAGGCTGATGGTGTTAGTCCGGCGGTGGTTGAACACAGCAAACTGTGAGAAGGAGGAGAAAGACAGACAAGAGGAAAAAGTCTGGCAGCGCCGTTTTGGAGTTGGAGTTGCAGCGTAAAAAAAGAAAAAAGAAAAAAAAAACTCCCAGGCAACTCTAGAGGCACATCTGCAAGTTAGGAAGAGGAGGAGAAGAGGAAAGAAGACAAATCTATATATTATATATATTTTTTTGCCTGAGAAGATTTTTTTTAAAGTCGAGAATTAGAGGGGAATTCACCCAGAGAGAAGTAAGTAATCTGCTGAAAGCTCGCACACACCGCACACAAATACACTTTCTTTTTCTTTCTGAATATTGTTGCGCTCGTTTGTCTGCTTTTAAAGTTGAGAAAGCCACTCAGAGTTTGTGAAGCAGCGGAGGTTTCATATTTCAAAACGATGGAATTTCATACAAGTTCAGATGTAGAGGTGAAGTGCACCAACTGCGAGAACAGTTTATGAAACTAGCGAAGAAAGCCTCGATCAGGGACTCCCCCCCTCCAAAAAAAAAAGAAGAAAGAAAAAAAAAACAGCGTAAATGCAGCACTGTCTGTTTTACGCTTGGCCCGGCTGTGATTTAATCTCTGTGAAAGAAGCGTCGGTTGTTAGAAACCCCCGGATGGCAGACTTAACAAGTATCCACGGCAGACAGATGTGCATTTTCAAACCAGTTGCATAAACTTTCACATTAATGAAAAACGTGTTTTTGTAAAGTTTAATAAGACAGAGAGAGGGGAAAAAAAATCACTCTTAGAGTTTGGAAGTGAAACTTTATTGGACCTCAAATAAGCGCGCGCGGGGGTGTGGTGTATAGTGGCGTGGGATGGGGGGGGGGGGGGGGGGGGGGTTCATATTTATGTGCATTTGTGATCATATTTCAGGATCTGTTATTGATTTGCTTTAACAAGTGAGAGACTCGGGGAAACACTTAGTGACGGCATACATGTTCAACTTTTTATTTCAATCCATCTAAAACCTGTGGCTGACCCTCCCCTTGACCTTTGACCTCCCCTTGCTTCACTATCGAGCACCTAGTCATTTATAGTTTTCTAATATTTAATTAGCCGAAACTTAAAATTGGAAAAACTAAAAAAAAATTGACAGTAAATTATAACATTAAAAAATTCCTCATGAAATTATTTTTAGTTATAAAAAAAGGAGTACATTTAAATATTTGGATGATTTCATATAAATCTTTGTTTTCCGTGTCAGCATCTGCTAACCTGACGTAGTTAAAGAGGCTCTCCAGAGCTTCTGACAATTTGAGTTGCGCTGGAACATTTTTAAAATGATGTTCTTCCCCCTCAAGAAAGAACATATTTAAACGTACATCACAGTGTGTTTGAAGGCATGCGCATGTGCTCAGAGAAATTTAAGCCCATTACACTGAGGTCTGTGGCCCTGCAGGGGTCCATGGGGGAGGTTTTATGGGGGACCCAAGCAAAATTAAATAAAGCATAAATCCTCTGTATTTTAGTTGATTAGAGTTTGTTAGTATTTAGTTTGTTAGTAAGCTGGTGGATATACTTCACATGCAAGGTGTCATTTAAAAAGTTACATCAATAATAATAATTATAGGAAGAAGAATAGAAAGCTCTCACATGGACTTGTGCAGATTTAAAAAAATGTGGGAACAGGGGAACCGAAGTCTGGTGTGTTCATTTTGGGGGTCCGGGACATGAAAACGTTTGGGAGCCCCCCACCCTCGAGCCTCCACATGTGCAGATATTTGTTTGAAACTTTCCCTCCTGTTCCTCGCCAGCTGTTCCACATTTTATCTGCTCCTCTGCTCTCGGGTTTCATACAGACGACGAGGGTCCGAGGTGCTCAGCCATGCGGTGCAGCTCAAATCCTCCCTTTTTTTGTGAGTGTTGTGTATGTGTGTGTGGGTTTTTTTTTTTTTTTGGCACATGGCAAATTATTAACGGAGGTTTGGCCGCCTTGAGATGGAGCAGCGAGCGAACGCACGCGAAATAAGACGTTTAACAGTTCACACAGATAAAAAAAATAAATCTCCTTTTGGGTGTTTTTTATGAGGTTGCTCTCATCATTCATCTTGTCTGAGGATTAGGCTTTGAGCGGGGTTTTTGCAGGTCTTGGTAACATTTGTCCAATAAAATAAAATAGGCACTGTCACATAAACTGTCATTTAATACTTCCCCCATTCTATTTTATTAATAATAACAAAATAACATTCGCAGGGCTGAAGCTGGAAAATTTACCACTGCACTCAGTTAAAAAAATAAAAGCAGACAAGTCAGGCCTTAAAAATCTGAAAATTTTAGGCCTAAGCTTTATTTTTAAAATGACAACTTGAGGACAATTTGTAATTAAATTTTGTTTGCATGTATTAATGCATTTTTATGGCGTGTGACTTCTTAATTAAGCATTTTGAGATGATACCGGTAATTAAAAATATTACACTGATAAAAATTTAGTTGCCTGTATATCATTATAGGAGGCCCTTGTCATTTTATTTTCAGAGTATAAGACATCACATTTAAATTTGACGATTAATAAACAATTCAGTGCTGATAGATCAAAATATGTAACATTTTTAAATGGTCAACTCATAAATAATGGCTTCAATTTCTATAGTTACACAATAATCTAATGTATGCAATATATATTTTCCAAATATCTAATAAATAATAAATCATACTAATGGGAGTCCACATTGTGAAAAATTGTAAAAGATAAATCTGCACACTGTCTGTGTGTATATCTAATTTTGCTGTTGCTGCTTTCGCACGATACTATCTGAAAGTGGTGCACCTTTTCCAAATAAAGGACTTTGTCTCATTACAATGCAGCAGCAAGGATGAATGCAGCACTGTTTAAGATGCTAATCTTCTGGAATGAGATGCACAACTTAGAGCCATTCGCTTACTGTAGCCAGGAAAGATGTATCGTTGCTGCTCTGTGCTTCATAACTCCACGCGCGAGGAAAAGGCGGATAACGTTTCCCTCTGCAGGAATCGGTCCGTCAGATATCAGCGGCGGCAGCAGCAGCGTGCTGCTTTATCTCAACTTTAAGCATTTCTCTTTTATGCATGGGGACGTTGGCCGAGGACACCTGTGACCTGGTGACCTGGCAGAATAGGGATGTCATGTTAATGCAGGGAGATGACGTGCTATTAGCTTTTGAGGTATGGCCTGCTCCTCTTTGTAAGGGCCTTACATTCACAGTTACAGGCAGTTTGTGTCCTCAGGCCTTTTTCACCCTGTTGGAAGTATACCTGCAATCAGGTTTGTATGCAAGAGGCCCTAATGAGCTGTTTTGTTGTGCTAATGCCACGACCTGAAGCACTCAAAGAGGTGGCAAATGTTTTGTTAAAACGAGGGTAATGTGAGGGAAGTTGATTATCCTTTAGATAATGAGCACAGATGTGAGGGTTTTGTGTAATCGTGCTCGCTTTGTGGGTTTTCCTGCAGGTTGCTGTTGGTTCGTTGATTTTTTTTCCCTCGCTTTTTTGTACTTTTCCTAAAATTTCCTGTTTCCTGAGAGGATAAAATTGACAATTCTAAGTTTCATTCTATGTAATAATAAAAATCAGCCTACATTGTGATTAGCTGTTGCTTTCCTTGCATACGGCTGGCATAGTTGAATAGATGGCCCCCAAAAGAAATCTCTTACTCTCTTACTTTGATGATTTGGTACTTTGATATGTTGACATCAAATGAAACAGACACAGTGGGGAAAGAAAGAGGACAAGTCAGACAGAGGTAGTGATTGAGGGGAAAAAAGGCTGTTCATGAGAGCGGGTGGAAATGTGTGTGTGTGTGTAAGTGCAGTTGTGAGGCACGGAGGAGTGCTCTGAAAACTTGGGCTGAGACAGCAAACCTGAGGAGCGTCAAAATGTCTGGATGCATTTGCGTATGAGCAGAGACAAGAAGGGGTCTTCGGGTGTGCGAGGGCTTCTCCTTGGCCTCCTAATCCCCAGGCCCAGCCATCCCTTCAGGGCATGCCTCAGATCTGGCTCTCTGGCTCTGTGCGTGGACGACCCAGCTCCGCCAGCAGATTTAATATGCTATGTGTTCCTGCTCCCCCGGCTCCCCTCCACCTCAACCATCATTGTCCCAGAGCGGGACCCTCACTCGCTGCTTCAAGGAGCCTGCTAAAGGCACCTTTCAAGCCAAGGGGTGATGTCTTCGGATAAGGCGTATGGCGGGGAGGGAAAATAGTGATGAAGGCGATATGAGACTCGAGAAGGGAAAAATGTAATTTCACATATGTATATGACTCGCATTCAGGGATTGTAATTCACTTGGGTGTTTGGTAGCCAGCAAAAACAGTCATACTCTGAGTGCACATGCATTCTCGTGCTCATTCACACTCTTATTTCTCTTTCTCGTTCTCTCATTCATACAGTTTTTTTTGTTTTTGTGTGTGTACTGTTCTCCTTCTTACTGTCTTTTTTTTTTTGTCTTTTAACTGCATGAAAACTAAAAAAGAAAAAAAGTTGGAAAAGTTTTTTTTGCTATAGCTTTCGTCCTTTGGAAAGTCCATTTGGACCTGATAATTTGCCTCCCAGAATGAGGTGAAGAAAACGGCAATAAAAAAAAAATGGTGGGGGTGGGGAAACATTCACATAAATTTGAATCAAGTGGTTCAGATTTACGGTAGATGAAGCTGTGTTTGACAGCTCAACATAAGGCCTGCTGTAGGAGACGGTAAATTTTATTGCGGCAGAAACGCAGGCTTGTGTGCGAGGATCCAGTGGTGTGCCAGCTCGTGACTGGTGTTTTCTTTTCTCACACACTTTGGAAGAGAAGCGGGACAGGTCACGCCTGCGTGTGACTGCCGCTCATCTCCTCCTCTGTTTGCTGTAGCTGCTGTAAAAATGTCCTTAAGTCCGCCGTGTGAAGTGTAGCAGTGAGAGTTGAAGTGCTTTTAGTCCAGGGGCCCATTTGTTTGTGTGTAAAGTTTGTGCGCCTAAAGAGACAGTTTCCTGGGGCTCCGGGGTGGTGGCGGGTTTCGTGGGGGCTCTTTCTTAGTGCAGATGTGGCATTGTGTCAGCTTTGATGGGAGCCGGTTGTGGCATCCGTGAGGGGGTCTGTGCTTTCTTGTCAAGGGTGGCGATTGGGAGACAGATGAACTGGCCGCTTGCTGTGAACAATGATCCGTCACGTACCGCTGCTTCTTGATGTGTGGGGCTAGGCTGCACCGAGGCATCAGTTTGGGCACTAATTTTTTTTTCTCTGCCATAACTGTTTAAACTGAGCACTGTATAGTGCATTTTGTTGCACAAAACACCTGCACTCACAGCAGTAATTAAGTTATGTGTTGTCATGCAACGATGCTCGCGCTGTGTGTTTGCAGCCCCGTGCTGCTTGTAGTTGTCTTTCAGTGGGAGTTATCGCCGAGCCTTGGTGAGTCCCCGAGTGGAGGTCAAGGGGGTGTCTGTTGTTTGGATGTCACATATAAATCCCAAGGTTAATACCTGAAAGAAGCGCAGGCCCAGACATTCTCTTTGCTCTCCAAACATGTTTTAGATGAGTACCTCTTTACCCGCTCTGCCCCCTTCGTTTCCGTCTGCCGTGGACTTGGGGCAAGTTGGAAAAGGAGGGGCGTGGGGGGCGGGTATCCCAAATAAACCCCTTTAGTGTGTTCTTTTCAGTAATGAATGCTAACAGACTCTGGCTCTAATAATGCCTCATCTTGGAAAAACAAAAGGGGAACTCTACTATCTGAGCAAATTTCTACCCGAACCTGAAAGAGCCCTCCTTTGACAGCGCAGCATTTGAAGACTAATCGTTTTTTCTCATGCAAAGCACGCTGTTTTAAGAGCCCGGGCCACGGAAAGAGAGGGGGCTGTGTTTTAACAATACTCCGCAGGGAGTGAGGAACAGGGTTCGGGGAGGGGAGGTAGGGTTGTAGAGAAGAGGGGTGGGGGGGATTCCTCTCTCCTTTGCTCCTCAGACAAAGCCCGGTTCCTTTCAGTTTTGCATGGGGGGTAGGGTGCGTGGAGAAGAGGAGGGAGCATCCAAGAGTTTGAGTTCCTTGAAAGAGATGGACTCGAGCCGTTTTTAATGACAGTTTGTCACCGTGGCCTCTCTACTTTCCAGGGAATTTGTTGGGCTGGCCTTGCAGTGACAGGCCTGGAAAGAAGCAGGCCTGAGAAAATTTATCGAGAAACAGAAATATTAACGTGTACATGGGGCCCTAAAACGGCTTTGGCTATTCCTGCCAGACTGGTGTTTTTATTAAGAGGGGTCGACATGCTTTGGAAATATATCTTATTCATGAAGAAAGCCAGGTTAGACTTCCCAAAGAATTCATTATGTTCCCCCAGATGCGGCTTTGCGGGTCGCAGCCGTCCCTTGGAGGACGTGGAGCGTGGAGCGCAACATTGTAAAAGCTCCCTCAGTGGGCATGGGAGTGCGAAGGGTTCCATTTGTCAAAGGTGCAAGAGTCTTTTTCCCCTCCTCAACACTTTCCCGGCTCAGTCTCAAACTCATTGTCTGAGCAAAGGCAGGACATTAGTCACTGCAACGCCACGGGAGCCTGCGGGGGCTAAGGACCAGCGCTCTGGAGCCCGAGTTGGACAGAGGGGAGGAGAGAGGGGAGAAGGAAGAATGGTAGGAGGGAAGGAGGGAGGGAACGAGTGAAAAAGGTGAAAGAAGGGCAAGAAAAGTGGAGGAAATGTGGGGTAGGTGGAAAGTGAGGAAGAGAGAACATGGGAGCTCAGAGTATGTGTGTGGGAGAGGGAGAAAGACCGTGGGGGGGTTAGAGGGAGTGGAGTCTGTAGCTCTACCTCAGGGCTCAGTATGTAAGCCCCTGTCTACCCCCCAAAGCTGCTTTCACAAAGAGATTTACAAGACAGGTCTCCGGTGTGCTTTGCTGCCCTGCATTATGAGTGAGTGTGAGTGTGTAAATGTGTGTGTGTGTGTTTGACTTGGAAAAATGGGCCTTTCTGTTTTTCTATTCCCTGACTTATTTTCTTCTTTGCATCATCTATGCAAAAAAGATTTGGTCAAATTTACCAATCCAGACAGGTCAGACTCTCAACAGCCCCAGTGGAGCGGTGTGAATAACCTATTCCCCCTGGTGGCAGTGTTTGTGTGTGTGTCTGTGGGTGTGTGTGCATTCACGTGTGAATGTATTTCATAGATTCACACATACAAGGGATCCTGTTAGCTTTTGGAATTATTTATAAAGCCTGGCTTTTGTGTGGCGCCCTAAGTCCCTGTCTCCTCCCATTACTGCCTATGACTCTACCTGGGCTTCCTTCAGCTCCAAATGCTCCCTCAGCCACCCTCCCAGCCGAAGGAACTGAGTTTGGTGTTAAAGCTAAACCCTTTATCTGCTGCTGCTACTTTCTTTTTCTTTATGTGCAATCGCTGAGCATTTTCATCCTCTGTAAAAAACAAAAAAGTTTTCTTATTCAGAAAGTCATAATGTGCAAAGACAAACACAAGTCGTGCACTTCAGAGAGACACACAAAGTTACCCAGAACCATCCCATATGGCCCTGATTACCCTGTAATCCAGGAAAGTTTTTTCCCCACCCCTTTTTTCTTGCACACACTGAGCGAGGGGGTGAAGGTTTTTTTTTTATTTTGCGTGTTTTTTGAGATGCTTTATGTTAATGTTTGTCATTTATTGAAACAAGCTGGAATGTGATTATAGTCCTGCTTGGTACATATGAGCAGCGAACTGCTCTAGTTTCTCCATCTCCCTCTGGCATAGAGATCAATGCAAACCAGCTAACGCAGGGTAATAAGCCATTAGTACACACATTGTTGCAGAGATTTACATACATCGACCGGTGAAGTGATAAACTAGGTTCCGTGTCCTAGAGGTAAGAATTATTGTGTGTGTGAGTGATTAGCTGAATGAACGCCGGGTTAGAGTAGGTGTGAGTGTGCGGGCACGCGGGTGTGTGTGTGTGTGTGTGAAGCATTGCTGGGTGATCTCCTCCTTGCGACTGCCAGTCCTGTGTGATAGGTGCCAGATTGCGTAGCTGGGAGCCAGGTTGTCTCTGCTTGTCAGGAGTGCAAGGTGGAGGAGGGGAGATGTGAGGATGATTACAGTACACTGTTCCTCTGATCTGATTCATCACTAACTGTCTCTCCTGCAAAGGGTGAACTTATTATCCCTGTCTCAACTTCCACGGTGGAGCCAGCTGCTCTCCATGCTTCCCAATTAACCCCAGGCGCCCGTCAAACGCTCCAATTAAGGCCTCCTCCTCCTCCTCGCAAATGTATTTGCCTGCGTTTGCCGGGCTGCTAGAGACGCTCGAACATGCGGCGGTGAGCGAACCGAGCGTGTTTGTTTAGGAGCTGTCCTGAGAAATGGCGTTATAGCTCCCAGATTTATTTGAGGTGGGGTTGCTAACAGCTGAAAGAAGTAAATACACCCAGATGTTTGGCTTCTTCACAATCAAGTCGGCAGGCCCGGGGGGGGGGGGGGGGCTGTCTGTCTAACGACAAGTCTTGTTCCTCGGTTTCTATGCTGGGGATTTTCAGGGGGCCATTTTGTGCCTGCTCTCTTTGGAGTTTATGGGAAGTTTTATTTCCACGAACACTCGGCAGTACTGTTAGGTTTATGGCATCTCATCCCGGCGTCGTGCCGTGTGATATTGCCTTGGTATTTGAGTTGCGTGAGTCTTTCTCACTGGGCTGAGAGTTTCTTCCGAACTCGGTGTTTCAAAATCCTGTGTGTTTTTGATCCACGGGTTTCTGACGCGCAGCAGTGTGCGTGCGCACTTCCGTGTGTAGGAGTGTTGCTGTAGGTGGTGGGATACAGGTTTGGCAGCACTAGCAAATCCTCGGAGACTGCCTGTGTGTGTGTGTGTGTGTGTGTGTGTGTGTGTGTGTGTGTGTGTGTTTGTTTGTGCGTGTGTGTGCATGTGTGGAGCCTATGAGCCCGTGCAGGGAGAGGTAGTGGTGGTGGTGGTGGGGAATCTGTGGCTGATATGAAAGTGAAGGGAGAGAGTTGTCTCCCGACGCTGCCGTGGGGAGAGCCGTCAGGGAGCTAGAAGTCTTTGGGACTCCCTCTGAGCTTCAGCTGTCTTTGATCTCACACCTCCGCTGCGGTATACTCCACACTGCTCTATAGAACACCCTCACCTGCCGCCGATCCAGCAACACAGACTCACAGCTCGCATAGATGAGACTCTTAACTTGTATACTTGCACTTACGGCAACGCAGGGCTCAGTGCAACTGCACTTAAAAAACTGAGGTGGAAACTTTGCAAGCAGCAACTGTCAGAAAAATATATGACAATAGAGACTACACTGGTTATTTATTTTTTTTTAGGATGTATTAATTACTGGGGTAGTGTGTAAAGTTTGGGAAAGTTTTTAAAAATCAGGAGGACTCCTCATATTGCTCATCCTTTCTGATAAGGAGTCCAAAATGCAAACTTTTAAGGATCTAGACTCACAGATTTAGCATGCATGGTATTTTTTTTAATAAGATATTCTCAACTATGGTGTAATCAGTAATGACAAAGGTAGCGTGATTAAGAGTCCTGCTAGTTTAAGCCTGCACATGTGAGTTCATTCCCTCCCCTCTTTTTTCCTGTCTATTACTGACATGTTGAATTAAGGTTGAAGTGCTGACCCTATTTTAAGGTATTTTTTAATGACTTGTGATGGAAGATAAATGCAAAGCCACAAACAAACAAACAAACAAAAAAAGCCTAATAATTTTCTCCATCTGTGGAATATGTGACTCAGTGCTACCCTTTTGGATCACTTCCCATCTACACAGGAAGTCTAGCATTAAAGCAGTGCTCCTCCTTTTCTCCATGCATTCCTTTGACTGACTGTGGCACATTTCTGGACAGCCTCATTCAGCATTCCTTTACATGCCGATTTGTTTGCCCTCCCTCTCTCCCTCCCTCCTTATTTTTTTTTTTCAAGTCTTCCTCCGTTAACGTCCGGCTTTATCATACAAGAGCCCAACACCAAGACAACTTCATCTCATCCAATTTTCACCCCTTTAATTCGGTTTAAATGGCATGGCCGCGAGGGCCAGGGCGGGAATTAATAAGAGCCAATAAAGCTTGCCGCTGGGGCATCGAGGCCAGTCTTTAAGTAAACATTATGACTTCTTGAGGGGGGATTCAGGCGCGGCAATTGATGAATTGCGGCGGAGCTTGGGAAGGGCTAATTTCTCACTTAGCCGTCCTGATGGGGCTAGCTAATAGGCCTTGCTTTGCCTGGCTGATTGTCTGCTGGCTTTATTATTGTGCATTATCACGCTGCCCCCTGGCTGTTTTTAGCGTTCGGCCCCGGAGACGCCAGAGCACGTCATTAATCACATTGCGGCACTGACTCATTCCACTTCAACACTTATTCCAATGACACAGTGGAATGAAGGAAAGCAAGGAGGGAGGGAAAGAAAGGGAGTGTGCGCAAAATGAGAAAAGAGGAAAACTGAACTGAAAAGAGGAGGAAATTCAAGTCCGAGTGGGCAGGACAGCTTCACGATAACACTCTAACCTGTAGCTGTACAGCCATCGGATTGTACTCGGTAGTTCAGCTGCTGCAAACAGCGCTGGTTTGACTTCTGTCTGAGGTGCAGAGGATAAGAGGAGTGTATTCTACAGTCCCCTGGGCTAAGTGGAAGATCTACTGTCAAAATCATACGTGCTGCCACTCCACTTACACAGGACCCTCCATCTGCTTGATCCTCCTCTGAGCACAGAGGCAGAGAGAAAGATGTGTGTGAGGAGGAATTTCACTTCCTCCACTCATCCCCTCCCTTGGGCACCCCCACCTTCTCTTGCTCATGTTCTACACACAGTGATTGCACTTGCATATCGAAAGGGATGTAGAGAAACATATGCATCCACTTCTATACATACTGTTAGACAGCCGGTCTCGCATACTGTCAAATCTACTCGAAACATTTCCTCTTTTCCTCCCGTGCCATGTTCACATACACATGGGTTACATACAGCCGCTGTTTAACATTTACTTTTTTTTGCTGTGAAAGCACGGCGAAGGATGCTGTTCTTGCGTCTCTGGTTGTGGCATAGCGTAGAGTGCCTTTTAATGACATGTATGAAGAATGCCTCCACAAACACAGAGCTGTTCTCGCTGCAGTTTGGAGGCCCGCTGACGGGATACAGATCCCGTTCTCCTGTGCTTTATAATATCTGCCATGTGCACGGGCTAATTGAATGGAAAACTTAGCTAAGAGTGTAGCGGGCTGCTGCAGTTGGCAACAATTAGTTTGAAAACTAAACTCTTTAGATACAAAATAAGGTGTGCAGTAAAAAAAAAACCAAGTCTAGCATTTTCTCTTCTTTTCAAGGACCTTTGGGATATTTTGCTGAAGTATTAGTTTGCATTGTCTGCGAAAGGCTTCAGTAATCGGCTGAACAAGCATCTTTTCCTTCTCCTTAAGAATCAGAAAAAGTGTCTGATCAAACAAAGGCTCTGTGTTTTAGCATGGGAAGAAAATGGATAAAGTAGGAACAAGGGAAACCGATACTGCATAACTGGGCCACCGCAGCATCAAAGCTGCCCGTATTATCCATTGTCTCAGTTGTCACAGCCCCACTTGCCCTGAAACAAGTGGTTCATGAACAAATGCAAAGTCAAAAATATATAAATAAACAATCTAATAAGCATGGGGCTGTGGGGAAAAGGAGCAAGACTTCCATTGTGGCGCTCGCTTTATTTGCCCCTTATCTACTGGGTAGCGAGCGCAAAAGAGGCGTCGTGTAAGCGTTGTGATTACATCGTGTGGGTTTGTTACCCAGGAATGTAAGATGCACTCGGCTCATTCTGCTGTGCAACGCACAAGGTCCCTCACCAGCCCTCCAAAGCATCTTAAGTGGAGAGGTCTGAGGGACCAAGACGCATGCGAGGATAATCTTATTAACTGTGGTGAAAGCTACTGATGCTCTGTGTTGTTGCACTGTTTGTCCTTGGAAATAAAATACAAATAAAATCAGTCTTCATTTGAAACAGGCTTTCCATTTTCTAATTTTTGTGCAATACACTTGTGGTAGAAACCTGTTTTTTTGCTGATGGGATGCTTTTAAGACCACGTATCTTTAATATAAATATAAATCATGAACAATCAGTATGTTTAAAATGTACAAAAGCATCAAATTGTCATTTATAAGTAGTCTCAATAAAGCTTTGCACTGTAACTAGAAAAAGCTGAACTCACACGTGACACAGTAATGTGTAAATGACTAACAAACTTAATGACTCAGACATGCCACACTGCACAAAAAGGGTGAGAAGATCAAGCACTAAACCAGTTTGCATGTGTGTATCTGGGATTGGATATGTGTGTGTATGTGTGTGTGTGTCAGGGTGTGACTAATTCTTGCTAAATGGCCCTTACTTGAGAGTCTGGTCCCCATCAGCTGTAGGCCAGACTTAGTGCCATCTGGGCACAATGTTAAGTTTTTGCTGGTGAATGAGAGCCACAGCCCCCAAATCCCCCCCAGCCCCTTCCCCTTTGCCCTTCAGGGCCAAGGGCATGCTGTAAAAGTGCAGTATTGAACACGAGGCCTAAGCATGTGAAGCTATTGAGCCTCCTCAGTAGGGGTTTTGAACCCATTACAGGTCCTCTAACCACCACCAACAACCTCTACAGTCTCCTTAAGGCATCTCATCCCCTCACACTGACCTGACCCAATGCAAACACATGCAGTCCATAGGAAGCACACTTTGTTTTATTGCTAGATTCAGCTAATCTCACCGAAGGGCTCACTCTCCTCCTCCTCCCTCTTCTTCTTCGCCCCTCAGTGTTTTAGTTGTTCCAGCTGTGAAGGAGCTTTTAATATTGTTGGCATAGCTGCGCGACGTGCAAAACACACATTGTGCATACAGGAAAACATGTGCAGGCACGCAGGGGCGCAGTGAGGTGCACACGGACGCATGCATGCATACGTGAACACTCGTACACACGTGCACGTATAGTCTCAGTCTCACACTCCTCCCTTTCTCCATTCATTTTCTCCCTTATCCCACTTTTGCTCACAATCTCCCTCAATCGTCTCCATCTCCCATCTCTCCCCTCCCCTCTAACTCGCTGCGCCGCGGTGCGTTTGTGCAGTGTTGATAAGCCTAAGATAGCAGATCTCGGTGGTCGCTGATGTAATGATGATGAATGCTGCGGTGCTGCCAGTCTCCCCCTCGGGGGGCCTTCGACACTGAACAGTCGCCCTAATGAAATGAACACAAATACAGTACCCTGTCTGTGAGGGGGGGGTTTGCCAAATCTAAGAAGACACTTCAAGAGTTTATATATAAATGTCCTCCAGTTTCTGATTGTGTGCGTGCGTGTCTAAGTGTGTGTGCCATGCAATTGCAAATGTGTTCCTGATGAGAGCACGCAGGTACACCTAAAGCAGCTTTATAAAATTAAACTTGTGAAGTTGCAGGCTTTAAATAACAAACAGCGGTGATTTTTTGATACCATTAGTGCTCGTTTAAGCCTGCGTGAAAGAAAGAAAACAGTTTTTTTTCTATCAAAGGCAAAAGTTTATTTTAGTGTTTCACTTTGATGTGTACAATTTGCAGATGACTTTCAACTCAGTGCCTTTTTCACCGAAGCGTATAATTTATGTTAAATTGATTTGCTTAATGTGCTTATAAAATAAGATTTTTTTTCTTTTTTTTCAGAGGGAACACTTTGAATTGTGGTATTTTAAACCTGTTTAATCGCCTCCCTTTCTCTGCGGAGGGATTACAGTTGAACGCAAATAATGATACACCCTCGTTTTTCTAATTGGGTGTAGGACATTTCAACGGCAGAAACATTAATGTGAAATTAAGATTTATTCTGACTAACAACGGCATCCAGCGCCTACTTGTGAGTCATTCTTTATGTGCCAGGGATCTGTGAAGACAACTGTGGGGCTGTAAGAAAGTCCACGTACAGGTGATTATCTCTGTGATGCGCAGTGTAAATGTAGCAACACGATTTCTGGCGAGGGGGTCAAAGGGCCAAATGGCAAATTAAAACTTCTTTTGACATTTTACGTTAAGGGACAAAAAAGTTGTACATTTTCTCTAAACATAGACTGATGTGTCTATATGAGGGTAGGATTTTGAGTGTTTGTGGATGGGGTAAAAATGAGCAAGCACGAAAAACGAGGGCACAGACAGCAACATCTGCACGACTGGGTGTGGGCGTCCAGGTCAGAGGGATTATGGGTGAAAAGGTCCTGCTTTTAATTGCTGCTTTGGAACTGTGGCCTGCCTTGTGGAGCACAAAAGGCCCATCAGACACGCTTCAGTGGCTTGGACTTGTGAATATTTGCCCGACCAGTGGAATGCCCCGCTTTCTCCTCAGCCACCCCCCTTCTGGTATGATCCCCAATCCAGAACCTCATATTTACTGCACTTTCAGCTCATTTGCTTTGGTCTGACTCACCTGGGGTGTGATAGGAATATACACATATATTTATGTGAGCTAGGCACACGAGCATGTTGGGAGCTCAGGTCTCCTCTTGTTCTTTTCTCCTTCACTGATTTTACCCAAGTTCAGCTGTACGGATGATGTAATGACAGTTTCACCGGGGCAATGGTGAAGTTTTCTCTCACCGTGCTCTTGTTTGACTTTATGCTGATGAAGTGAATGAGTGGCACCTATGAACTTAATATGAATGCACAGTGCCACGAAAAAGTACTTGCCCCTTCCTGATTTCTTTCTTTTTTTGCACAGTTCTCACACTTAAATGTTTCAGATCAACAAACAAATTTTATATTCGACAAAGATAACCTGAGTAAATGCAAAATACTGTTTTTTCGGTCCAAATCTACCTGAGCTTATGTGAAAAAGTAATTATCTCACTTTGTTAAATCATGAATTAAGTGAGATTAACCACATTTTTTAGAAAGAAAGACTTCAAACTCACTAGCCAGTCTCAGGCCTGATTAACCCCAGACCTGTTGATCAAGAACTCATTTAAACAGAACCTGTGTGAGAAAGTAAAGTTGTTTAAAAGATCTCAAAAACCATAACATCATGGCTCTCAAGTATACTTCACAAATGAAGAAAACTTGAAATAATGGTGAAACCTACCAAAATTGAATATTGATGACTCAACCAGGAGGTCACAAAAGAACCAAGAACAACATCTAACAAACTGCAGGCCTCATGTCTCTCAGTTAAGGTCAAAGTTCATGATTCAATAAGAAAGAAACTGGGAAAAATGGCATCAATGGGAGATTCCAGAGAAACAACCACTGCTGACAAAAACAAACACAAAGACTGCCAAAAACATCTTGATGATTTCCGAGAAAAATGTGGGAAAATGTTCTGTGGAATGACAAGACGAAAGCTGAACTTGTTGGAAAGTTTTGATTCCATTCCATTTGGGATCAAACTAACACAGCATTTAATAAAAATATTATCACACCAACAATCAAACATGGTGGTGGTAGTGTGATGGCCTGGTGCTGCTTTGCTGCTTCAGGACTTCCTGTAATTGATGGAAACATGGATTCTGCTCCCAGGGAATATCCGGCCAGCAGTTTGTGTCTCGGAAGCTCAAGAGCATTTGGATTAGTCCACCTCTGAATGTCACAAAACAAACAAAAAAAAAACAGAACAAAGTGAAGGTTTTGGAGTGACCTCAGGAGAGTTTGAGTTAAATCAGATTGAGATCCTTTGGCACAACCTCAAAACGAGCTGTTCATGCTCAAAACCCTCTAATGTGGCTGAATTAAATCATTTCTACAAAAAAGAGCGGACCAAAATTACAACACGGTGATGTGAAAGACTCATTGCCAGTTAACGTAATTCTTGATTGCAGTTCTTGCTGCCAAGGGCGGCACAACCAGTTATTAGGTTTAGGGGGCAATTACTTTTTCACACAGAGCCAGTTTGGTTTGGATAATCTTTTTCCCTTAATAAATGAAATCATCATCTAAAACCTTAATTTTTACCCAAGTTATCTTTACTTAATATAAAACGTTGTTTGACGATCTGAAACACATAAGTGTGACGAATATGCAAAGAACTAAGAAATCAGGAAAGAGGAACATACCTTTTCATAGCACTGTACATGTATTGCACACGCTCTAATGATTATAACTCGCTCAGGCTGCGTAACCCCCGCCCCAGAAATGAAAGCATTCACTCTATCAAACACATGCAGCAGTGATTTGAGATGATATCAGTTCAAGTAGGACAAAAATGTCTTTGGTTGGAGATGACGGCTACGCATGTATTCATGTGGGAGTGATTAGAGGACAAGCTGTTGTTTAATTCTGTTTTGATTGGTAGTGGTGTAATTGCATTGTTTTTTTTTTCCTCTCCTTTTTTTTGTAAGGCAGCAATTGCTTACAGATGTTGTTGTCGGGTCAGAATGGATGACAGACTCTGGTTTTTCAGGGGGTGGGGAAAAAAACAAACAAAGCGCACAGTGTTTGTCTGAAGTTTACCCCTCACCACTTCCCCCTTGCCTTCCTTCCTTGGGGAGTTGGTAAAAATCAGCTCGCCCCCCTCTTTCTTTGAGCAGCACTACTCTCTTTGCATCACAGCTGACTTTACTGCCTTTGTATCCATGCGTGTTTACAGAGAGGAGGACAATTAAATAGTACAGCTGGGTAATTAGCTGCTCTTTATTGTAAAGAAAATCAGTCAGACTAAATATTTCCAGTAATTATCCAAGAATTACGGGGTCTAAGTAAAGGCTTTGTAACGGACCAAATGAAACTGTCCTATACTTTGTGTAAATGAGTGGTTGTGGTGTATCACCATGTTGTCTCCATAATCAGAGACCTCCATGACCTAGATACAGTTGAGCTTGTAGACAGCCTCTGAGGTGCTGAACTGAGCAGCATGTCTGCTAGACTGTTGGCTGAACCCCTTCTAAACCCACAGACAGTATTAACTTGAACCACCTTTATTCTTTGAAAGAAAAATTGCCCGGCACCATGATATTCCCAAAAGGGCCTTCAAACAACCCTTGTTTTTTCAGGACTGTGAATGTTTCTCTCTCTGTGGTATCCCCTTAAGGTTTCTCCTTTCTCTTTGGAAAGACTGCTAGAGTAGGATTATCAGTATATCCACAAGCTGCCTTTACTTCTATTCTGAGATATAAAACCTAGTCGGGATGTCCTGCTGCACTCTGTTTATAGAGTTGTTGTGTTTTTGACAAGAAGTCAGAAGTTTAGCGTGACAGCTGAAAACAGTCACACTAAATTTTGGTTTTGGATATTTAACCGCAGTTAGCGAGGAAGGAAATCGGGCCCCTGACAAGCAGATCAGAGCCCAGCAGGTTTGAGTTAAAATAAATCAGTGTGAGCTCCTGGATTGACCCTCAGTGTGCTCTGGGCACCATGAAAAGGGAGGACTGGATCTAAAGTTTTCCTCACAGGGTTCACAGTCTATTTCTGAAGCATTCTACAGATAACATTAGAAAAAGTAAACTTATTGCTAACTAATTAATCTTCAAAATATATACTTAATCTTTGCATTCACCGGCTTTATCTTCTGGTTTTTTCTCCATTAGTTATCCCGTCTCCATGAGGTCTTGAGGAATGAACAATCGTCATGGAAACCCAGTCCCAGGCCAGTTCAGCAGCTGAGAAGAAGAAGAGGGTGGAGACCATCGTGGCTACCAAGGGCTCATTAGCACGAAGTGACATCAGTGAGAAAGCAGTGGCCTCCAGCACCACCTCAAACGGTACAAGTCACCTCTAACTGAGCTGCAGTAATTCATGTCAATAACCTTTTGATCTTTCGTAATATAGCCACAAGCCACCCCATTAGTCAGATTACTCTTTGAGTAATAAAAGTCCACAATTGAAGGAATGCAATGCACACAACTTATATTAAGGTGTTGTTTTTTCAGCTGGGACGACTGAAAATAAAAAGTGCATTCAGGTTAACCAGATCAGATAACAAATGTTATCCTAATGTGTGCATGAACATACTACTGAATGAAAATTTCCTATCCATTTTCATGTTTTATTTTACTAGAGTCACAAAAGCTTTTGTTATTCAGCATTTTTTGGTCAGATGAATTTCAGACCTCTGTGAGTTTGGTTACAATATGTCACTTCCTGGCTGAAAAAGTAAGTGCCAAAGCCTGCAGTTCCAAAAATAGCCACCAGCTCCAAACTGGAACTAGGTTACAGTTGTCTTAGACTTACAAGACCAGGTTTTACAGCAGAAATATAGATATGTACTTGGGAAAAGAGAAATTTAGTAGTTGGTACCAATATCAGTAGAATTATCTGGTTCTCAATAATAAATTGCCCCGGTAAAGGTAAAAAAAAAACAAAACAAAAAACCCAAAATGATTGATGAACTTAAACATAAACTTCCTTACTAAGAAGTCATTTAAGTCAGAGGCATAGTGTGGCAGTGCATATATTTAAAATGGACTGCTGCTGACAGGCAGCCTCATTACATACACTACACTTAAAGAAACAAGAACCTCTGAATGTTTGTTTCAAAAGGTATTGCAAGCGTTGGGTCTGGTTCTAATTGTGTCATGGCCTAACATTTTGAATTCTTAGGCCGAGATTATGCTTTCCACATCCACAAGTTCCCTAGGATCCAATAGGATCCACTTGGGTCTGCGTGATGTAAATTTCATCATCAGATAGTTAGCATGAGGGTCTGTGAGGATGTCCGTTTTTTATGACCATGCGGATATGTCAGCAAAATTTACATTACAATGCATGCGCCTCAGGAAGTAGAGTTCAACAAAGTATTACAGGAATGACTACACATGCAGATCTCCAGCTGTCCGAGTCTACAGTGGAGTATACAGTGGTCCCTCGTTTATCGCGGGAGTTACGTACCAAAAATAACCCGCGATAGGTGAAATCCGCGAAGTAGCCAACTTTATTTTTTACAATTATTATAGATGTTTTAAGGCTGTAAAACCTCTCACTACACACTTTATAAACTTTTCTCAGACAGGCATGAACATTTTCATACTTTTCTCTCTTGTTTAAATACTTTCAAAGTTCAAACCTTCGTAGAAAAAAAGGTCCAGTATTATAGTCTGAAACCAAAGGCACCCGCAGCTGCCTTTGACGGTGCAAAACCTTTGGATGACTTTTTTTTTTACTCCCATATTTGATTTCTTTACCACTTTCCCGCTAGGCCACTATGTGACCGCTACCTGTCTGCTAGTCATAAATGAAGCTACTTGTACTAACAGGCCAACAAAGTAGTCAGTGTTCCAGTTTTTATGCATGTATTTTATTTGTATCTAACTTAGCATTAGTTAGCAGGTATCTCTTTCTGTGTGAGGCATCCTTTCAGGCAATGGATGCACTTTGCTAACAAGCTAGCTTGTACTAGCTAACAAAGACATACGATCACATATTGGTCCATGAAACCACAACAATGACTGCTGCAAGGTCACAATAAAGTCCACAAAGGTGACGTGATGGTGTCTACATCCATCTTCTATCTACAGTCTATATGTATCAGCGACCATCACTCAACATGTTTGAGCTGTAGGGCCACTGAACTAACCGGCGGTCCAATGATTGTTATAGGACGTAAACGACCATCTAAAGATTTAGACACCCACTGTTTTTTTCACATAACTCTTTATTTTCATGGCTAACAGTGAGTCAAATACAATGCTCACTGGTAGCAACTTTGACATGTTTACATAGCAATGTCTTCAACACTTGCTATTAAAAGCTGCACAGAGCTTGCGCTTCATTAAGCCTTTCATTCCCAGTTCTGAGCCTTGGAGTAGAAATATTAGACTTTTTCTTTTGTTCAAATGAAAGTCATAACAAAATCGGAGTTGAGATCACCATGGCCTAAGCTGCAGCTGCGCTCATTAGCAGTGAGAGGATTTGGAAGGTTTTTGGGGGTATGGAGATTTGACTCTCGGAGGCAGAGCTGGTGGCCTGATAGAGTGTTTTGTGACTTCCTCTTCATTCTGCTGATGTCAAACATGATCATTCCAAGTGTGAACGGAAGACAAACAGTCTAGGAAGGGGTAAATAAGTCGCTGTGATTTGCTCTCCATATGGAAGTTATCACAGGAAGTAGGTAAGCTAATGCATCCTGAAGCATCTTGGGAACACTCTCACTCTTACTCATTCCCAGATGGCTGGCTCGGTTTCATTCATTAAAGGGACAGTAAGAAAAAGTTTGTTACGGAAAAAGCACGGCTGTAATTTGGAACCGTGATTGTGGATTTTTCTTAGTAATGTGCTGATAATTACAGCTCTAAATGGCACAAGGTTTATCTTAAAAATCTCCCGTTTGCCACGTCAGAGGGCGTGCTACGACTTTGCACTCCCTAAAATACAGTAGTCCCATAACTCACTTGACGAGGGGAGGGATGATACTTATCTGTAGAGAAAGGTCCCTTTTAGATCCCAATCTCTCTCTTGGAATCATAAGATAGCTTACACATTCTTTGTGTGGTTATAATTACAGCACATTCCCCATTCGGCCCCAGAACTCATAACCTCTTATCAGGTGTAACCCTACACTCGCCTCAACTTTAACCCTCGTAGCCCCTGCCCCAATGCATCCATCCAAACAAAAGGTAATTGTGAGCAGCTGTGGAACCCCAGTGACTGGTTCATCTTATGAAGGGCCGGCAAAATATTTCCCCCCGTCAGGCAGAGTAGCGGCCCCTGATCTCAGCACAGCAGAAACCCCCACAGAGTGCCTGGCAATAGCGTGCTATGATAAGTTGTGAAAAGTGGAAAACAATTAGAGAGGGCAGGTGGACTGGTTAGTGCGGATGTTTCCAAAGATATCTCTGCTACCAGGAAGCACAGCCGTCTTCTGTGACTGTGAATCAGCTCGGAAACAGGTATTGATCTGATCAGAGCTTATTAGTGATGATAACCTTAAGCTGCAAAATCCTCCCTTCGTGTGCACTGCAGCGATAATTCCCAACTTAAGCATTCCTTGCTCCTTTGCTCTCTTCTCCCTAAGTTGGGTTTGTCCGGGATGAACAGGCCCTGGAGTAATTATTGAGTCCTGGTAGAGCGTTCCCACATGGTTAGCTAAATGGTGGCTTCATCCTGTGTACCATTCATCTCTGTGCCCCCTCTTTTTAGCAGTGACAGCTCAAAAGAGCCGACTGTGCCACAACAATGCTGTGATTGGTGCTCTTTAGGAGGGGTTTGGAGATGAGGGGTGGGGGTAAAGGGGGGTGGGGGTGGGGGTGTCTCTCCCCGCCAATCCTCATCATTCAGCAGGCAGGTGGACCACAAAGTCCCTTGATTCTTTTGTTAGGTTCTACGATTAAAAAAAAGATGTTCATGCTCCTTGGTTGGATAAATCCTGTCGTCATGGGATAATTTGCTAATAAAAAAAATAAAATAACAGGGTGGGGGGGCTAAAGGACTGGTTATTTGCAAAGGAGAAAAAGAATGGTAAAAGTTTCTGGTTGGTTGGACTTTTATGATATGAGTGCTGCCGATCCGGGGAAGGAGAGGGAGCGAGTGTAAATAATAGGATGGGAATTGAAAAAGCGGGCTCAGTTTAGAAGATTGTCAGTGAACGCCGCTTCGACTGCAGAGCCTCTGCAAAGCATGTTATTAAGTGGGCGAGTTGGGATGCTTTAATGGGTGTGCTTAAAAGGGTGAGAGAGTGAGGGTCTCAGAAGGCAAACAAGTTAAGCCTTAAAGGGCAACAAATGTTAGGCTTTCGTGTAGGTTACTGCAGAAATCCCCAAGCAAATGGAGAGCGTGGCTAAAGTGTTTAAAGAAGAAAAGGAGCACTTGACTACACTGAAAAAAAAGGAAAAAATCTTCAGATGGGCAGAGAAGGTTGAATGATACAGAGAGATGGGTGGGGGGGGGGGGGGGGGTGATAGAGGAAGAGTGAGGGGCCTCCTTCTTTTTAGGCAGCCATTTAAATGATCAACAGTAAATAGAGGGGAATGTCATCTGACAGAAATAAAGTTCCCGTTAACAGCAGGGATGGAAAGTAATTTACAGATACGCTGTCCCCGCCATCTTTGTGCCTCCCAGATAAGGTTTCATTTCAGAAACGGATAGGAGACATTTTCACTTACGGGCCCCCATTCTGGGACACCTGTGATAACAGCTTGTGGACCCCTAATTGAAAATGGGTTTCAAAATGGATTTTCACTTTTCTTCCTCCCTCTTCTCCCCCCTCTCCATTTGCTCCCTCCCTCATGACTAACCCCCTCCTCCTTCCATCCCCACGAACACCCAGCCCCCCCTTTTTTTTCTTTCCTTGGCGTTCCCTTGTCGTTGGCAGAGGGAGGCAATATTGGAAGGACAGGAAGGGAGGAAGGGAGGGAGGCTTGAAATGGAGCACTGGGAGCGGATCATCCCTCAGCCCGTGTCACAGCTATGACAGCCGCATGATCCGTCTTATTAATGAAATCATTGATCACTTGATGGGACTCATAATCAACTGTTTCTCCACTGTGTCCTGCCCCATCTCCTCCCCCTCCTCCTCCCTCCTCATGCTGTCACCTCTGCTTTCCACTTTTTTGTCCCTGCTGCTTATCCCCCCCCCCCCCCCCCCCCCCCCATACACACACAAACTCACACACACACAAAAAGAACAATACCTACCATAAAGGAAAGTTATTCATGAATGCATAAATTTAATAGGAACACTCAAACACAGCCTGACTATAACTGTTATCAGATGACTCAGCGTAATCAGGAGATCTAACGGGAGGATTGATTCCTTAATTATTTTAAGTGCCGTTTTCTTTAACTGTTGTTTTTTTTTCTTTTCCTAAAAGGTGATCTGTGTCATCTGTATTTGTGCTATATGTTTTTTTTTATGGGGACCAAAGAGGGAGGCAGGGGCCTCTTCATGTTATCCTGCTGGGGGCTCTGCCTGTGGGGGCTAATGAGAAAGAACTGATGGAGGGATAAGGGACCTCATGGGAGCTCTGCCTGGACCGTGGGTCAAACAGCACAATGGAGGAGGCGTTATAGACCCTGACATGCAGCCCCACACAGGAAAAGTGGGTTTAAGTGTCAATGCATAATACATAGAAATGCATACAAAACACATTGTGTTAGAATTAGAAGGTATACATAGAAGATGACAAAATGTAACCATAGCATGCTCTTTTATGATAGTACATTATGAGCTTTCAAAGATAAATATTGAAGCTACCTGTAGAATTGTAAAATCACCATGTGCACACGAGGCGGATGTGCTTTGCCTTCACTGGTGAGCCATAGCCATTTCATGGACTTCTGCACTGAAGGCAATTTCCTGCAGCAGCAGGAGGACAGACTTTGGCAGAGCCACCTCACAGGGGCCTGAGGCGCAGGATTAGCTTAGCCTCGCTGCTAGTCAGGGCGGAGGGGAACCTCAGCAGCCCAACCCACTCCAGCGTTGCCTGGCCTCTCTCGTCTGGCACACTTCCGCCTGCCCAGATCTGCCTGCTGGGGCTTCGCTGCTCCCTCACTGCTGGAGGATGCATATAAGCCGCTGCCTCAAGACTTCTGAACACTGCAGTGATGCCACCATAATTTAGCTGTAGTGGAATTGCATCTTTTTTTTCACTTAGTGCTACTTGTTGTAGATAGAACAAAAATCAACTTAATTACAATGTAGATCTTCTTTTTGTGCTAGCCAGCTGTTACAACAACACTGGACTTAATATAGCAACTGCTGAGATCCACCACAAAGACAAGAGACAGGGCAAAAAACAAAAACAGGAAATGATAATCAATAGAAGCATCTCTGAACAAGCCACATGTTTTTTACCGATTTGCAAAGGAAACTGAGTGAATGCACAGCAATAGTCTAAACCAGGAAGTCTGCAAACTGTATTAGATTAAGGTCACCCCTTGTCCTTTTCTTGGAGTAAGTTTGGCAATCTCAGCTTTTGTTAAAAATCTGTGTATTGTTTTTCGCGTTAATGTCGTCTTTCAGCAATGATGCTGAATTCTGTGGGGTATTTTTTATGTGTGTGTATCTTTAGATACCAAAACAAATTGTAGTTAAATGAGTCAGAATTCATGGCATGCATACATCTCAAGTCTTAGATTTTTAATATGTTGTGAGAGTTCGTGTCACAGCGGCTCCTTAAAAAGACAAAAACAAACCTGAGGTCATTTTTACCAGAAAGGCCCAGGGGTCAAAGGTCATGCAAGTCTAAACCAATGACCAGCCGTTTAATGACAGATCAGCTTGTCTCATGAGAGAGGATTGGTGCGTATTGACCAGCTTCACTCTGCTGAATCTACGGTCCTGCTGGCTCCTGGTGCTCCCCTCAGAGAGCGAGGCTGAAGGACAACCAGCGGCCTCGTAAACCCGTAAACCCATAAACCAATAAAGTGGGGAAACAGTAGTTGATTATTCTACCATTCTGCCCATTTGTCGGGAGGCATCAGTGGCCTCCCACCTGCCAGGAGGAACAAAGCAGGAGTGTCACGACCCGACCGGGAGGATTTATTGTGGCGTGTTTTTCTCTGTTTGGTTTGTTTGCTCTCTTCTCTTTGGATGAAGGAGCAACTAGTGGCCTTGCCACCAGGGTTGTATTTTATATAAAATAAAGACAGGCGTCGATATTGTCTGTACAGTTTGATTTTATTTATATAAAATTTTAATATTTTCATAACTAATACCAGCTGATTAGCTTATGAATAGCTTGTGGATTTAGATTCTTTATTTACTGCAAAATAAATACATAAATAACTTAAAAAATATAAAATGATTAATATATTATAAAGTTGTGGAATCATGTGTTATGTGCACATCAAGACAAAAAGTGTAAAAGGAAAATGCAGAAAAAGCTAGAGTCAGTTTTTTTTTAATATCTTTTATGGATTTTTACCTTTATGAGGTACTTGCTGCCCTTTATTATTAGCTTTTTGCATGAAACATGTTTCCAGGGCATTTGCTGCTCTGTGCTCTAAACTCACTGGATTAAATCAAGACATGCTTTCAGATTTGAGAGCGCAAAAGGCTCTGTACTCCCTAATCTCTCTCCCCTGACCTCTACACCCTCTGGGCCTTGACTCTCACCCTTCCCTGTGCTTTCCCTCCCCTTTCGCCGCCCAACTCTCTCCCTTCCAGTGCGAAAGAGGAGCTAGGATCAAAGGCCATAAACCATGGCAGTGATTTCTGGTGATTGATTAGAAGCAGAGGTTGAGAAGCAGCAACTCTCTCCCCTCAGTTCTTCCCACCCTCCGGTGCTGTGCACGTATTCTCCCAGGGCTCTCGTAAATAGCTCAGGCTTTAAGTGTGAAAAGAGTTGCCACGATTGGCAGACAGAACCCAGAGAGCACATCCGTGCTGAAGCGGCTTGGCCAGTTTTTCTGCCTTTTCTTTCTGGACGGCAGAGGGGGTGTCAGTTGATAAGAACCATTTGTTGTCTTGCTCGGATCTGGGGAGGGACAGTGTAATCCCTTCGCCCTGGTCTGTTCGCAGACCTGGAGGAAAAGAGCAGAGGAGAGGAGGAGGAATTGATTTTCAGAGTGAGGGCATGCGGAGAATTGAACTCAGATGTGTAGCACAGACAGGGTTTGAAAGAAGCTTTCTACTTGCGGGGAAACAAACGTCTGTAGCTTACAGCAGAGGAGGCCGTGCAATTTGAACTTGAGCAAGTCCTTCTAATGTTAATCAATTGCATAGCTGTCTTTCACCATTCCCGCCTCCCGCCCGCTCTGCCTCCCTCCCCTGTCCCGCGCACAACTCAGCCCGGAGGCCTCTTGACAAGCAAGTGGTCCTGTAAAGGCATTTTAATAGGCCACGGTCATTCAGTGGCATGGAGATGAATGCTTGAACCAGATCTCCAGCATGCATGCTTTTGCACAGACACAAATACACTTGGATCTTTCGGTCTTTGCTACCCTGCATGATCTCACCTGGAGCTGTGAGTCTAATGATGTTCAGAGTGTGGGCCTTGCAGCGACAGCTCCGGTCCCGGGGAGATGTGTCTCATGTCAGACTTTGCGCCAGACAGACTCCAATGAGAAAGGCTGGGGGAGGTGGTTGTGGTGGTGGTGGTGGGGTGGGTGTTCTGCATCGCAGCTGGAGCGAGGCCAAAACTAAAAGTGCAATTCTCTGATGGTTTTGTCTCTCCTCTGTGGTATTTACGCAGTGATTGAGCACATTTTTGGGTGTCGTGGAGTATCTCATTACGCCCTTAAAAGCTTTTCGTCCGTCCACATGCTCTAAGATATGTACACACGCGTTGCAGACTGTGGAAACTCAGTCATGCGTGCTTGCAGACACCCTCGTTTTCTCTCACTTTTCTCAGCGGCACCAAAACTGTACACGCACATTTGGTGCAGCTGGAGGATGGGCCATCGTTATTAACTGTTTGGCGACCTCATGACTTCATCTTCGGTGCTGTCAGAGGCGGCCCACATTATGTCTCTGCTCGGCTCAATGGGCTCTTTGTTCTGGCTTGGCTCTGGAGGAGCTCAGCATGGGGCTGCGTGAGTCCAACAGTCCCACTGCGGCCCAAAGGGGGGAGGGAGAAGGATGGAGGTGCTGGGAGGTAGTGGATGAAGAGAGGCAGAAAATGCAAGGGGAAAGGGATGAGAGGAGATGGAGGAAGATTGAGAAGATTTGGGGAAGACATGGGAACAGGAAGTAGGCTTGGAGTGTGAACTGAAGGCCAGGGGTGAGTGAGAATGCACTAAAGGAGTTGGGGCGTTGAGAGGGAAAATTGGGGGACTTAAGGATGGAGAGGAAAAAGGAAAGCAACAAGCTACAGGTGAATCCTGTGGTAGCCTTAAGCATTTTAAGTCAGCTTTCCCTCATCACACCAATTCATTCCAGTTCGAGCAGCGGTTTATGATGGCAATGTGTCACATGAGCTCCAACGGCCGAGTGTGGGATTAATGTAAAAGTAATGCAGAGATTAGAGAAGGAGGATTCCAGTGGTGGGAATGACAGGAGAGGTCATACATGAGAGGAGCTTATTACTGAGAGGGGACATCCACAGGAAGGGGAGATGCAGGGGGGAATAGTCGGGGAAATGGGAAGTGAGGTAAATGGACGCAGTGTAGACGGAGGAGATTTGATGAGAAAAAACTGAGGAGTGAAAAGGTCGAGAAAACAAACACGAGGACGCAGACTGCAATACATCTGGTCAAATAGAAGAATGTGGAACGGTACAGGGAATGGTAAAGGCTTCGATTTATAGATTTTAGGATATTTTTATAAAAAATATATATGCATTTGATAGGTGATGCTAAATCTGGGCCAGTTATCATTCTGACATCATAGTTTCATTTTTAAAAAAAGCTAAGTATCCATTAAAAAGTTTATTTTTGTAACAATGTGGCCAAAGATGCTTGTTCCACTTTTCACATTTTAAGTATTTGCATTTGTATCCCCTTCATCGTCCTCAAAACACAAACCTGACTTGCTCCATGAGAAGTGAGTCCTTCACATATAAATATTACAGTTTTGGTGCTCTAAATATAACTGCAGCTAAACTTGGCAGATGGTGCTTTGGAGCAGATTTATTCATATTGCATATTTCTCTAGAACAAGTAACAATACAATTTTTCCACAATGTCTCAGTTCACCCAAAACATTGCTTTGACTTTACTGACTGCACGTTTCTTTCCCCAGTACTCGTCTGAAGTGGATTTAAATTTTAAAGTCTTGGACTTTAAAATTATGTTTTTTGTGTTTGTACATATCACTCAAGAGTGATATGTACAAACAATCTTTAACTTCTGGGATCCTCTCAGATAAATAGTCCCTATATTTCTTGCTACACTTTACGTTAAACGAGCATATAGCCCCTCAGTCATACTTTACGCATCCTGTCTGATCTAACCTGTGACATATGAGACAATTTCTCCAGCAGCTAGTCCCATAAATTGTCCACACCTGCAAGTTTCACTGTGTATTGTGCTTTCTCTTGCATTACAGAGGCATTTATCTAATCACATAGAAATCTTGTGCTTTTCCATTTCCTTGCTCACCTCCAACCTTCAGCCCCTTCCCAACAGACAGTGGTTAAGTCTGTTTGGCCAACATGGCAGATCCTCTAATCTGCAGGGCTTTCCCTGCCTGCAGCAGACACTATAATGAAGTTGTCCACATCTCACCTTTATTTTGAGAAGGAGAGGGCTAAACTACCCTCTGTTATTAAGCCGGCACCCCCGCTGATATCACACATTGGGGGCAGGTGAGGGTCAGGTCTTCTGTAGCCTTCTGTGGCCTGACTATTGGGCGTCATACAATGACAGCATGTTGGAAAATCTTTATGAAGTGAACTGTTAGCTGCTCAGTCTTGATGATTAAACTGGAAAATGAGCCAATGTTATTTTAGATAATTAGAGTTGTAAAAGTAATGTGTTGATTCACTTTTTTGAAGCCAGGGTGAATTAACGTGCGTACCAAAGAACAGCCCCTCATTGTGGGAGCACAGTGAAGTGAGTCTGTTGAATTGTGTTATTTTTATGGCATTTGGCTTGTAGTTTGGAATTCTGATTGTCATGGTCTCTGGAAAAAAAAAGACCTTTGCGTTTAAATGTGATGGGTTAGAAACTGTAAGCATTACCAGCTGCAGCATCAAAGCTCCAGGCATGCTGTTCGTTTAACCCAGATCCGTCACACTCACGTGTAGCCCCCGATTCAACCTGTAATGTAGACATTCAGCAGAAAGCATGAGACTGGGACTAATGCAGATTTATGGTTGCAAATTAACTCCCCTCAAAACTCCCAAACTGTGATATGTCAACGATTGCTAGCTAAATTTAAATATATTTGGAGAGGTACTTTAAATAAACACAAGTAAATGTATCCCTGTAGGTTTGCTTCACTTACGCTGGTTGACTGTTCAGTTTCACAGGTATGACAAGTTTGAAATCAGCAGTTCATTCATCTTGCAGCTTAAACAGAAAAAGATTTAACTGCGACAGCTGAATTGTGATTGGGAGAAGTGATGACAGAAAGCAGGAGGAGGCAGAAAAAGGGTATTCGCATGAGGTGTTTGGTGAGATAAATGAAATCACGAGCTACTCCGTGAGAAACCTGCATGAGTCCAAAACTGAATCTACTCCACTGGCCTGCTAAATTGCATTGCAATGGTTGATTGCTTGTTATGTAGCATGCAACATTAGCAAGCTAAACAAAAGTCAGCTAACAGTTTGCACAAACTAAGATAAGAAACTTGAATTACGTCCAAACCTTATGCTTCTCAACAAGCTTAGCCTGAACACAACAAAGCTTACTTTGGAGGAAAGAATGTTTGCAGTTTGTTTAAATACAGGCCAGTAAACCACCTTTAGAAATGTACCGATGCGGTGACTAGCTTGCTTGTGCTGTATGCTAGAAGCAAACTCTTGATAAAACAGTATTTAGTCAGTCATTTGCCCTTCAGGGTGTAACTCCAGACTGCTTGCTGTGATGCTATCCCCTGCTGTATGCTAAGCATTGACACTAGCAGCTTTCACTGCATTCCGGTTGAAGTCGGAAGTCAGAATTTTCAAGACAGAAAGTTGGAACAGCCCCACCAACATGACTAAGTAAGCCAAGATGGCGGCTGTAGAACAGTAAACAGTAAAACTGTAAGGGTTAGATTTATTAAGCAAGGCTAAGCGTGGTTAACCAATCCCCAAATAGTGCTTATAGGTGTGGTTAGTTTTACAGGTCATTTACAAAAGTTACGCTGTTTTGGAAACAAGGTTATTAGTTAATTAAAATAGCAAGTGCAAAAAATAAGACACGCTTCTTTCTTGCATTAAATATTGACAAACTTAGCACTAAACTGTGTGTTGCTCATGTTAATAAATGATTGATTTAAATATTTTCTTTGCATGCTGACAAGAAAATCTCCCCAAAATACATACGCAACAGGTCAGTTACAAAATTCTCAAAATACAATGTGCTCTCTACGTAAATATTGACAGTACTTTTCAAAAAATGCTAAAATCCAGTTTTGTGCTTGCATAACGCGCTGGTATATTTAGTCCTTAAACTTTTAAAGAAGAGCATTAATGAGGGTCTATTCATGAGTGTGCTGCAGGGGTGCTAAGTGTAAGAAAAAAAAAGCTTTGTTCTGTATTTCTTGTGGTGGATGAATGTTCTACCTTTCTGAGGAGCTCAATTCCGGAATCACGTCATTCCCAGCTTCAGCATCCGACTCCTGAGGCAAATGTAACGCAGCATTTGTCGCTGTATTGCTGTAACTGTAACATGTGGTAGTTTCCTAATCTGGACAGCTTGAGGTTGTGATCCTAAGGATGTTTATAGTCCTTTTTTGAAGTAAGGTATACCTATTCTTCTTGATTTCTCTTGACATCTCCCCGCATTCATTTCATGAGAAGCCAACAAACTTTTCTTTGCCATCTCTTTTTTTCTTGCTACTGCTTTTTTTTTTAAATTTATAAATAAAAAAACTGGTTGCTTTCAACCTAAATGAATCCCCATAGAGCCCCAGCAGGTTTTTCTTTTTTTTACCCGGAAAATGACCCTGAAAGAAGTACTGTGCATCCTGGAGTAGGGAACGTGCACAAAGCTGTGACCCATCCTAAAACTGCACGATAATTTGTGCGGTGGAAAATGGTCTACTCAGTCACTGAAATAGGATGAAGACGATCAGCCTTCTTCCTACTGTTACAGCATTTTTAAATCATTTGGGAAGTGCTTTTTAAATACAGTTTCCAAAGTAGAGGCTTCTGGAACGACTTCACCTATTTATAAGGTGCATAGTAAAAGAGGAAACGGTCATAACCACGATAAAAGCCACAAGCTGACATGTGTTTGAGTAGCAATAGAGCTGTACTATTTGTACAAGTGTTGCTGGAATTTTGACCTCATCAGATGCAGTTTAAATTGGATGCAGTATGAATGATGTTCAAGCTTGACTCTCAAAAAAGTTTCACCTCTGTTTACTTAGGTGCTTTGCAGGTGTGAGAAGAGATCAGCAGCAACAGCACAGGCAGTGAATTAGACAGACAGATCTGAACATCCACAGACTTAATCACCATGGAGGAGTGAGTGAGGGAGGGAGAGAGTCCACTCTGGACTTAGATGTTCACTAGTCATTGATAAAGTGCTTAGCAGCAAGAAAATTAATGAATCCGGCCTGACTGGTGGAGCGGGGGGGTGGGGGTGGGGGGGGGTTGGGTTGGAACGGGTGGGAGAGAAGGAGGGGTGTGTACGGGGGGGTAATCCTGTTCCAGCTAAATGGCTGATCTCTCTCATTCCTCAGATATCAAATGTCAAAAGTTAAATTAGCCTGCTAGCCTCAGATACGAGTTAACATGCTTTTAAACGGGTCGTGGGGCGGCGATTTCTGTCTCCCCTGGGAGGGCGGGCAGGTGCCTTTGAAGTGTCTAATTATCCAACTCCCAGTAAGTGTGGGCAAACTATCTTAATGGGGTTCTCAATGACTCAATGCAATGCACTAAAAGGCTCTTACAAACCTTTACCCCAATGTGTGGATGTGTTTCTCTACGCAAAAACTCATTTTGTTTACATGAGAGGATTTGAATTATAAATGCACAAGGTTTGCACTAATAAAAGCTGATTATTCATGCTTAGAGCTTTATAAATTCTCATTCTATACTAAAAGGTGAGATATAGCCACAGTGGAATTTTGGATCATGTTTGATGTGCTTGAAATTACTGTATTATTTTTTTTATAATTTTATCCCAACTGTTGGCTCTGCATTTCTTTGCTTTGGCTGGATATTCATTTCTCTTGGCGAGCCGTTCCTAATCTGAGTGCCACAGACTTGGTCCGGATCACTGTGGTGTCAGAAGCGGGATTCCAGTGCTATGGCCCAGTGGAAAGCTGGCCCACTCTGGTCTGGTGGGCAGTGTGCCCAGATCCACCCTCGAAGACAAACTATCCCATGCAGACATGACTATGCCCTCATCTGCCCTAGCACATAATCATTTTATATTGTTGCGGAGGACATTATAAAGGTCTAACAGGTTATGGCTGATGATAGCTGGCTTGTGACAGTCTGAAGCAATGCTAATACAGTCTATGAGCCAATCAGAGCACTAAATGGCATCTTTTTGCTTTGAAGCCTTGATCAAATGCATCTCTTGGTGTTTGATTCCTCAAAGAATACAGGCCAAGGTGCCCTTTGAGTGAAAAACCTTAAAAGCTGTAACTATCCGTGGTCAAAAAGGCATCAGTGTGCTTTTTACAGTCAGGGCTTTCAGCTCTCTCACTGCGATGCTCATTGCTCCCTCACAATGTGGCCCTGATGAAATGGTAGTGGGGTTTCGGGCAGCTCTACGGTGGGCCTGTGCCCCTAATGGGTGAATAAGGGGTAGCTTAGGGCAGGCGGAGGCTTGGCACGACACAACCCTGCTGTGAGGCTGATTTGAGGTGAGCGCAAGGAAGGAGAAAGGAGCCAAGCAGGCTTTGATTTGCCCCTCCCCAGCCCCGGGGCCTGGAGGCTGGGACTGCGAGATGCTGAGGCTCTGGGTGCGTCCCAGAAGACCCCCGGCGGCAGAGAGAGCAAGCTGGGACCGTGAGTGGTGGAGCAGGGGGCTGGGGCGTAGGCTGCCGAGAGCCAAATTGAGATGTGGGAGTCGTCAAATTTGCCTAGATGAATATTGAAGAGGGCATTTGCGGACGCTGTGTGGGAAATCAGCCGCCGACAATAGACTGCTAACCAGGAGAGGGAACATCCTGACCTCTCTCTGCAATTCGTCCAAACATCAATCAGGCACTGATAGTTAAATAATGTACCACAGCGGGTTCACTCTGCAGAGACAGAATCAAACACGAGTGCAGAGTGAGAGGGAGCTAACTTTTATATTTGCTGAAGTTCCCCAGATGTTTAGACTGGGGGATTGCTAACTATCCTGCCCACAGATATCAGAGTAATGACCTCATTCTGCCTTCTGACATTTAGATGTCTTTGTTAAGGAAGTTGCTCGAAAGTCAACCTTTTTAGGCAGATAAAGCAAGGCTCGCTAACCTTCACATAATGCATAACTGAACCTTGTTCTGTGGAAGGCCCCGAGCTCCTTGTGGCATTGAGCCTATCAGCCAAGAAGTTGATCAGAAAAATACCTCACACAATTGCAGTAATCCCCTGCGTGCTTGCTGTTGGGTTTGGTAGAGCTTGAACGGTCTCTCGCTCTCTCCCTCGTATTTCAGCCTGCACTAATCGTGAATGATTCCCTCTGTCTTTAGCTTCAATGCCAGGGCCGGTGAATCAGGTACATAAGCCTAAGCTGCTTGGAGAGGTAGTCTTATTAAACTCTAGCCAGCTGCTGGAATTTTTCTTCCCCCTCTCATTGTTAATTGGGGAGTCTTGAGTCTTTCCCGGGAGTTGATTTGCAAGAGAAAGAAAAAGGGAGCAAGAGATTATTGCACAGGAGGAGAGGAGCTTTGAAGAAGTGTTTTGTGATTTCACCGCATATCCTCCACTCCTCTTCTCCTTGTTCGCTCTCCATGTGCTCCCCAGCCAAAACTTGTTTGTGCCACTGACAAACAGCGCTTTGAGAAGTTCGAAGGTGGAATACAGCGCATGTCTGGCTTTGGCTCAGAGGTACAAGAACACCCCTTCTGATATTTTGGGCTTTTAGAAAAAGCAGTAGCTGGGGGTGGGGGGAACTACAGTGCGCAATGGCCCTTTGTACAACATGCGTGTCCCAACTTTGGAGACCCTGACTGAGTTCAGGCCGGAAGGCGAATCAGACGGTTGGGAGTGAGGGACCGATTGGCATGTGGAGGAACAACAGTCCTCGTTCTTAACCTGCGCCTCTAGAAAATGCCTTCAAAAACAACAAGCTGAGCGTTTTGTTTCACTTGCTATTTCTTTGAATTGGCTGGGCATCCTTAACTTTAGCCCCCCTCTTGTCCCAGGGCCCAGCTCTCAGAGGTACTGGCCCCACTCCATATCTCATTATCTCTTTCAAAATTTCATTTTGTCATTGCATCCACGCTGTCTTTTATACTGCCATATTAAAGGCCATGCATAGGGTTTTCTTGAAAGGTATTTGAACCAGAATCCTACAATAGACACCCCAGACAAGAGGAAAAAAGGGAGAAACCTGGGTTTTAGGATTTAATGAGCGGCTTGCTGGGGGTGAAAGAAGGATAGAAACCAAGTGAGTGAGAGCAATACAGAGTCCATTTGTAGAGGGTCAGAGAGAGAGAGAGAAGGAGGAGAAAGAGTAGTAAGGGAGGAAGAATGCAGGAATGGAGCACCAGGTACCATTATAGTGGCAGAGAAAGCTCCTGAAATACTAGAGCTGGGGCGTGTGCTCTGATCAGGACGGCAGTGAGCACAATTACCTTCTTTTCAAATCCTTCAGTGACACTGCGGGAGGAAGGAGGACTTTGAAACTTGAAAGGCAGGAGCTCGCTTTCAACCTCAAACGCGAGCAGGAAAGGGCTCTGAAATTTGTTCAGTGCTCCCCATCCACCATTAGCTTGTTTCTTCCTCTCGCCTCCAGGCATTTAAGCGCTTTTTGAAAAGATGTTAAGAAATTCAATCACCATAGAGAGAGCGGGATAGTTCTTTTTTCTGTTTTTTTGAGAGGCATGCTTTTCCTCTGGTCCACAGAGGACCGGCCTGCTGCTTTTGTGTTGGGCTGAATAGGCCTGCAAACTGGTAGAGGACTGGATGCGGCAACCATGGGAAAAGAGAGGGAAATAAAAGAGGAATGAAAAATGAGGGAGGGAAAAGGGGAAAGGGTCTGCTGGGCTGATGGTCAGAGTTGGAGAAGTGTTGCAGGGTTGAACTTTTCAAAGTTGCATGTGTTTACCTGTGTCTTCTCTGTCTTCATTACCTCATTTTTTGACAGATGCTCAACACGTTAGAAGGATGTAAAAAGTTTCCACCCGCCAGGTACAAGCAGCATAGAAGAAAAACCTTACTAGAGACTCGCTTTCCTCCACTGAGGAGTCAAGGAGTCAATTGACCCTTGTGCTGCAGAGTGTTTGTTTAACTCTTTAAGGTCCTATGAACTGATGTAATGAACTCCCTCTAGGTGGTATATGGTAGAATGATGAAACCCACCCAGGGCTTGCTGGGGTGACTGGAGGGGGGATGGTGGTACTGTGACAGTGCTGTGATTGAACTATTAGTCGCTTGACCTCCCTTTAGGGAGAAAGACACATCTGAATAGCGGTGGGGGTCACCGAGAAAGTAAAAGGAAAGAAAAAGACAGCACACGAAAGATCGAGGACAAGAAGAGTAGTGCTCACTGAAATAGTTGGCAAATAGAAATGTAAAGTATAGATTTTTTTTAAAAAAGTAAACACTTGAGTCTCCTTTGTAGTTTTTCATAACTTCACGCTACACCACGTCAAGCCCCAGTGATGAATGTATTTATAAAACATCAAATATATGTATGAAAGTACAAAAATGAGCTCATGAATATGTAGAAAGTTTCTACTTTCCCAGATGTAATGCTAGATTTTTCTGGATGTGAAAGAATTGAGAGTGCACAGTAGGAGCCGGAGCTGCACACAGCCACACGCTCTGCCCTTAGCATCGCTTGCTCCCCGCATAGTTTACAGTCTCGACTTCCTCAATTCATGTCAGGAGATGAACCCAATTCTGAAATCCCTTTATGTTAATATTGCGCTTTGCAAGCGCAGACCTATTAATCCAGCTTTAACCGTATAAGTTGCATTATTCCCTTAATAAGATCACTGGCTGTGCAGTATAGGATTAAATACTTATATCATAACTGACACTGTCATTTCCCGGGGATGAGAGCGCCTTGCTTCTCTGGTTGTCAGTTCCGCGTTAAGAATCCTTGAAACTGCTGCCAGTGCTGCACGAGGGCACGCTGGTCCAAACGCAGGTAATGGATGTGGGAGAGTGAAGGGAATAAAAGCAGGACCCTTGGGTTGCTCCTCCTGCTCTCTCGCTCTCTTCGCCTCTCAATCTCATTCTCCCTCTCTGTTTTTCTCTCTTAACCTCCTCCTTTCTGATCGCTTCTCTTCTTCTGTGAAGTGCTACAGCTCTATAGCAGCACTCTTCAGTGCTTAAGGTAGTGTGCTCTTTAATCTGGCCCTCTCCTCTGTTTCTTAATTGGCAGTTGGATGCTGTTGGGTTGCGGCACATAGTGGGGGAGCTGCTCATGCTGTTAGGCTGCTAATACTGCAGTACCTCTGGCGCCAGCACAACGGTATTTTGCCAGGTTCCCGGTGAGAAACGTTAATACAAGAAAGAACATTGGAGTGTACTGATGACCAGCAGCCTTAGTGGTGAACTCATAATTGCATATAACCCGGGCTGAACATGGAGACCTGCAGGCAACACAAGCTGGAACTGAAGGATTTGGCTCAGGGCAAAAAAGCAAGGGCTTGCTCTTGACAAATGATGATTTTTTTGAATCTATAACATACAGATGTCTCAGTTCAAAGCAAAACCTAAGAAAGTACCTAAGTCCCTAAGATCAACTGTTATTGAAGATCATCTGGAATTCATGTGCTATGCAGTGGAAACAAAAGTTTGGACCCTTTTGATAGTGCAAAATGTCAAAATATATATAAACAAAAATAATGCTTAAAATAGGCCACGTACAAACGATCACACTCTTTTAAGGTCTGGCCTGCCTATCTAGTTAGCATGTCACCAGTGATTTTGCAGAACTTCCCACAAACACATTAAAGTGCTGTTCACTAAAATATCCCAGTTCAGTCTGCCCCTGAGCATCGTGACGTTCGGGCCTAAATCATCAGGCAGGATTTATGTCCTCCTGTTTTAAAGATTAAATCAACCCAGTTGAAAAAAAATGACATACTTTTAATGGCATGTTTCTTTCTGAGTTAGTCTCTGTGGTATCAGACTACAGAAAGGGCTAATACCAGGTCACGAGGATAACTGACCCTTATATATGTCATCTCAGAGGTCAAGCCAAGGGGTCAGAGGTCAGGTCTTTCTGGTGGAGCTTAGCCCTTGAACTCAGCTCCACATTTATCCGCTTTATACAGCATGCCAAGCAGGTTTCTCCAGAGGGCCTCCTAATTTTCCCCTTAGACACAGATAGAAAAAGAGAAAAAGATTTAGTTTAAGAGTGAAAGGTGGGGGTTGGAGGGGAGAATGGAGACTGAAGCAGGGTGGGGTTGGTGTAGCCAATGATGCTTGTTAACGGGCATCTTTGAATGCTGACTGAACGCCTGAGTTGTTTTCTTCATGAGAATTTATTTTTATATAAAAAGAGCAGACAGATGTGAATTTAAGCACTTGTTCAGATGTATGAGTTTGGAATTTTTTCCTCCATGGTGTCCATTTGCTCATACACTGACTGCTTCTGAACTCTCATATCCAGGGGCTGAAGGAAGGCAGATTTACCGTAGGTTTCAGGTGTGCAAAGCTGATCTCCGGCTCCTCCTTTTATCAGCTCCGCCACTACGTGAGCAGCGTTCATAGCTACAGCTTTTATTCTGATATCTGTTTAAAAGAAAAATGTGTTGCCCTTCCAAATTTATGACACTGGATTCTTCTCCTGTCTTTCTGTCTTCGTGTCCACGCAGAGGACGAGAGTTCAGGCACGCCTTACCACCGTGAGAGGCGCAACGCCATCAGCTCTCAGGTCCCGACGCCTGGCGCCCCTGACAGAAGCATAAATGAGGAGCCCTCTACGTCTACGGAGGAACGCCCTTCCCTGCTCAAGAAGGAGCAGCACGGTTCCCTGCCCCATCTGGCTGACCATGCACTTCCATACCGGGGCACGCTGTTTGCTATGGACCCCCGCAACGGCTACCTAGACCCGCACTATCGTAAGTCCGCGAGCCACAAACACAAGAGCCGCTCACTTAATTTTAAAATGGTAAACTTGAAACTTTATCGTGTAAAGTTGAGAAGCTACACAGCTCAAGGACATTCTTGCAGAACCCGTAATGCTGAGGCCAAGTTTCCCTTTTTTACTGTAGGTGAGAGGCAGGGCCGCCAGATGCTTGATTAAGTCTGACAGATTAGCCCTTCTCTTACACTGCGTCTCTCCTCTGCACACAGATACAGGCACACACACTTGTGAACGCACGCACGCACCCTCGCCTTGTGTTGCGCTTGGGAAGTTAGTATGGGGAACGGCCAGCGTAGCTTCTTAATTCCCTCATTAGGGGCCTGTCTGAACACAGTACTCCGCTTTCTCTCATCAACACACACTTCAAAGCCCAAAAGCAACGCAGAGTCAAACCTCACCACCCCCTACTCTGCCTCTCGGTCTCTCTGGGACTCAGAGACTGTATGAGAGAAAGGCAGAGGAAGACACAGAGAGGGAGAGAGTGCTAGAGAGACTCACAGAGACAAAGCCCGAGAGAATCGGGTGAAGGAAGGAAGCTGGCAAAGATAATTCCAAGAAAAGGTGAGACACATAGCGGCGGTTAAGTAAAAAAAACGCTGGAGAAAGGTGTTTGGAGAGCAAAGGGGCTGATTTGGAAGTTAATCTGGTGGCCAGGACTTTAACTGCAGACAAGGATTTGATGTGATAGCTTGTTTAGTTTGGTTATACTGGCGCTGAAAGGGAGCAGGAGGAGTGCGCCAGAAGGATTTTAATCCAGTGGCAGTAATGAAAGTCCAGTGGACCCCAACCTTATACTGTAACTCTATTTATTCAGCCACTTCATTAACTGCTTCTCCATCGTGGTTGTGTGCCTGAGAGTCATCAAGGTGCCTCTTTAAGGTAAAGGTTACTTAAAACCAGGCAGTTCTCTGGACAGAACCCTCGAGGGCAGAACATTACTGCCCATTACATCCTGACCTAACTCAGCAACACTGCCACTTCTCATTTTATGTATGTGTGGGTATGTGTGAAGGAACTCTGGTGGTTCCAGACCACTGAAGCCTTGGGGTAGGAGTCAGGAAGGTTGGAGGGGTGGGAGTTGGGGGGAGGGGGTTAAGTCTGAGGCTTGGGGTCATGTGGAAAAGTCACAGTCTTGAAATGGAGAGTTCAAAAGCAGCAGGAAAAGTCAAAAGGGCTGTAGAGCTTCAAGAGGAATTCTTTGTGCACGAGGACTTGAGAGGGTGGAAGACTGCAGACGTATGGAGCAGACTAGAGTAGAGGACTGTGATAGCAGTGATGCTGGGATGTGTAGGCACGTGTAGGCATGATGCACGGAGATTTTAGTCTCCCTCTGCAGCAAGGTTCCTGCAGTTTTTGGTTTTTAAAGACAAGGATTTGCTATGTTTCTCTCTTTTCTGGTGTCGACCAGGAAAAACAAAGAATTTACATATCATGTTGGGATCTGGGAAATTATCACATAAACTAAGAAAAACAACACAAATATTTAAGAATTACACAAAAAGTTGATTCCTGGTGTTCAGGGAAGAGTGAAAACACCAACAAGGTCGGTGTCAGTGACTTCTGGTGCTTTTCATTGATGTTTCTATGATCTTTCCTGCGCTCAGGAAGACTTATGATTTGAGATGAGAGCATTGCTGTGTAAAACACCTCCTTCTGGCCCCAGGTGTTGAGGACATGGGGAGTTCCTAAAGGCAGCGGTCCCATTCTGTCTGATTGAACCCAGTACCAGAGCTCAATCCCCATGAGCTCTGACGATCTGAGGGTCAGCAGATCGAAAGGGGTCCCCCTTAAACCTCTGCCACCCCCTCCCCAACCCCTGCTCTTCGGCTGCTTTGAACCAGGAGCCTGTAGCATCTGTCGCCACTCCTGCACCACAAGGTGTAAAAAGCTACGGGCTCCTGTTCTGGTTTCTGGTTCAGTACACAATTGAGCACACATATTTTACACACACACACTTAATTCTCCTGTGGCAGTCCCTCTCTACGAGGGCTTTGTCACCTCCTTAATTCATCCCAGGTGTGTGCGTGTGTGTGATGGAGAGGGGGCCCTAAGCCGTTGTGCTGCGCTTGCACAGCGCTCCACGCCATGCAGCAGACAGCCAGGTAAATCCGATTACTCTTACCGCTAGTGTGTGTCAGTGCTTAATGTGCCTAAATGCGATGGCACCTGCAGCCTCCCCACACCTGGCCGATGGGTCGTTAACATGGTGGCGAAGCTCTGGGAGGTGTGGGAGTCGAGCAACCACGAGAGACCAAAAGATGGGTTTATCTTCAGGGCCTCGCGCTCTGAGTAAATCTGTGCTATTCACCCAGACTTGTGATCTCCCACTCTTCTTATGTCCTTGGCCTAAGTCTCTGTTTACTCTGGTTTTAACACCCACTTCAGCGCAGAAAAGAGGAGGCACCAAGGAAACATTGCTCCTATTGTTAGCATTAGCTAATCGTGGTGATGCCTGAGTCTTAGCCGCTTTTCTTGGGCAAACACTGGATAAGAGTCCATATCCTTCTTACCACAACGCTAATACATGAGGCTTTGCTGCAGGATAAGGAGAAAGGATTGAGATGAGGATTAATGAGGGAGAAGTCTTTTTTTAAAGATCTTTAATTGTGTAGAAGTGTGAATGCGACGCTGTGCGCTGACATCTGTTTACATTGTGTGCTGATTAGCCGGTCAGTGGTCGTGCAGCAACAGTGAGCCCACTTGCTGGCGCCGCATCTCTGCTTCCTCCAAAGGGATCCTCTTTTTTTTCTTTTTTAAAGTTTCTCATCTTTCCCTTCTTTGCCAGCCTAAACACATCTATGGAGGGACTTAAATCGTGTGCTTTTCAAAGGCTTTCTTACAAATGTTGAAACTGCTCTGAATGGTTGATGAATGCGACCAGTAAATTTGCAAAGCTTTAGAGATGATGCTAAAGAATTTCGTCCCTGAAGTGAGAAGTTTTGTGGCTGTGTTATATCTAGTCTGGGCAGAGCATGCACAGCAAGTATCTTCAGGCTGTGATGGATAACTATCAGTTCAATAGTCTTCGGTTTAGCTCCTTAAAATCTAGCCTAGATCTGGCTGCAAGGGCTTAATCCCCACACACCAAAGCCTTGCTGTCCTTGACTGATCTCAGAAACCAATTGAGCTAAGCACAGGCGGTGGAGGTATGGATCTTTTGGCCGGAGGAATCCTGCTCTCTGATCCTGGTCAAAGGTGACTGCATGGATCATACTGGCCCTGTGTTTGGGGAAAGCTACCGGGAACGCTGAGCTGTGGTGTAAAACCTGTTCCACGCTTTTATGGTTATAGGGAGAGGGGGGTGGGTGTCCAGTCACAGGGGTTAAACTCTGAACCGCTGCGCCGAGCTGATCTCAGGTCTACTCGGCCGTAGCACGCCGGCCGCTGCCCCGGCGTCATTCTGTCTGCCTCTATATCAAAATGCAGCTGACCACTGAACTGAATTAGCTGTCATCAAACTGTACGTGATCCACACAACAATGGCCCTGGCCTCGCTACAGTTAATTACAGTCCTTGGTCGCTCACTTCGTATGGACTGCACAGGGCCTTTCTATACGTGGCAGAGAGAGGAAGGACTGTGCGCTATGTATAATGTAAAGTATAAAGTGTGTGCATGTGTACGAGGAGAAAAAAGTAGCAGAGTGCTCTCACAGAACAAACTTTCTGGTCTCTTGTTGGTTTAAATGTGACAACCGGCTTGGATGCAGGTTCAAACATCCTCCCCCCTCAAACAACTGAGGAGAGCCTGGGGTGAGAGGACACGTGCCTGTTTCAAGGGTAAGTGTTTGTCTTTGTGATTGTTTCAATATTGGCTTTTTGAGCGTGGTGGCATGGTGCAGTCCCCCAGTGGTGTGCCGGCACAGAGAAGCCTGGGGCACACTGCAGGCGATGGAAAGGGATCCCTTCCATCCACCTCCTTTCATCAAAAAAGAACAACATGGGCCTGTGCTCTGCCGTGGCCCCTTGGTCCAGCACACCAGGGATAATCAGATGATCCCCTTTTATACAGCTTATTAGAGGCATCTCGCACCGTAAGATAGGCAGTATTCTCACATGCATGTGCCTCTTTGTAGTTCTTGATGATTTAAGAGGGTTAAGCGGAGTTTGAAGTGCTTCAAGAATGCACTTTCATACCATCTTAAGGTCATGTGGCGCTTTTACCACAAAGCTGATGTGTGTGTGTGTGAAAACGGCATATCTCTGAATAATAGCAGTTCCTATTAACAATGACGAGATTAAATGTGAAGGAGCTAAGAAGAATTAAGAAGAATTTCTAGAGGACTGAAGATGTTCTCAGTGCTTCTCAGTGCCGTTGTAGCATCATCTGCCAGTGTGTTTACCCTCTTTTCCAATGTGATTGGTTAATCGAGTCGCAGATGCAAATAGAAACAATGGCGCTTTGTCGACGGGAAAGCTTAAAAATGAAGATTTGTTGTGTCTTGTCCATCCAAAAGGAGAATAAACACTCCCTCCTGCTTACATTAAGCACCAAATTATGAAAAGAAGAAGACTAAATACCCATGAGGGCTTCTCCTCAGCTCTCCGGTTAAAGCCACAATATCACAAGATTTTCCTCTCCACTTTGAGTTACCCCGTAGACACCAGTATGATAGAGTCCGACATGTTTCTTCTGAATCCATATCTCATCACTTTTTTTTTCATTTGCATTCCTCTCACATAGTGCCAAAGATAAGCACCCTTATCCCTCCAACCAACAACCCGTATCTTGCTCTTGTCTCTGGAGGGTCACAAGTATATATTGTTCTACATGAAGAAGAGGCTGATGAACATAGTATAATTAAAATGTTTCTAACGGCGTGGTGAAGTGCAAGATATCGCTGGAGAGAGGAGAAAGACGGAAAGGGAGGCATGGCTGAGTATGAGGGTGTAAGTGAGACAGAGGGCTAAGAAGTAGAGAGAAGAGCCAGAGAGAGTGGAGGGGGTGGGGGGTGTAACAAAGCAGAAAATGAAGAGAGACATAAAAGAATGGGAGCTCAAGGAGGTCAGGCCCATCACAGGCTTTAGTGTTGCCTTCAAAGATGCCTGGGACAGGTGGCAGCTCCAGACAATCTCGCACCACAGAGCAGCATCCTCTCAGGACGAGATAAGGGATTCCTCCATCCAGGCGCCCTCCTCCCACCTCTCCTGCGTGCACACACGCACACACCCCACCTCCCTCATGCCCACCCCTCCTCCCCTCCCTCCCATCTCGGGGTTCTCCCAGACGGGCCGCTTTGATGTGGCTCAGTGTGAGCGGGCAGCTGTAGGCCACGGGGCTGCAGCAGCGCTGCTGGGCCACTGGGCCGGCGGACCGTTGGGATCCGACTGGAGCGCGGCTCAATCAGCAGGGCTCTCCGGTGCCCGGCACTTTCAGGTCTCATTAAAGCGCTCCGGCAGGGTTAATCCTCTTTAAGGTTTACATGGGCCTCCGTTTGTCTCTCTGCCCAGACTGAGGGAACCCCTGGGCGCCACCTGCGTGACAAAGACTCAAATCACTGTGACACAACTTCCCTCCGTCTGTACTCCTCCACACCCCTTGTATGTTCTTCTCACTCCTCCCTCTTTTCCTGCATCCGTCCCCTGTGCATTCCGCCTCCTTGTTCCTGCCATTCCCTTGATAGTACCTAGGCCTGGTTCTGAGTCTTTTAGGATTATTTGGGTGGAATCTGTTGACAGCAGTGTAGTAAATGGATTACAACTTTGTCCTTGTTTAGGGATGCTGTGAGGAGGGAAAAAGGGAGAGATCGGGGAGGATGTGCTTTGAATAACGAGAGAGGCAAAGAAACAGAGATAGACAGAAACTGGGATTAACTGAAGGAATTAGGAATACAATGCAAGAGTGAGAGGGTGAAAGAGAGGGTAAGGTGACAGCAAAGCACACTGTACAAAGAGTGAAGAGGAAGGAGACTCAGAGTTACAGATGGTGTTTTACTCATAAGACCCAAATGGTCCAGAGGCATCAAACTGTATTTGGTCTTACAGAGCCCAGGAGCCATTTGTCTGATTGTTGTAACACTGGGCTTTGTCTTTACTCTGTGACATGTAGTTTCCTTCCACTCGCCTCAAATAATGGCCACATACCCCTAGAGACCTGAGCAGACTTTGTCTAATGTCTGGATTCAGTGGAAGATAGAGCAACAGCCACTCAGCCCAGGGAGAAAAAGCCATTTCTGAGCTAGATATTTAAAGGACTGCACTGGTTGTTTTGAATGTTTATGGTGATAAAAGATTTGGACAATCAAGTGGTGCTGCATTGGTTAGCACTTGTGCCTCACAGAAAGAAGGCCATGGGGCTGAAACTGCCTGCCAGCTGGAGCCTTTCTGTGTGGAGTTTGAGTGTATGGGTTCTCTCTGGGAACTCCCGTCTTCCTCCCACAGTCCAAAGATGTGCATGTTAGGTTAATGGGTGATCCCAAATTGGCTGTTGGTGTGAATGTGAGTTATCTGTCTCTCTGTTAGCCCTACGATAGGTGACCTGTTCAGGTCATACGCTGCCTTTCGCCCTGTGTCAGCAGGGATAGCCTGCACTGGATAAGTGGTTATGAAAATGGATGATTAGTTAGATTTAATTCACATGTTCTAGCCGCTGGTTTCACAGCATGAAAAATGCATGAAAATTAACTCACATTGGCTTTCGACTTGCCAGCTTGTTTTCATTCCCAGGGCGTCAAATACCTTGCAGTCAAAGCTGCTGGCATATCACAAATATGCATGGTGGCCCGTGGCCTCGGTGCCAGGTTTATGTCAGTAGTGAGACAGTTCTCATGTCCAGCTCATCACATACACTATATTTAGCATGTTCTTCTTGAGAACCCGTAAATGTTCCATTAAAATGTAATGTGAAAGTATAATTTTTCCATGAGCAGAAAAAGTATTTTGAAGAGGCAGGTTTAAGCACGCAGCGTTATCTCCTGACATCCAGCAATAAGTCAAGACACAGGTACCACGGGACTGCTACGCATTTCTTTGACAACAGCATTTATATAATATCATGGATTTGAAAATTGAAGATTATTGAGGAAGAAGAACATTGAGAAGATTCTAGGTCATGTTTTGAAAAAAATGAAGTGGAGCAGAGTGTTTTGCGGTTAAGTAATGTGATGCATTTTGTCTGCTCATACTTAAAGCTCTCTCAGATTGTATTTCCCACTTTAAGTCACATTATTGGGCTTTTCTCACTCACTGTGAGGGATTCATTCTCTTAATCAAGACCCAGAGGTGAACTCACGGCAACAATGGCTACCAGCAAATGCATTTAGCGAACAAACTACATTAACATTGCTTGCTGTGGTCAGTGGCCTCTCAGCGTGAGTCAAAATTGAATAGTTGTCCATTTTCCCCAGGCGGAGGCGTCCAGTCTGTGTGTTATTAGAATGCAGGTGTGTTAACCTCGCAGTCACTGTCACACAGCAACATGCAGTTTTGGAATCACCTGCATATAGAGGCCTGAGGATGTGATGTGACACTGAACTGCATAGAGGGTCAGACTGTCCTGGTAGCCTGATGCAGCAGGGACAGTCGCGAACACACTCTCTAATACGACCTTGGCTTGTATCAGAGTAGTTTATCGTGCATTTTCTCTAATACAGGCATTTAAATGCATCAGTGGACTCTTTTCTAAATAAAGATCTCAAAAAATTCCAAGCCCAGTATTGGCCTTGTATTTGAGTGGAATAAATCATGCAGCATGAAGCAAAATAAATGTAGCCAAGTCCTGCTGAGTTAACCTGAGGTTTAAATCGACTCCCTTTTATCTGAGAGTCGTCATTGTTTGGTGAAAAGGAGATAGACAGATGCAAGAGATACAGAGAAGGAGGTGGAGGGAGAGAGAGGTGTAGTGTGGAGTTTTAGCTGGTAAACTGCTGCGTCTTTTCTCAGCCGAGTCGGGGAGAGGAGGCTGGAGGGTGGGGTAGGGCAGAGAGGGTGCGGGAGTGAGGGGAGAGGGCCAACGCATAGCTCTTTGTTCTACTCCCGGGCTTATCCCAATCTGGAGAAATTCGGGAAATGTAAGAGATAGATGGGTGCTCCAGAGAGGCCCCGTGAAATAACCTTACTAGGATACAGGGGAAGAGAAAAAAAGAGGGTGCATTGCTGAGGTTGGGTAGTGCTGGGGCCCCCTGGCAGAGATGTGTGCGTGCTTAGCTCCACTCTCTAGCATTAAAAAAGTCCTTGGATTGGAGTGCAATTTGTTAAGATTGACTCTGGTTCATAAATGTTTTGCACATGTGGAGCTCTGCTGAGTTATTTGTGTAACTTATGTCTAAATGTCCTGCAATTGGATACATATTTTAATGGGTAAAGTCATCTGTAAATCCTCTAGAAATTTGAGATAAAGTCTGGCAAGGAATTGTTGCATGTCCTGCAGGTGGTGTATGAGCAAAGTAAACCCCTGGAGGAAAAAAATAAAAAGATCCAGTACTTAACAAATAAATAATCTGTTTGAACATTAAGTCTCAGAGCAAATATGCACAGACTTGCGGGCACTGACTGACTTGTTCAGTCGACGTCTGACAGCGAGTAGCGATGGAATGTATGCTCAAGCAGAAAGCCTGTTATCGTGCAGACATTTCTCTCTTTCACGCTCGCGTTCGGTTCTCTGCCTTGTTTTTCTTTTCCGCTGTGTTAATTGCTTTTTACCAAAAGAAAGACTGCTTGTGTTTAATGGTGTGAGAGCAACTGAGCAAGAGAGACAGAGAAAGCACGAACAGAAGAGAAGATAAAAAAAAAATCTATTGACTTACAGAGGAAGGGCAGAGTGTGATCTGCCAGCCTCGTACATATGATGAATGGCAGAGAGATTGGCAAGCCGACACTTAACATTTTTCTTTTATTTAACCTCTCTGCTTTCTTTCTTCTGCCTCATTCTCACTGTTGGTCTTTGCTGAATAAAGGCTTGTTTTTATCTTTCTCTATTCTCGTGCCCGAGCATTACATACAGCGGAGAAAGCTCTGCACAGCACGAACATTAGGCTAATTTATACAGCGGTAATTAGGCCATTAGACCTGAAACAATCTGGGACCTGTAATTAAGCAAAGCGCTCCAAAAGTCAACAGCAACTCCCATTGAGCTTAGCTAAACAGTCTCCAAAAGTGTTATTTACATGTCCAAACAGCTTGAGGTCTCAGTGTAAGCAAACATGATGAGAGGCGGGGTGTGAAAGGATTGATCACAGGGGGAATTTAGAGGCAGCTTCCAAACTATGTCTGCTGATAGTCTGTTGAAGGCTTTTTTTTTTTTTCAATCTCCATCTCCGGCCGACCTGATAATGATGAGAGGCTCAGCGTCACATCTCTGGAAGCAAGTGTGATCAGAAGTGTTAAATGCACCGAGTCCCGTAATAGTTCGAGCAGACTCTGAGTACTCACGGTAAAGCTTGTCTGCAGATATGCCATAAAGAGGAAAATATGGTCTAATACTCTTACAATTTTATATATATTGGAAGCAGGGTTCGAAATTAACACCCGGCAAGCACCAAATGTCGCAAGTAAATCTTGTAAGGTTAGCTTAGGTAAAACAATACTAAGAGTCTCTGTGATGATATCAATTACAGGTTCAGCCCTGTATTCAACAAACCCTGTTCCTACTCTGTGTCTGTGCAAAAAAAAGTCCATGACTCTTCTGGGGTCTGCTTGTAATCAAACAGTGAGTGCAAGGGCCCCTGTGGACGTCCGGATGAACGCCTAATTTTTGTGACCGCACAGATTCGTCCACCCAAAAGTTCAAGCAGACTTTTAAGAAAAAGTATAAGAGGAACGTGGTGTCTCCAGCTGTATGTGTCCATGTGCAGCATAATCAAAGCTTGAGGAGCACACCATGAAAGAAGCTGGGGGTAGAGATGGGGTTGCAAAGTGGCTTGCAGCTATGCAGCAACTGTAAGCAGGCTTAAATAGCATCGAAATAGCATCTGATCAACCAATCTGTCAGGAATGTTGCTGAGCTCGACTTTGTCGACTGATTTATTAGCAGTAAAATTCCATTGAATTTTGAACTCACAACTTGTTAACCGTTGACCAATACATTAGAATAATTTTGCTTCACAGCCTCTCCTTTTAAAGACATTTATTTTAAATAAATAAATGAAAAAAAAGTTAATTGTACATATAAACGTATACATGCAAACAAACATATAACCTTAGCACAGATGTAAGGAAATGCATTTCTGCAAACCCACAAATGCACTTTCCTGTGCTCAGTTTATTTCAAAAAGTAAAAAGCTAAGAGTTAACCAAAGCTAGGGTAGCAGTTCCTAATATGGGGACTTTTGTGGGGTTATGCTATTAGACAAATCAGTTATAGGTGACTTTATTCCATAAAAATATGGAATGGAAGAAAGCTGGAAAAACAGCTGTACAAAGACCTGACCACTGTAGTCTCTCCTTTAAACACATTCATTTTCTTTAGCTTGAAAAGTTATTCAAATGGACAAATTGAAGAAAGCACTGTCTGGGTTGCACATCATCTATTTCTAGAAGTCACAGTGTAGCAGGAGTGAGTATAACACTCTCTGTCTTCTTTTCCACTTGTACTTACTTCCAGAAAGCAGCACACGTGCGCTATTAAACGTGCAAATACACAAAGTCTTGAGCATCTTTGACGCGCTGCAAAGTGTTGCAGAGTTGGGTTCTAACTGTGGGCCCTGCTGCAGATGAGCATGCCTGAACAGTGAGATCACGAGCGAGGAAAGAGGTGGCATAATGAAATCTGGCACTCGCGGCCCCGGCACAGGCTTCATATGTTCCACATTAGCAATTCACAAACCTCTGGAGCAGGCCCCAGCAGCCCTTTTCTCACTCCGCCTTAGTCGCTTATGACAATCTGTCACTGGCTCTTTGTGCTCTCGCAGTGGAGCGTCGATGAGAAGTGCAGCGTTTATGGTGGAGTGTTTCGTCCTTGGCTGCGGGTGACACTCTGTGCGAGCAGAGTCAGTGAACCCTCACCGCGGGAGAGGAGGAGCCCAGGTTTTTGCCGTCAAGACAATAAACTCACAATGCTGAGTTGACAACAAAAGAGCAACAAGGGGAAATTGTTTGTATTATCAACACCCAAATCAGAATTGCGAGTGACAGCTCAAATTCTGCAAAAGTATCAGCTCGCACTCGTTCCGGAGCACGTTTAAGACGCTTTGTGCCAAAGCTTCCACTATGAAAGGAGATTAACCAATAAGGATATTGCAAATGATGTGCTTTAGGCTTTATCCTCCCCTCGTCCTCACCCCCACCCCCCACCCCATTCTTTTGAAATTATTCAAGTGTCCAATAAAGGACAAGTCAATTACCATCCTCTCTTTAATGAGGTGGAAGCTGGCTTTTGGTCCTGAGTACAGAGTGTTTGTGTGAATTAGAATTAATGAGCCTGGTCAAAGTTTGCTTCTAATTGCCCTTTCATTAAGACCCATTTGTGATCATGTCTTAATACCTTCCATCCTTTCTCCTAAAAGACTGAAAAAAGAGGGGGGCAAAACAAAAATGAACACTGCTGCTCTGAAAAGTTGCACAGAGGTCATTAAAATGTTTGAGAGGAGCTCTGAAGAGCTAATGAATTAGTTGAAAGTTATGAAAGATGCTGCTACAAAAAGTTCCTGATTCTCAGTATTTGATTGGCTGACATACTTTAAAAACATAATTAACTTAACTATACGTAACAGGGAGAAAAACCGTTAGGATTACACTTTCTTCAGGAATGCTCGAGCGGCCGTGGTGTGTGTGGCCACAGTGGGAAGGTAAAAACTGTGACATGTGTTTTGGCTTCCCGTGTGCCTTCCAGCTGTATTCTGTATTAGACAAAGAGAATACCCGGAATATCCAGAGAAGCAGGGGCAATTTAGTTTGGGAGTAAACAGTAAGGAGTCCCTACAGGAAACACTGGAGATAGATTGCAGGATGGAGGCTCTCCCCTCTTTTTCTCTGCTCTCTGTTCTTCATGACTGTATACATTCCCTGTAGTGACACGGGTCGGTTTGCCTTGCTAATGGGGAGCTGTGCTTGGTGTAAAAGAGGTGGCAGGCTCTATTTAGATAGGGCCGTGGTAAAGTAAACTTCAGACTTGGATTTAAATAAACCTCAGCGGAATGGTTTGCCATGCTGTAAAGACGTGGGCAGCAGAAAGAGTAGGAAGGAAGGGAGGGAAGGAGTGAGAAAAAGGCTCTTGTTTCAGTACAGGGCTGTGCTGAGTGAGTGGCTCCAGAGACATAAACAAAAGGGGGATCTGGGTAATTCAACGAGGAGCGGCGGATGTAGGAATGAAGGTGTACGTTGCAGCAGTGAAGGGGTGGAGTATTTAAATTGATAGCACATTTTTTTAACCTCAGTAGCTGTCTGTTATTGCACAACATGACAGAGGCTATAATAAAGTTCCTGCTATGTGGGCAGGGATGAGTAAGATTAGAGAACATGAAGCTTTTACTCCCATAGACGCTGGTAAACCTGATGCTTCATTTCCGAGTCTGACAGCCAAGGGCCGACAGCCCGGGAGTGGAGCTGTGGAGAGTAAACAAAGCAGATTCTGCCCTTGTCTACCAGCAGCCCATCCCTTCATCCCAGCATCCCCTCATCCCTCCCGCCCTCAGCAGCTCTGGAATCAGCTGAGGTGAGCCAAGCCAAAACTGAGTCATCAGGAGAGAACTATCAAACAGACAGAGACGGAGTGGTCAGATACTTGCCAGAGCTGCATGGAGGAGGCTTTTACCACTTATCTCTGCTATTGTGAAAAACAGGATAAAAACCCACGAGTGCTTTCTAGAAGTTTGCCTAAGTTTTCTCTTCACTTGTTGAACAAATTTTCTGTGAAACTGGAGAACTTTATAGCGTACTATTATAGAGCATGAGGCAGAAGTTGACTTATGACTTGGATTTAAGAGCTGTTTGGACAAGGGGTAAATATATATACAATTTCATCCTGAAGTCTGACTGGCATCCTTCTCACTCATCATTGCAGGGGTGCAAACTTTGCAACTTTGCCCTCAGTTTTAGCAACTTTCTTTTCTTAAAAAACACTTGTGCGTCTCCACAGATGAACCACCCCATTAGAGCACGTCTCTCTCAGACTGCGGGCTTACGTGTGGTTTCTAGTGTATTTAAAAGTAGAATGGGAGGTAGAGCCATCAGCTTTCAGGCCCCTCTTCTGTGGAGCCGTCTCCCAGTTTGGCTTGAAGCTTTCCTTTTTGTTAAAGCATGCCATTATGGGCTGGATCAGGTGACCCTAGACTGCTTGGGCAATCCCATGACGCACTTCTTCACTCACCTCTAGTCCTGTCTCCCTTCCCTCACTCCTAAACGTTCGCGTCAGATGGCCTCTCCCTGAGCCTGCTTCTGGTGGAGCTTTCTTCCTTCCCACTGTTGGGAATAGTGCTTGCTCAAAGGGTGTTGTCTGATTGTTGGGGTTTCTCTATGTTATTGTAGGGTTTTTACCTTACAATATGGAGCACCCTGAGTCTCACATTGAGATGACTGTTGTTCTGATTTGGAGCCAGATATAGAAAAATGATTGGAACTGAACTGAAAACCTTGCTCTTCTGCTGCAGACAGGCTAAAGCAGGCTAAAGCTCCGGGTTGTTTGTGTTGATCATCACTGAAACTCTGGAGCTCCCCAGAAAAAAAAAGATCTTTGACACTTAAAAGTTTTTATTAAAAGTTTAGGATCTAGATTTTTCTCTCGCTCGGTTTCTGCTACTTCATTTCTCTTATTAAGACTCAATACATTGCATTGCTCTAAGCCTAAGCAAAACTAAAGCGACCACCTCTCAATTGTAGCTGTTGCCCCAAGCTGGCAGTGATCAACCCAGTAAATAAATGAGCCATGAGGTAAGCAGAGACCCGAGATCAACACCTGGTGTATTGCCCAACGATGCAGCTGAATCTGTCATGGCTCAACACTTGCGGAGCTGTTGGGCACCTCACAGTTTGGCAATTTGCCCTTTTGGCTCACGCTTCCAAATGTTTACAACCAAAAAAAAAAAAAGATATAGCTAGCAGCCTCAGAGACTTGCTGCGTGACGTTATACAGATGTTGACACATGCTTAGCCTCGGGGGGATGATAACGCAACTTGGCACTGGTCTCAGTAACACAGGCAATAAAGTGGCTAATGTTCTAGCAGTGAGATGCAGTTAATCCGTGCGTAATGGTCATTTGCTGTTTCTGCCTTGATATACACACTTTAACCTAAAGTGTCAAAACTTAAGCAGGCACCTTTTGGTTGCTTGTTTCGACTCGTCCAACAGTGGGTGCACGGTTGCGACACACAAATTCAGCTTCAAGTTACAACTATATAACAACGAGTGCAAGTCAGGGTTCGACGATGAGTGCGTACGTGTGCAAAGTCAGCCTGGTTGCGGCACAGCAGTTTCAATTTCAGGGGTAAAAATAGAGAAAGGCTTGAAAACTCATGTAATGCAAATATTTTAATGTTTTATCTGGAGGTGGGGGGGCGAGAGAGTGAAAGAAGCCTCTGGATTCTCTGTGATAAAACACACCAAGATGGAAAAGGATGTTTTTGTTTCCCATTTTGTTCGTTTCAGTGGTTGTACTCAAATGTTATCCTTTGTACAAAACCATATTATGCTTGGCACGGTGAGAAATGTGCCATTTGGCTGCTTTTCTTACGCTTATTTATCGCTGTTTATTTTGAGTTCTCTCAGCCTTGAGACATGTACAAAGACTTCCTCGGCTAACATTTTTCGAGCGGCGCAGCTTTTAGCTCGGCGCGTTTAATGAGGTCTCATTTGGGTGGGTCCGCTGAAAGATAGCCATCAACCACTGCCTTTCATTACTGCTGCTATTTAGATTAGCCGAGGAGGGAATGGATCCACTTGCAGACGTATTTTAGGAGAACTGGGACTTTTATAAACTGTAAAGAAAAACAGCTCATGTTTCTTATCTTTTCTGTCCCGCACAGCTGCTCCACAGTTCTTCCCCACCTTCCACCCTCCTGTGCCAATCGACGACAGACATACCCAGGGACGGTACATCTACGATCCTTCGCCTGTGCCCCCTCTTCACGTGTAAGTGTCTCGCACTCAAGCACAAAACCACAAAACCACAGACTTCAATTTTGCTGATCATAACACAGGAGAACACATTTGACTCAGCCACATGGTCCGCTACTAGCGGCGATACAAATCGAGCTTCGAAACTTCCTTCCGCCTGTGGGCGTGGAGCATCCTCCTCATGGGTGCCAGGGCGCCTCTCTTTGCCTTTTCAGGATCAAAGGCCACGGCCCCGTACGTGCGCAACATGATCCGCATGTCAGAGACACGCAAATGAACATGTGTCAGAGACAGGGAAATGAGAGCAGGGCGAGGGAAGCCTGGGAGCGCGCAATTCTCATAAGAGCAGTGATCAAGCCCTGTCAAGAGAAGGAAGCAATGCCTCTGCTGACATCTACCCATCTCTGACAGACACAGATGGGCTCCTGACACATGAACTGTGTACAAGTAACCTCCCTGCCTCTTCCAATCGCATTTGTGTGCATTCGATTCATTTTGAAGCGAAGTAAAAGCGAGGCCATCTTTGCTCTCCGGTGGTAAGTTATTATAAACAGGGTAACTCTTATTGCTTTAGTCTGCCCCTGTGGAGTTGGTCCGATGGTGCCGGCCAGGTCAGCAGAGAACTTCAAAGTGCTCAGCGAGCTCGCTCTCAAGCACAAATTGCTCCTTTCTCCTCACTATTAGTCACTAACTTCTCTTCTACTCTCTCCGTCATTTGTATTCTTTGCATCCAAACAGTGCAGGAGTCTCCGTCGTCCTTGTGGCGCTTGTTTCCTACCCGCCGACACGGAGGAAGCGATCAGCGTGCGACGAGGACAAATTGGATGGGGCAGCTACTTGGGCCGCATTATGTTTGATATTCTTCATCATTATCAACTCCCCCCTTTCTCCTCCTCAGGAGTCATATCTCTCCCTTGCTGATGTGCCACTAAGCGTAATGAATTTTTTATGTCCACCCCACCCCCTACCCCCCCCCCCCCCCCCCCCCCCCCCCCACGTCTCCGGCCCACCCCACCTCTCAACCCCTCGTCTCCTGCTCAGAGGAGGAAGGGGGGGGTCGAGGCGAGGAAATAAAAAAAACAAGGGGAGTTGATTGATGCCTCGTGTCACTGCAAACAAAATGGCAAATATAATTTAGCATTTAGCTTATGCGCAGATAATGGGGCGAACACGCTCAGGCAACATAAGCTCAAACAAACAGCCGGGCTTGTTATCCGTCAGGAGCGCTTTGGTACGACGCGGAGCAGCAGGTTAGGGAGGAGGAGGAGAAAAATGAGGAAGCAGGCGGGGATGGGGATGGGGGGTTAGAGGGACAACACGGAGCTGGAGAATTGAATTAAGGGGGAGAACTTACGCAGCAACGGTGTCTTCAGTCACTCTGTCCGGACAGGAGTTATCTGCGCGCTTGGTTTGCTGTCACTGGAGACACGGCCGTGCTCCTGCCACGCTACTTAGGGCCTGTTTATCCAAACCATTAGGCGTGGAGCTGTTTAATATGACACGCTGCGCTGAGGGAAACTATTTGTCATGATTATAAAACAGCTGTTGAGTGGCCAGCCTTATTTAAATAAAGTCTTGTGAGCTCACTGTCATGCGCATTATCTGCTGGCCCTACGTGGGTTTCATGCAGAAATTGTTCTCATCTACTTTGGATTCTTTTGCACAGGGAAGCAGCAATATTGCCTGCTTGATTAAAAAAGCAGCCCTGAATTCCTTGGTGGGAAGATGCGCTCATCACTTGTGGTATTACAGCTGCGTCCAACCACCTGATGGCAAATTGGAGTTAATTACACTCCCAGATTTCAGGTTTTGAGCGAGTTTCAGCAACTAAACTTTACGACTGTGAAACTACCGCCAAAGCGTAAATCTCTGCCAGGATTTAAGCGATGCGTTCTGCTCGGTAGTGCTGCTTGTAGGCAGCCCACGCAAATAGAGGCAGTCAACGTATAGCTGTCGCTCCGGGGAAATGGAGGACAGGAGGCGGCTTATGGAGAAATATTGAATTGTTTTAAGACAAGTTCTCCTCGGTGAGCAGAATTAATCGTTATTAGCCCCCTCAAAGATATGCCTAAGTACACAGGGACTATTATTGCAGTACTTCCCCATGCAACCTCTCATTAGGGCCTGTAATTACAGTTGGGTTGGCCCTGCGGCAGTTCCATCAATCCAGCCGGCTTCCCCCCGCCACGCACACAAGCCAGCCACCACCGGGCATCCGTGGCCGGAGAAAAACACCACGAGCGCCCGGCAGCTTGTTTCCTCTGTGCCACAATGACACATACACCATCCGTACGTGGCAAATGAACAGAATCATATCCTATTACTGTGAAGGGCCTAATTGAAACGTGTTTATTTATGGCCCTCGTTTTCAGACGAGGAGCGGGCGTTAGCAGCGCAGCTAACGGGCTCCAGCGATATGAGGCGGTGGAATTAAATTAAAAGCTCATAAAATGAAATATGCTCCGTATTAGCTGTTTGACACTTAATTTGCCTTCAAATGAGCACAGGAAATCACAAATTAACTGTCCTTTGTTTTTTTTTCTCTCCCCTCTTTACCTCACCGCCCCTATTAGGCAAGGGAGAGTGCAATTACAGACAGAGGCTAATCGTTTAGTTTATGAATTCTTGTGGGGAAGGTACCAATGTGCCATTCAATATTAACGCCTCGGGGTCAGGAGAGGAGGCTGGGGAGGGAGGGAGGGGGGGGGGATGATTTGTCTTTACTGAGAAATTTATATTCACGTGCAAGAACAGCACTTAACAAGAGTTTCAACAATCTCAATCTCAGTTGAAGCTAATCCCAACAACCAACAAGAAGCGTTTAACAGGTTTCTTTCTTTTTCATCTGAAGTAACCTAAACTTTACTGTCCTGCACTGATCCGGGATCAGCTGGAGTCTTTTCCTTCTTTAAACTTGGCCAGTTTTCTGTGTGTCTGTGTGTGTCTCTGGTCTGGAACCAGCTTAACTCCAGACTTAGCAAAGAGAGAAAGAGTCTTTCCTGCCTAAATAAACACATTGATCTGTGAAGAGCAGGCTCTCCATGGGAGCTTTGGTCCTCTTTGTGCTGGTTTGGCTTAATGGGAGCTTGGTGGTGGGGTGGGGGGTGTGTGAGGCCAGCTCCAACAGAAGAGACCACTCCTTTCATTCCAGCTTTATTGCCTGCCGGTACACAGAAAAACAAAACAGCCCTCTCATGCAGCTCAACGCCGGCTCTGGGTCACCCGGAGACCGTGCAGAACAAACAGAGGTATTCGTCACAAGTCAATTATCGGCATCAGAATTTACTCTGGAGTCCCGGGCCCTCGTGCTGTGAATGGGGGGCCACTAAAACGACAAAACATTCTTAGGGGATAAGCAATTGACTCACAACCTTTTGCTCATTTACCGTATGTGGATTTAAAAAAGAATTAGTCAAGCCAGCGGAGTCAATTAAAGAGTCTATAAAGCTGTAAAAGTAAACGAGCACTCTAAAGAGATTTTTTTCACGAAAGGTTTTCTTTGTGGTAACTATTACTTTAAATTGCTTTCCCTTCCTATAAAGTGAAACATGCATATATATTCCCCACTGTATACGTCCAACCCCCCCAAAAAAATGCAAAATTAGCTCAGATGCTGTCAGTTTTCTCTATTCTGAAGATATTAACAGACCTTAAGGACTCATGTGTCTCATAAATAAGGTAAAGCAGTTTATTTTTCTCTATATGTGGAGTTAGGGTACAGGTGGGGGGCTTTGCGGGTGTGTTTCCGTGCTCCCGGCCTGTGTGGTTATTTCATTCAGGACCAGTGTTTGTTCAGCTGCAGGGCCGAGCTGACTAGAAGGTATTCTGGAGGACCGGGGAGGGTGTGGGGGGAGAGTTGTGGCACATCTCTGTCATCACAACAAAACCTCAGCTCAGAAACGATGAAGCAGGGAGGAATTAATTGGCTCCAGGGCTGCGTGAGCTGTTGCTTCTCAAGCTTTGTTTCATTTAAACATGGCACCAACTTGACTGAGTCACCTTGTTACCCTCTAAATCCAATCAGCTCAGAAGTAAAACGCAAGAGTTCGGGCGCATCGCCCCTTACGCACTTCTTCCTCCCCGCTGTCCTCACTGAGCGTGCCCGCATGGGTTTTTGTTGTTTTCTTTAAGATGTGCGCCGAGTTCCTTTTGTTATTTACATAAACTGTTGTCAGAGCGCCCAATCTGCTCACGGAGGAGCCGAGTGTTGCTTTGCATAAAGACCACGGCCTTATCTCAACACCTCCTTCCAGACGGGATGAGAGCGAGCATCGCAATACGTTGCACACACACACACAGACACACAGATGTGCACACAAGCAGCATAACAATAACACAATAAACAATAAAAAGACAAAAAAGGACCTGGTGTATCTTTTCTAGAAGCTGGTGGAAATGCAGCGTTTCTTCAGCGGCTACTTACAGTGCAATTTGAGGCCTCGTTTAATCATTAAAATGTTATTTTCAGCCACTTTCTAAAAATATAGTCCAGATTTTCTACAGAAAAATAATATATGTAAAGATTTTTTTTATGATTATTCACTTTTGAATCTGTTTTCGACTAACATAGAATGGAAAGGGTAGCCATAAATTGCATCCGGTGTAAATGACAGCTCCACCATCACATCTGGTAATCTCCATCCAGATGTGCTTCTGTCACCAGGAAGCAGTTGCTGAAAGACGAAGGCTGCTTTTTCATCTTCCTCTCTTAACTGTCCAAAAAACCCATTCTGTGTGACTTCATAGGTCACCCCTTTCTGGTGGAGTCACCGATCCCCCCCCGCCCCGCCCCCTTCCTTAGTCCCCCCCACCCCCCACACATGCACACAACCCCCCCACCCCTTCTTTAATACTTTCTCTGTGGAGTAAGTCGGGGGGACAGGCGGTCACGCAGTAGCTGGCTTCATGATTAATGGTGTTTATTCTTGACAGAAGGCTCCTTTATTTATCTGCATTGCAGTTTCACTGATACTATCAGTCACCTGAATGAAAAATATTCAGTCATACCAATTTTGCAGTATAATTGAGTAGAGTCACTTCCTTTCAGTCCCCCCCCCCCCACCACTCCACCCCTTGCTCTCTTTCTCCCACTCTATCTGGCAGCCTTATCATCGCCACAGTAATTTTCGCGCCGCGTTGTTTGATATGGAGAGGCTGGCTTTAGCCGTATTTGACATAAAGCCTCTTCAATTTTCACAGGAGGGGGAGAAAAAAAAGAGCAGGGGAAGAAAGAAAGTTGCGCGCCACTCTGTGAAAATGTGCGAGAAAGGGGGAAAATACCCCCCTCTTTTTTTTCCTTTTTTTTCTGAGGCAATTTCAGGATTTAGAGAGAAAGGAGATAAATGCCTAAGCAGAAATGTGGGCAGATTGAAGTTACAGTATATCTATTTTTTTGTAATACACTAGTTTCAGAACCCTAAATGGGCAGTGTAGCCTCTCTCCCATCCCCTTCTTCACCCTGTGCACAGGACCGTGATATTTTGAAGGCACCTGTGTAGTGTGAGAATGATGGATCCAGCAGGTTGAGAGAAAAAAAAAGAGGGGGGAAAAAAAAACGAGTTTGGCACAGCAGATATTTGACAAGGCCTGTAAAGGTTTTAGGGTTGAGTCATTACTTGTGGAGATCTGTTAAGACATGTTCCAAAACTCTACTTACCAGGCTAGGATTACTTATGCTGGGGCCAGTGCTGCCAGAGCTGCTGCTGCTGCTGTGTGTATATTTGTATGTCTCCCTGGTTATTAAATATCACATGCATTTCTTTTAAATGTTTTTAATCCTCTTTAAATAGTTCATTACTGGTTTAATACGTCTTTCAGGCAAACGGGAATTGTCAAAGAATTTACAGCATTTCCAGTCTGATCCCTTTCACGAGCATTTTATTAATGCAAATCAGTTCCTGTCTGGTTATCCTTTCGACAAATATTTCCTATTAATTATATTCTCTTCTGTGTTTGGTTGAATTTAATTTGCGGCTCCATTGAAAACAGCTCTGAAAAAGGTACATTCTGATAAAGCAGGAATACATGAATCTCTAATATGAGGGGCCTGCGAATTTGCACATGTAACACATTAGTGGATTTGATTTCCCGTACACAAGTCATTTGCCCCCTCTTCATGTTTGAGATCTCAATTTGTAGCTCTCCCAAGGAGCACAATGAAAAACCAGGTCTGAGGGGAAGAGATAACAGGCAGGTGCCAACAGCTGTGTGTGTGTTTGGGCGTGTGTGTGTGTGCGCTGGTGCAGCCGTGCTCGCACACGCAGATAGACACGCGCTTGGAAATAATTTTAGCATTTATTCCGCTGCCATTTTTGTTGTTATTTTGATCGCCATCCGTCAACTTTTATTGTCCTCCTTAATATGATATTGAGACTAAACTCCTGCTCTTTGTTGTGTTTGCCGCTCACCGTTTTCATTGTCCACACTACATTGTTCAGACGTCTGACAGTTTATCGTCTGCAAAAAAAGGCGTCTATTAAAGCATTTATATACAAATAACAGCGCTAACTGTATTTTAGTAGTCTCTGTCACTATTGTGGAATGCATTCATTAAATATGATGAAACACCAAATTCTCACAACGCAACTATAACAAAAATTCCACTTTATGGTATTTTAGCTTGAAAAATAAGAAGCATAATTAATAAATTACGTAAAGAAAATGCATGCTGATTAATTTTGTGTAAGTCAGCTGATTGATTAATCGAGTAATCTCTGGAAAAAATCAGTTTTTTGCATGATGTGCTATGGTGCATGCAGAGTAGAGAAGTAAACGCAGTGGCTTATTTGGTGGGTGTGGCCGAGTGTCACTTTTACGAGACCTTCCTCTCATTGGCGGGGCCCGAGATACAACCCCAGCACAGATGGCGTGCCGCCTCACATCGCCTCCCTGACCTCAGGCTGGTGTCTGCTCCGCACATATAAGTCGCGTTTAAAAGAGCCTCCCGGCAGAAGAAGCCATCACTTAAGCGCACCTTTGCTGCGTTTGAGGAATCACCGAGCTTCAGAAAGGCTGCTTCTTACCTAATGCAGAAAAATCAATTCTGCTTCCAGATTTTAAAAAATTGAGAGTCAGTTTTCAGCTTCTTTTTACTTTTTTTCTTCTTCTTTTTTCGAATCAACCTGTGCCCTAAAGCCGTCACGCTGTAGCAGTGTAGAAATGTGGAATTTCCATTACTCTGATCTCTGGGCTCTGAGCTCCAGACCCTGCGATCCCACTCTGGGGGCCAGTTATAGCAAGTAACGAGACCAAGGGAACAGGGTCATAAATCCTCTCCAACTCTCCTCATTTTCCATCCTCTCTCAGTCCCTCCCTTCCTTCTTTCTTCCCTCTCTCCTTCGCCTCCGACTCTCCTGGTCGAGCCTTGGGTAAATGATTGAAGGGAACCCGAACGCAACAATGCAAAACGTTCCCACATGTCGGTTACAAGAATGCTTTTAGTCATTGTGCTAAAGACCAATGAAAGTTTTAATGCTGGGAGGAAATGAGTTCATTACAGCTTCTGGACCTCCTCCCCTCCCTTTCTCTATTTGTTTATCTTCTGAATCGCATTTTTTTCTTCTTAAATCGCTTCTTTTACACTTTCCTCACCAGTGAAAATTAATTCATATCACATAAAGCGATTTCTTTTCTCTCAGCCCTTTCTTATCTCCCTTATCAGATGTGGCGTCCATTACATCTGATAGCCCGATAGGATGGTTTCCTCTAATAATGCAGTTTGCAACGCGGGTCAGAAGAGAAGCCCGTTGCTATTTCTGTCTCCCATGGTGCCTCTCTTTTCTTTGAGAGGGCGTCAGCTTGTGAAGTTCTTTCATTTATTTATTTATATTTTCATGGCGAGTGTCCGGCGGGAGCTGCTCGCAAATATGCAGAGTCATGCACACAGCTGCAGGGTGCTTATAAGATAGAGCAAGGTTTTTTTTCTTCTTTTTTGGCACATTTTCATCATTTCTCTGACCGATTTGACTAAATTAGGAATTAACTTTTATTTAAGGGGATCGAGTAAAGCTGGGAAACTTGTTCCTGGAGCCAAAGGAAGTAAAAAAAAGTGTTTCCCTTATTAGGATCTCCTATTTCTTAACAGTTTTGCTTCATTTGGGTAGCGAGGTTTGTGAAACGTCCTCCCTCTCTTTGGGTTTATCCAAAATTTCCTCAGGTCTGTGTTTAAGCTTCCCAAAGCTTCATCAAGCCTGCGCTTGGCACCGCCATGCATTCGGCCCCTTCATGATTAAATATCAAGGAACTCCACTTGACATTTTATTAGCCCAACAAGATGGATGAAATGGGCAGAATAAAGTAGGCTGTGTCTGTTCACTTTCCCACCAGCGCTTGCCTTTCTTCTGTCCGGCTTTTCTTTTCTCTCCCTTCCTCTGCATGAAGTATGTATTAGGAAAACGTGATGGATTTCGCTCTGAAAAGGAGATTTTTAGTGCCAAGGAGGAAACACATATTTCTGTCTCTTACCTGATGCTCCCGCTCTGCTTCTTCCTCTTCTTCCTCTGTGTCTCGGCTTTCCCTCCCTTCCTCATCCTCCTGACCCCCACCTTTTTTTTTCTGTTGTTCTACCTCAGATCTCTGTCTGAAGGATTAACCATCTCCAGCAGTGTGTCTCTGCTGTCTTGTAGCGCTGTGTATTGTTTGTGATTTGCTCAGGCCCATCCGTGCGGCTGCTCATTTCGGCAGCCCAGTGTGACGTGTCGAATTGCGAGGGGATCATGCGGAGCTGTCTCACGGATCCACGAGGCTCCTCGCAGCCCCTGGGCCACACTCATTCTCCAACACCGCCCCTCACCTGTGGGCCGTACATGCAGGCACGCATGCTCATTACCTGACTCATCGGGTAGCTAGGGCGATGGGGTGTGGAACCCTGAACCCTGTTTAGCTGCAGGCGTCAGCTGAGTTTCTGTGTAAAGGCATCGGGGCCATCGAGACACGGCTTGAGAGGAAAAAGAAAGGTAGATGTGTTTCCTCCATGTTTTCAGAAGTTTAACACTTTAACACCCAGGAGTCCCCCTCCTGTCTTCTCTCTTGCCCGAGGCATGCCAGAGGAACTCAAAACACTGACTGAGAGCTAATTCCACCTGTACTCACTCTCTCGCTTTGAAAAAAAAGAGAAAAGCAGGGGAAAAAAAACAGCAATCAAGTACGTAATTGGTTGCGCACAGAGATGAAGGTGTTCTACTTGTAAAAGAGCAAAATCAAGCATGGGAGACGACCAAAAAGAAACAAGAAAATCCTCTTTTTTTTTCTTGTTTTTTTCCCCTGAGCTCATGTTTGTTCCCTGATTCCAGCCCCCTTGAAATTACAGGAAAAAAGGCCTGGCTCATTTTGTGCAATTTCACTTTCATGTTTTCATTTTCTCGCTGTATACTTAGTTGATTCGTTTTGGTAGACGTTCTTATCGCGATGGCTGAAATTACGTTTAATTGCAGTTCGTTGAAAAAAAAAAAGACTTTAAAACTGCCTGCGAACAAAATAAAAAAACACAAAGCAAACACAAAAAACCAACCCTGCTGCGTGGCAAAGCCAAATATAAACTTTTCAAAAACGACGACTGTTTTCAGTCACATTTTGAAACCAGCACGAGTGGTGAGAAGATTTGAATCTGTCTTGTATTTTTGTTTTTTCTCGATAAAGCCCAATCCCTTTCTTTCTTAGCGTTTCGCCTTGATCTCGAACAAGAAACATTTTTCACGTGTGACTCAACTTTTAAGGTTCATGACTCCTCTGGAGTTCACAGAGGTGGCAGATTCAACAGGAGCTACTGACACCTGGACCCGTGTGTTATGACTCAACCCTGTCACACTCTCTGACTCCTGCTAATAAACATGTCTTACCGCTCCAGCGGCGTGGAGTGATACGTGCCCACAGAGATGAGCTATATGCCGTTCTGGCAGAACGAGTGTGTATCTTCTGCTTGCGTGTGAATGTGACTGTAACGCACACTTGTAGGAGTTGGGGGGGGGATTGAAGGAGACTGCTGGGAATTGAACTGCACAGCGACTGAGTATGTGTGAACTGACGACGCAGTGTATGGGAATGTCTGGCACGCCCCCAGAGGTATCCCGCAGAGAGGGAATCCTGCTTGATGTGACCATGAATAGAAATCCTTCCCACCCCTCGGACCCACCCAGGCCTTTGATGTCAGAGGGTCACGCAGAGCCCTCGCAGCGTTCGGGGAACATATTTACCCCGAATGCCTGGCAACCTCGCCATACCCTGCCAGCTCTGCCGCCTGCACTGCCCAGAAGAAAAGCTTAAAGCAGACACTGCTGCTCGACTGCAACGAGGAAATTCAGATTAGATGCACGGCATAACTGTTGGTGCTGACAGTAAAGGCCAAAGAATGAGTTTTTCAGCCTTATTTGATGAATCACTCATTTGATTTTTGAAGTTTCTAAACTTCAACATTTGACTAGGTGACCAGTCTGGAGCTCAGTTAAAAAGGTGCATCCATACACTGCATACGACTGTTATTTCCAGCAATCAATCTTCTTGACTGCTTATCCTGTTCATGGTCATTGGGGTTAAAGGAGTCTGTCACTGCAACCATAGAGCAAAAGGTGGGATACAACCTGTACAGGTCCTTCTCTTTAATATGGGGCAATTAAGATAATAATGAGCATTTCAAAAGCAAAAAAAGTGGAGAACACATTTCTTTGAAGGCGTGTTAGTAAAACTTACTGCATAAAAAGTCAGTTTTTTCTCAGATATTTGCCTAAAAGGCACCAATAGAATAAAGTCAAGACAAAGACACTGCACGACTCTTACTGGCGCAGTGTGGAGAAAATTCTTTTTATTATTCTGTTCGTCATCCCAAGAAAAATGGTTTGTCACAAAGGCCATGAAGGATTGCAGTGGAAGAGGGAGTCCAGTTTGCGCTGGAATGTGTGTTAGCTGCAGGTCTTAATGAAGTCTTAATGAAGGAACCCCTGAATTCTCTTTCCTCTGTTTGTGTCTCTCAGTCTCTTTCTGTCTTCCCTCTCTCTCCCCTTGTCTCAGCTCCCTCTCCTCTCTCCTTGGGTCTCAGCTGGCTCAGTTCCTATGGCCCTTTGATCTCAGTGAAAGGGTTTGGAGCTTTAAAGTGCTTGTGTTTCCGCTGTCAGGAGCCTCTCTCTTCCTCCTCTCTGGTTTAGGCTTTCAGAGCGGTGGCAGTGCTGTGCCGTGGCTGGGTGGGTTAGAGGGTTGAGAGTGGGTGGGGTGAGGGGGTGGGGGTGGGAGTGCCGGCTTCTATGAGGTGGTGAGATTGAGGTGAGGTTTGAGGGGGGGAGGTGGGCATGTGATGCTGTCAGCCTCGGTCAGGAGAGGTACTGACACCTGACAGATCCCAATTCCCTCTAAAACTCTCAGTTCCCACCTCACTCAGCCCCTTGTGGCCACGTGTGTGTAAACTGCTTCTTTATTTTTCACTAATATGAAGTCCTGTGCAGTATTCTGTTACTAAATCATCCATCTGCTACTAAATATTGTTAGCCAAAAAAAAAAAAAAAGAGAGAACAAAAAACTGTCAGTTCACAGTACTGCAATGTTTTTGTGTCAAACAGAGAAAATAATAGAATCACAGAGACCTTTGTGATGGGTTAGGCCTTGTTCAGACTGACTGCAGCAGCACTCCTTGACAGTAGGGGTGCATACGGATAGGAAACATGCTCAGGTTTTGATATATGGTGAATAACGTTCCATCCTTATAACATATTAAAGCAATATTTTCCCATCTTACCATCAATCAGGTGCTTAAAGTAATCACAGTCATGGGTTTTTGGAGCCAGTGTAGTGCTAAGCTATTATCTAGCAATAGCACAGACCAAGGTAGCTGCTATCTATTAGCATACTACATACTACATACTAAACTGCTACAGATACTGTTAACATAATTAAACAAAGCACCTATCTTTAAAAAAAGAAATGTATTATACTCATATTCATATAGCACTTTATATACCTCACATCCTCACAGAATGGCGTCAGCTGGGATTTGAACCAGTAACCTTCTAATTGTGTGAGGCAAAGCTGCTAACCATAGCATCCCCATGAAAGTTAGCATACTCATTAAAAAGGCTAGAGTTAGCTACAGCTCAAATGTTTAGAAGATGTCTAGAAGTGGACATTTTAGCAGGTGAGTGTGTGGGAATGTACTGACTTTCGGAGCCAGCCCACCAAGTGGTCTTATAGGGAACTGCAGTTCTTTGTTGCCCCTAATACTGATTGTCTGCAAGTCTAGAGCATTAGCCATCACTAGCTTTAGCTTGAGCTTCTTCCACGCACTTGACTGCTTATAATTTCCATTTACGAGTGTAAAGAGAGAAGAAAAAAACCTTGTTATCAAGTTAATGACACCTGATTATGTAATAATATGTAATAATATGTAATGTATTTGTAATAATAGCTAAATGCTAAATGGACTGGTTCTTATGTAGCACTTTGATACTTTGCCCACATACATACAAGCACTTTTTCTATGGTTAAGTGCTTTCTATCTATACACATTCACACTTCGAAGCAACTTGGGATTCAGTATCGTGCCCAAGGACACTTTGGCATGCAGATTGGATCAGCACCACAAACCTACCAATTAGTGGGTGACCTGCACTACCTCCTGAGCTACAGCTAGCTACAGTATACTATTATTCATAGCTGCAGCTACAGGCAGTAGTTAAGTGTGAACATGAGATGCATCTATGCTATTTCATATTCATTAGTTCCTCTGTAAATGTGACATCGAATCAATGTAATTGTTGGCCTGTGTCATGGAAAAGCTACATTTTCCAGCACTCATGAACCGTTGCAGTGTACAGACTGGTTTTAGTAAGACTTCCTCTCAATTCGGCAGGGTCATGACTGCTGGCTTCAGTGCCTTTTTTTTTCTTTCGCGACTCTCTGTGGGAGTAGACTGGCAGCTCACAGATGAAAATTTGAAGGTCCATGAATACAGTTGTTGGGTTATTGGATTTGGACTCGCCAATTTCCTGTGCTGGTCACCAAAGAACACATGAAGAAATGTTCATCTTTTTTTCTTTCATGCGCAACGATTTCATGCTTGAGCTAAAAGTATTTTGCAGAGCCCGGTTCCTATTTTAGCACACCGCTATGTCAATACCACCAGGTCAGGCTGCTGCACCACAATGATACCTTGTGTGCCTAAGTGAAGTCATCAGCCTTCACCGCAAATGCATGTTTGTAGCTTTCTCCCCACTCCAAAAAAAAAAAAAATATTAGTGTTGATATAATCTTGTTCCAAACAAAGATTCAAGGTCTCTACACTCCCACTCTACAAAAACTCAAAATCTTTTGGGGGCATATTTACACTTGGCAAGTGTATATTCATTGGGTGAAATAAGACGACAGTTTAAAATCCACAGACCGCTCCGTGTAAACATGCGATGCCTTAAAGAGGAGCTGGCTGGTTTAAGAAAGGCCACGTGAAAGGAAATAGCTTCCATATGTCAGGAGCTCAGGCTTTCCCTTTGCCCGTTTTGCAGGACGTCTTCTTTAAGGGTTAAATGGAATTTATAAACCTGTGAAGGACGCAGAAGAGTGAAGTTTTTCTCTTCTAAGAAGAAGTATGTAAAACCCTGCAGGACAACTTTGATGTAAATCTCAAATCAGGTGTATCTGAGACGCTACTTCTCCGCACCCACACACCTACTCTCACATCAGCGCACACACAGGGCGAACATTCCTGCAAACACACGCTGCACATTGTCAGACTGCTTCCTTTTGTCATGTTGATTAATGCATGCTGGCAGATGCTGAGATGATCACGGCCCTACAGAGAGCAGCTGAGCACGGAGGATCGGCCACTCGCTTGCATTTTCTTTTAAAGACGCGCCGAACCTCCTCCGAAATATCAATCTCTCCGCTGTCCTCCTTAAATCCCCTCACACCTGGCCGCGGACCCCTTGAGACGTCTTTTTTTCCCCCTTCCCTCCTTGTCCAACTCCCCCTCTGCCCTAACTCTTCCCTGTCCACCCTTCCCTCCCAAATTCATAGGTCATATGTTCACATACTCCCTCCTTCTCCTCCCTGAGACTACTGTTCACAGTCATCTCTACCTCATCCTTCCCTGAAGTCTCCCTCTTCCATTTGTCACGATTTTCCCACCAGTATTCCGGCCATGCAGGCAATTGCTCTGATCTTATTTTTAATTAATTGGAAAAAACTAAGTAAAGGTAGAGGCATTTAGCTTGGGCTGGTGTACGGGGACGCAGCCAACACATGACAGGTTTAATCAGTGTCATGGCAGCCAGAGTGGATGTCTGGCTTCCCTCAAACAGGCCATGAAATTCCTCTGCTCTTCCTCCTGGGTTTTTATTTCAACACAGAAAATGTGAAAAATGCTTCCAGAGATGTTAGTTGTGCTTACTTTGCTGCTAACCAAATGCCTTTTTTGCAGGTAATGGTTAAAAATGTGTGTTTGCATGTCCGTTTCTCTTCTTTAATGACTGACAGAGCAGGTTTTTTCGGTTTCCCCCGTGCTACATATTTCCCCCGAGTGCGTACGTGTACGAGCTTCAAGGTCTGCCGTGTGACAAGAAAGCGAACATCACCTTGCAGCTATGTTGTGATCTCTGCAAATGAGGCATATAATGGTGGCGTGGGGGCACATGACTTGCTTATCGTGAGCACGCTCTTTCGTTCACACACCTGTTTTGAAGTGCCCGTTTGCTCTCACGATGGCCTTCTCGGCGAGGAGGAAATGAATAATTTATCGGGAGATTTCTGACAGCTGACGTGCAAAAAGACACCAATCATATGGAGGTGGAGAAAAATTCCACGACCGTTTGTGTTGCAATGTCAGGTATGAGCCTGAAAGTCGCCACCTTTGTGCACTTCAAACAGAAAAGGTTTTGCTCAGGATTTCTCTTCTTCCTCCGGAGAGCGCCGGCGTCTTTTTCCCGTCCACCTGCTTCAGCGTCGCGAGACATGTTGTCACACTGTCGACCGCAGCGCAAGCCTTTAAAATTGCCCCATAGCCCCTTTTTGGTCTAATTACAGAAAGGCTTCTGAAGATGAAGCAGTTCACGTGTGTCTGTGTGTTTCTTGGTCTGCTCCTCAGTGGGTGTGTGTGTCGTTTCCACTCCTCAGTGCTCATTATTGACCCTGGCCTGAGCTCTTTCATTAGGGGGGCTGTGAAGTGGAGGGACGAAGGGGCCAGGAGGGGAACAGGGGATGGGGCAGAGGTCGTAATTGGGCTGTTCCACTCCCTCTGGCCTTGCTCAAGGTCACTGCGAAACAAACGTTGGGCCAGGCTTTTTCCTCTCCCTCTTTTCGCTCATCCTTTCCTTCTCCTGGGGTCTTTTGTCACAGTAGACCAGTCCATCGGGGAGCCCCAGAGAAGCAGAGGGGCTAATTCAGTCTAATCTTTTAGCCCGTTAATGTCTGCCTGATATGGGGCTTTCTCCACATCCTCAGGGGAAGGCCTTTGTGGTGTAGGCCATCATTATGAAGTTTCCAGGCGCTCCTAACCAATTATAAGAAGTGGGCACAAATTAGTTCATCTCAAACTCGGCTGCTAAGAAGTTTTCCTGATTGTTCTCAACTTTATTTCACATCTCACAGAAAAGAGAAAGTTGATAGTAAAGGTTTCTGATAAAGTGAAGCCCGATAGCGCTCACATTTTCTATTTAAAGAATGAGATTTTGTATGAGACTTGCCAGTGGATTTTGTACAAAATTGTATCCGTCATGTGCAATTCTGTACACGGTTTCATCTCCAAGCCAAGTTCGAAGCCATCTGAGCAATGTAGCGTTGCGGCGCAGCGTTGCTTGTCTGGCCCTGGCCAGCGGTGAGCTCGGTCTAACGTTTCCCTCTGATTAAGACGCAGTGGTGAAAGCTGCCTTTGATCTGAGGAAATGTCTGCGTAGGGAGCAGTTGGAATGCAGCACTCTCCTCTCTGCTTTGCAGATGGAGGGAGAGAGATAGTGTCACAGTCTATTTGTTTGGTCTCGCCACTGCCAGTCTGCCAATCGAATTAACATCTGGATGTTCAGGCTGAAACAAGCCTGATGTCCCTGGTTCAACTGTGGAGAAACTGACTTATTTATGTTTAATTTACTTAAAAATGACAACATAGTGGAATCAAAAGATCTTGTTCTTGTACACATGTTGATTTAAATGGTCTAACTGGTCTCTAAATGGTGTCAGATAGAGGGAGTCTGTGACAGCAATATTGAAGTAAGTTCATTTAAAGTCAAAGAATGAAGAGATATTAGGGCCACTTTAAAGAAATCATCATTTAAAAAAATGTTTTTAATGTTTAAATAAATGTTTAAATTTAATTTTTAAATAAATGTATTTTTTTTAAATATTACTTTTATTTATAGATACATAAAAAGAAGGCTTTTTACTTTTTTTCCCCATTTTGACTGTAAAGTCTAGATGCTGTTAATATCAGCTCCATATATCCATCAGATTAACAGCTGACTAATTTCAGATTAGGTTAAAAATACCAAAATAAGTAAGTTTACTTATTAAATGCTTTTTACAGACAAACGGTCACAAAGCGTTGTGCACAAAAAGAGTAAAATAAATAATAAGTACCAGGATAGCCCCCCAAAATATAAGAAATAATAAAAATAAACAGGTAATTTTTAAAAATAAATAAATTCAATTCAATTCTCAACAGAAAGCCTCCTTTAGTTTATTTTTTCATTCAGTTTTGATCTTGTAATATCAAGTTTATTTGTGACTTTTCAAATATATATAAATATATATTTAAAAAATGATAAACATTTGTTCCACAGTGTGTTTTTAATGTTCCTTTCTACACATATATTTTTTTATTATTCAAAAATGTTTCCTGTTAAAAAAAAAAAAAAAAAGTTCAAATTTCTAGCTCCATACTTTTGTTCTTGAGTAGCTTTGCATGAGTCACAGTTTCAAATAATCCGTATTCATCTCAACCTTGTTCTTCTAATTTAAGTCAACTTTTAATCTGATTGGCTGCCCCTCATAAACAGATGTTTTTTAAAGCAGGTTGGTGGGTGCAGGTTTCTGTGCAGATGGCCAGAGATTTGTGGCTAAGATCAACAGTTTAATGATATTTCCTCATTATTACATCATACTAAGCGACTACTTCATCCCTCATTGTATCACTGGAACCCCTCTAACAGCATTCAAATGCCAGAAAATAAAGAAAAGCACGATACCACCCCCCTTTATGTGACGCCTTTAGTGAAAACCTGTGATTGAGTTTGTATCATATGTGTCATCTTATCTTAATATTTTCTTCTCTGCAGGCCTCCTGCTCTGGCGGGCAGTCCAGCTTTCTCCGACATCTCCCTCATCCGAATCTCGCCCCAGCGGAACCCGTCTGTGGGGGCTGAGTCGCCCTTCCACCCTCCACACCCGTACATCAACCCATACATGGACTACATCCGCTCTCTCCACAGCAGCCCCTCCATCTCCGTTCTGTCAGCCACCCGGGGCCTCAGCCCTGCAGATGGTGAGTAAAATGAAACATAAACTGATACACGCACACACAACACATGACGCATGCACACTCACACACTCAGCTGCACACAGCCCCAGCAGAGGGTGATAAGGCCTCAGAAGACCCTTAAAAATAACGGCTGGAATTAATTACGGAGGTTCGATTGCTATTAGGGGGAATCTCGGTTGTGTGTATCCGTTTAATTCCTGTTCGAGATCAAAAGAGGTCAGGTGAGAGGCAACCAGATCCATCTCTATTAAGACCCATGGGTTGGCGAGATGCTATCTGAGTGAGGGGAGCGGGTGGATGGGAGTATTATGAGTGTAGCGCCATCCGTGTGGGTGGGGGCTCAGATTGGAGGGAGGCTAATCCTTTTGATCTGTGAGTCATGTCGGAGACCTCTGGAGGATGCATCAGTGAGCGGCAGGGTCACGTACAGTTACACCGCGCACACGGAGGGAGGGTCGGGCTCAAGTTCACGGTTTGGTGGTGTTAAGCGGGGTGATTCGTATCGCATCCTCCTGAGAGCAATCTTATATCTTAATATGGATTTTAATTGGGAAATCAATTGATCTGATATGTAGCAGTTCATTTATTTTATACCTTATTTTATAGATATATAAAATAAGTCTTAGCAACTTAGAGAAAGAAGAAAAAACTTTAAATTAATAATAAACATATTGAGTTATTTTCATCATGATTTTGGTCATATTATAAGTAAAAAAACCGATATCTTTTATTTTTATGTAAGATCTTATTTGCCAAACATCTACATTCACCTCATAGATCTCCAAATGTCCCAATAATCATTTATGGCCCTCACCTTCTCAGCCATCAGCCTTTTGGTACTTCAGCAGCAGCAGAGACCCACTTTAGCCCCCAACCTTGAACTGAAGTGTATTTCTGAAATGGCAAATAGCTGGGACATTTCCTCTGCACCCGTGCATTCGACCTCTTCTCATCCAGGTCTGTTGAAAGCTGTGACTAAGTAACGACCAAGAGTCCCCCCCCCCCCCCCCCCCCCTGCTCCTTTTCGTGCACTAGAGTGATATACCGAAGCTCCGACTCTCTACCCTCCAATTTTCCATTACCGCAAAATAATGTGCGCCGGTCTCGGATTGCTTTAAATCAAAATAGTTTCTCCAACCTACCACATGATCCCCTTTTCACTCCATAATGCTGTGAATTGTGAATGAGGCACCTAATTACTCCTTTAATCAATCCGGTGATTAATTAACCCATCAGCTTTTGTGTTGTTAGTATATCACCGCGCTTACAGGGAGCCTCCTTCAATATGCAAAGATTTTTTTTTCCCAGCAAAAAGTACATTTGAATAATGATGAATTAATTAACAGAATCTAATGGAGATTTAAAGTGGGTGGGATTTAGTGCCACCCTCTTGCTGCCACACATTTGCTTTCACATCTCTTTTTTTGTGCCCCCCTCCCGCCTTCAATATTTCTCTCTTTTCTATATGAGACCGAGTTCAGAGTTAGGCTCGCCCCTGTTCCTATTGTTGTGCTGAAGGAGCACCCGGTGGCTCACGGAGTCCTGAGGCATGTCTCTGCCTTCCCTACATTGAGTGCCACACTGACAGCCTTCCCCCACTCCCCCATTTTGCCCCGAGGATCGCACTCGGATGCCAGCGTTTCTGATTTAGAAATTCTGCAAAGCTCTTTTCTGCGCACGGCTCCTGAATGGGACACATTATGGTTGAATGCAAAAGCAAAGCTAAGGCGGAACACTGGAGACAATTAAGAAACTCCCCCCTTCCACTGAAGACATAAAAGCCAGATCGAATTAATTTAGAATTTTTTTCTGCCATTCATTTAACCAATCATGGATGCGTTCTGCAGGCATACAGGCCAGCCTTAAGAGGAAATCTCCTCATACACTGTTTCTTTATTTATTTTCTCTTTATTTCTTCAATTGGGGGAGAAAAAAAAGATCTGCAGCACTCAGTGGTCTGAACCGATTCCATATTTGCATCCAAAACCACAGTGTTAGTCTTTTCCTCTCTCTTTCTTAGAATATTTGCATACGGAAGCCCACCGCCAGATGTTTATTTTTAGGCTATGGTTCAAGGACTTACAGTACTCTATAACTAAGGGAATGACTTGAAAAAGAGAGACATTGTAGAGAAAGAGAGAGAAAGTGAAGTGGAGGCTGTATCCACATGCACGCAGATCTATCTGGACAGATTTAGGCCTTTTGTTTCCTGCAGAGTTTAAATGTGCAGAGTCGAGGAGCAGGTTGCATATCTGCATCTGCAGCCCCCATGCGCACAGCACACAAGCGCCGTGTTTGGCAAAGGATGCACCAGCCCACATACTCTTACCACACACACATACAGTAAATATATATATTCATGTACACGCTCATGCCCTTTCTCCGAGTGATCGGCACGAAGAGCGAAGGCTGTTTAAAAACTGCATTGTATTGTAAGGCGATCGGTTCTGGTGTTCACAACACGAATGCATCAATCAAACACTAATGCACACTCACTGTAATCTCTGAGCAAGCATCCGGTAATCCCCAGTGAGGCTCCCCACTTCAGGTGATGCTCCCTGTGCAGCTGTTTTGCTAAACTTGATGGTGTTGCTAATGTGCTCATTACTGTTCTGCTGAGCTGATTATCATCTAATGTAAATGAATGCAGACTTTATAACGCAGCGCAGGTGCTCAGCCTGTCATGTTTTTCTAACTCGCTAATAATTTTTCCCCTTCCTTTTGCATCTCTCTCTTTTCCTCTTCCGCCTCTACCCAGCCTTTTTTTTTCTTTTAAGTGTTTCTTCCGTGGGTGCAGATCAGTTTATGTTTTGGTTACTTTGTTTTCTTCTCCTCCAGCCCCTCACACAGGTCTGACCACAGCTGAGTACTACCACCAGATGGCTCTGCTGGCGGGCCACCGCAGCCCTTACACGTCTGACCTCCTACCGTCAGTGGCATCCGCCGCTGGGGCCAGCAGTGCCAGCGCCCTGCACATGGAGTATCTGCAGGCGATTGACAGTAAGCGTGCACTCATCTCAGAGGTGTCTCATATATAAAACAACAAATAAATACCTAATAATTTTAGGATTACACTAAAACACTGCCTCAAGACCACATTAGTAGGTTTCCTTTGTGCATTCCCCATTACATACGTCCAAAACTTGTTTGATCTCTTTTTTTTGTTGTTTTGCGTCCATAAGAAGTACTGGATTTCATGAACTTTCATTATTAAAAAAATAGTCTTGATTTAATAATATAAACATAATAGACAGCTTTTTCTTTTATGGCTTTTATTCATCCAATTAAGCACATTTTATCTGGTTTGCAGTTCATAAGGTTAAAACCCTGATTAAATATAGTTAAAAAGTGAAAGGTTTTACACCACTGCATATTATTCAGACTCCCCCCAAAAAGGGCAGCTTTGTACCTCATCCACACAACCTACTCACACAATCACACCAAACTCTAGTCACCTGCAGTGTTGCACTTGAAGGCACAGATCAACAAAGAATGAAGTCAAGCGATAAATAGCAATAAACAGTAAAATACATGAAAAAATACATAAAATAAACAGACAAATTGACAAAGAAATTAAAAATTATAAAAAAAAAAAAGTTAATCTAAAGGTTAATCTAGAGGTAAGTGATCTAAAAGCGGAGGAAATGAAGGATTTTAAGTGTCTATTTGTTCTGCACTGGGGTACTGGTGGGAGCAGCTTACTGAACTCAGATGACAGAACATAATCAGGGTGGTTAATAATGTTTTTAATAATTGTTCTTTATCTAAATCTCTCTGCCTGACCACCAGGATTTTAAAGCAGGTGTTACCAATGGTGCTGAGGCGGTTTCCATTCTTAGCAATTAAAACACTAAACCAGCAGATAAAAGTAAAAGTTCAAAGACTTCTTATTGACATTAAGAGTTTAACCTCCGTGATTTACAGTGGCTCTGAGTTTATTGGGAATTATATGTCAACTGTACTAGGCGCCAAAACTGGACATTTAAACGTAAGTGAATAGACGCCTACCACATTCATCCCTACTGCACTTGCACCTTAAAGTGAGTGCATACCTGCACATTTAAGCATGAGTGGCCCCAGTGGGAATTCAACCCTTAAAACTGCACTTTCATAACTCACCTATCTTGTACTATATATAGATCAACCACGGCGAGGAGGTATCTGCAACTTTTTCCTCTGACATGATTTAAATGAGCTATTGTCTTAATGTGTTCGACTCAGGTCTGTGTGCAGAGGACTTATGCTAATGAGTTATTTTAAAGTGTAAATAGGAAATTAAATGCACACTGAATCTTAGAAAGGTCGGACAGCTTCACCCCGCTCCCTTTGATGAGAATGTATTTAGTCAGTCAGACGCCGCTTTCATGGAAATCCGGGGTGAAGTTCCCCCCGATTCCTCAGAACAAACTAATTAAAACTAGCCAAACTTGTGCGGGTATCAGAAAATTAATTGCTATTAAGTGGGAATTGGAATGTCCCACCATTCATCACTGCAGAAATCCTTTCTTCTGTGTCACTTTTTAAGATTAATAGACTGAAACAAAACAATTAGGGCCAAATTTAAGTAGAGATGCGGCGCTCCTCACTTTTAAAAAAAATCGCCTGTGATCATTGCTGGTAATAACTCATCATGTTTCAACAATGTGTGTTCCTGCGCCTGAAATATTAACACTTTAAAGCTTTGGTTGGATTTCAGAGAAAAAAAAAACACATACAAAGAGCGGCGTCTGTCAAGAGGCTTTCGCTGATAATCTGGGCTAGTACGACACTGCAGCTATTTTAGTCAATTTCAAATCAGTTTAATTACCTTCAGAGAGCGCTCTGCTAATGAAACAATGGGCCTGTCCTGCCTGTTTGTGCTCTAATGGGCTATTGTCTATGCTCATACTGCCTAATTAGCACCATAGCTCTCATAGATTACTAAAACTAAAGTCTACACTGCCATAAAGTCTTTATTTGTGGTCTTTATTAGCTGACTTTAATCTCCTTGCTATTCTCCACTAACAGCTGGCTGTTTTTCTTATAAACAGGCTTGCTTTTAGCAGCGTTTTAGCATTTTTAACACCAGAGCTGTTTTATGTAACCTGATTAATTGTAGCTATTAATTATATGGTAGCACGTTAAGACTTCCTGTTTGGAATTCGTAAGCAGTATAAACATTTCATAAATATTAATAATACATTAAAAGGTAGCTGTAAGTATACAAACATATTTACTGTTATATTACTGCTATAACTCTCCAATAGGCACCTTTAAGTGGAAACTTGTGTGTAAACAGATGAATAACAATGAAAACAGCTTTTTAAATATAAAATACATCTTAGAAAAAGTTATGATGTCTGACACGTTGAAAATTAATAAACCTTTTAATGTCCTTTACACTCTAGCTGCCTAAAGCTACATTACTGTTTACTGTAAACTGTGTATTAAATATTAATATACCGCTTATTTATGAGAAATGATGGAGAAAATATAAAGTAAAAATTTAGTTTTCGCAAATAGCTGTTCAGAAACAAAGAGATTTTGACCAGATTACTCATTTATATCAGCGTCCTTGGATCTCTAAAATCAAGTTTATATCACACTAAAAAGTCTATATTCATAAAATCCCTCTCATGTGGCCCTCAGGTGTGTTCGAGACGGTTCAAGCACAGTTTCGGAGCCACGTTTTATTTCCACCGCCAGTCAGTCTTGCCCGTCTGAAACCTCTCTGGCTGTGAGAATTAATGACGGGGCAACTAACCAGCCATCCCATCCATAAATCAAGAGGAAATTAGAGGGACAGTCCCGCAACGAGCCAGCACGTTTCTGTCTCGGTCTTCCCCAGTTGGCTGATTTATCATTTGGGCTGTGCATTAATAAATACCACTCCCATGAGATTTTGCAGTGTTGGGACACAGACCCATCTCATCAGCTGTATTCCCCCCCACCACCACCAAACACCACCACCCACCCCCTCACCTAATTCACCACAAGTAGACGCTTTCCCTCTTGCTCGCCGCTCTTCGGCTTGCGTGGAGTGTCAGCTGGTGTCAAATTTAGGACGCGCAAAGTTGGGTAAAATCAGATGTGCCATGCGGTGTTCCTCGCTGTGTTTAACAATGTGAAGGACCCCCGTCAGAAACATAAAAAAGATGGCTTTTCCATACAGTGACATTATTAAGGCAGTGTTGCTCTCCTTACGTGGCCTGTGTTTGCCAGAACACCACTGCTGCCACTGGAGCAGCATCCACACACACACACTGTGATTACCATGTGAATGGAGCGCTCTGTAATCGCTGGATGTGTCAAACGAGAGATGGAGCATTTACGTTTGGGAGATGGATGGATTGTGGGGGACGTAAATATGGAGGGGGGTTATCGGGGCTGCCTAAGCTGGTTTTGTTTGCCTTTATAAAATAACTCAAAATGTTTTATTTCCAAATCTTGAGTCACAAAGTCATTGTGTCAGTTCACGCACAAAGCACGACATCCCCTCAGCGCTTTTTTTTCTCCCCCTCCTTCCATCTCCCCCTGTTTTTCTCTGTCTTGTTTGTGACATCTCCATGTGAAAAGACAACAAAAGTCATGTTTTAATCTCTACCCGTGGCTCATTGTATGTGCGCAGAGAATGGTTGCGCCGTTTCCGCCTTTTACCTTTTCAAACCCCCTTTTTCGTATTTCCAGTCAACACTGATTGCATTTGAATAACGAGTCAAATTGGACTTGATTAAATATTACCATACACAGTCAGAGCATTTCTCCAACATAAAAGGCATGTTTTCTCATAGATGAAATGCAAGCAGTGCATCAAGTGACAGCCGAATACTCGTTCAGATGAGCCTTTTGTCTGATGATTGACAAAAATGTCATCTGTTGGGGTTAGATTAGGTTAGAGTTTGGATGCAAAAAAAAGTGTAAAAACCAGCAAATGCTCGTTTCATTTCAAACATTTTCAGAGTTTAACTGATGCTCGGATATGGGTTTATTTTTAGGTGTACTGGTCTTTCTAAACCCAGATACTTGGCGCTCAATCTCCACCTCTTTCCTCATCCCCCGCAGGCTCTCGTTTCCCGAGCCCGAGGCTTCCGTCGCGACCCAGCAGGAAACGCCCTCTGCCCATCTCACCCCTCTCTGAGCACAGCTTTGACCTGCAGACCATGATCCGCAACTCGCCCAACTCCCTCGTCACCATGCTCAACAATTCCCGCTCCAGCTCGTCTACCAGCGGCTCCTACGGTCACCTCTCGGCTGGGGCCATCAGGTAAAAACTGCCCTGAATGGTCTTTGCATTGTGTGTATAAGTGTGGAAAATGTGGATGGTGAAGAGGAAAGGGAAGTCTAATTAAGGACAAGTGGATGTTATAGTGCTTTTCTATTCAATTGTAACACACAAAGTGCTTTCATACAAGCCTGATTCACATGTGCTTTTCCCCTATTTTAATCCAACATTCAAACTCTGATAGATGCATTGGGCTGACTCAGGGTTCAGTATCTTACCCAATGATACTTCGACATGCAGTTAGGAGGGATCAAACTGGTAGACGAGCTACTATACTCTTGGCCTACATTGATTGACTCCCATGAAAGGAATTGTGGGATTGACCCATAATAGGGACTAAAACGTATATATGCTGTCCTCTGCTTCTCAGATTTTGACCATTACTTTAAAAGTAAATCACTCAGTTGTGAGTCACTTTTATAGAAGTGCTTTGTGCACATGGTTCTTTCAAGGTGGTCATTCTGGAACTAACATGTGTCAATAATGAATGAATGGATGGAACAGCTGACTCTCCCCAGGGGGGAATGATGCTGTACGTGGTGTTTCCGATGCCATCGATGCTTATAGTAAAACTCTCCATAAAGTTCAATAGGATCAGTGTGTACAATAAAAGTGTACCAGAAGTGTGCGGTGGTGGGGAAATAAGTGTGTACGTATCGTCCATGTCAAGGCCCCGCGTGGGTGACGATCTCCCAGCCAGCCAGTCAGCCTGCCTCCCCGGCGGCTCGTGTCAGTCATCCGGTGCACCTCATGGAAACGTCACATACATCACGCCTCTGTAACCGAGACTAGCAAAGGGAAGCGAAAGAGCAGAGTAGAGATGGGAAAAGGAAAGATCCATCGCCCCACCCACAGCCATTGATCAGCAATCTGTAAGAAGAGCCTGATCAATCACGCTGCACTCTCAGCCACTGTCCAAGTGACAGGGCCCAAATAGCCAAAGCCAACAGACTGATGAGTGATATGACAAGCGGATGGGCCCCCAAATGTGTCTCGGCTCATTGATTTCCACTCGGCTCATAATAAGATCAGCAGAAATATGGGTCGCAGCGAGAGCAAAGCGTCAGAGCGCAGGATGAATGGAGGCCTGCGCTCGGAGCCACACAGATCTGTGTTTATTTGGAGGTCCGTCAGTGGTTATACAGACCCCAGGAGAGGTTCTGGGTCGCTTCTGGGATTTTTATCATCCACAAAAAGTTAGCTCAGGTTGCAGGTTAAGAAGCTACAGAGGGAAAAAAACAAACTCTGCTGCAGTAGATAAAAAATAATTTACATGGCTATAAGATACACCTCAGATTATTTATCGTGTGTATCATTTGCCTGGTGGAAGAATGACATACTGCCTTACACAGACCACATGATAATTCACTGTGTTAACAAGCTGAACATTCATTGGCAGGGATTTGTCGACGGTCCTGTGGTTCCAGCATTACCGCACCATCTCCTGTCAGATTGTCCTCAGGGATTGAGGCGCTATCCAGAACAATCCATTTACTCACTATCTTTCCCCCTTTTGTGCCTCATTTCCTTTACAGCTGATTTTTTTAGTGAAGTAGTTTAGTGAGGATTTTTTTCCCCCTACTCTCTCCAGCCCAGCATTAAGTTTCGCCTACCCTCCAACCCCGGTGGCTTTGCATGTGCACCAGCAGCTGATGGGCCGTCAACCGGGCATTGTTGGCTCTGCCTTTGGCCACAGTCCACCTCTCATCCACCCAACACCAGCCTTTGCCACCCAGCGACCCGTGCCTGGCATCCCACCATCTGGACTCAGTGCCAGCGAGCGCTCAGTCATCTCCAACGACTCCTCGCAGGTGAGAGCAATGGCTAGTGCCTCTGCGATTCATCATTGCAGGTAATAGATAGCAGCGTCTATGCCAGCCACATCTGAGGGAAATGCAGCGAGCTAAGGTGGTATAGGCAGGATCCCCCCCTCCATGTGTGCCTCTCCTGGGAGTTTCCTCCTACTTGTGTTGTCTCTTGTTTTTAGACTGCCGAGCGTGGCCCAGAACCCGCCTGCAGCAAACAACAAGGGGCTTGTTAGCATAGAATCCCACTGCTGACTCCATTAATCACTAGAGAGAGAACAAGAATATAGAGAGGGAATATTGACATGGATGGATGGATCCAAAGGGACTTTTTCCTCTCATTCCTACTGTATGTGCGGGCCTGCATTTGAAGTGAATATTCAGTGTTTATTACCCATCCTCCCTGCTGTGTCCCATGCCTCGAATTTTATGTTATCACAAATGAGGCCTCATTCAAATCGGGCACACCAAAATTGCCTTTTCCCTTTTACTAGAGTCAACAGAATATTGCTTTGAGGCCACAGCTGAATATCAAATATTGGACAAATGCTGAAGAGACTGAGAGAACGGAGAGTCCTGTAAAACACTCCAAATTATGGGAAAAAACATTTTCAGGAATAGAAAGTCAAAGAAAAACTTGCCTGTTTTTTCCCCCAGAAGTTTAAAAACTCTTTGTTAATTCTTTTATTTCTTCTAGCTTGATATGTAACAAGAATTCCCTCTAGGGCATATTTAAGCCAGGGCCAAAGTCAGGTCATTCATTGGTTGAATTGGTTCATGTGTTTTTTTTAATTGCAATGATTAGGGTAGCTAATGTGATACACTGAATTGCATTGCTTTTCATTAGCTCGGTTAAAGCTCTTGTCTGGGACTTGCAGGAATCATTAAGGTTCAACCACGGTTGTTTTTTTTTCAGGCTGATTAAGTAAATGACTGATTGACTTATAAGCATCGCATACATTTTTAATAATACCATAAAGAATAAAACAAAAAAATATATATGAGGAAATAGAAAAATATACAGTACTGTGCAAAAGTCTTAAGCCAGCCCCCCCTCATTTTCTTTGTTTTGCTAAGAAAATGGTAAATAGGTGCAATTATTTAAGTAAATATATATGCAAACACACATGGAAATAGAGTATTTCAGGCAAGAACACGATTTATACAATTCTAATGAGCTTTTATCCTTCAACACAGCCTGAGCAAGCTTTATTGTGATTTCTTTAAGTAGTCTTCAGGAGTAGTTCTTCAGGCTTCTGGAAAGTAATTCAAGGCTCTTCTTTGGATGGTGGATACCTCTTGTTCTGTTCTCTGATGAGATAATTTCACAGTAATGTTGAGGTTTGGGCTCTGGGGAGGCCAATCCATGACTGAAAGTGTTTCGCCAGGTGTTTTTCTATCCAGGTATGCTTTACTGCACTCTCAGTGTGTTTAGCATTATTGTCATACTGACAGGCATAATTCCTGCTCCCCAACACCACTGATTGAAATACAGACAGAGCTGCCACTGTGTTTTACAGATGGCTGTAGATACTGAACCATTTGTTAAATCTCTTCCATACATACTGACAATGATTTGAACAAAAAAATTACATTTGAATTCATCACTCCATGAAACCTGTTTCTACTGATTTTCAGTCCAGTTGTTGTGTAATATGACAAACCTCAGCCTCCCCCCCCCCCCCCCCCCCGTTTTACTTCCTCAAGACTTCCAGACTGACTTCTAGAGAGCCACGATTCCTCAATTCTCTTGAGGCTTCATGTGTCTTTGCTAAGCTGTCTGTAATGTGTAGACACAACACTGGCTCATTCTTTTAGTTTGGCACCTAGTGGCTAAACAAAGAAAAAAAAACACTGAAAATGGTCAGGCACAAGGACTGGACTGAAAATCAGTGAAAAAGCAGCTAATGTCCAAAGAAAGACTTTGAGAGACCTTCAGAAAGTCTGGAGAGCTACTGCTCGTGACCAGTTTAAAAAAGTCTGCCTGCTTGGAAACAAAATACACAGAAAAGAGCGGCCTCTTAAGATTTTTGTACAGTATAGTCTTTATAGTCGAGACAGTGACACTTTAGGCTCAAAGAAATACAATCTAATAATGTAATCAAGTAAATATTCAAATATTTCTTCACAGGCCAAACCAACGAGTGAATCCGCTGTGAGCAGCACAGGAGACCCGATGCACCACAAACGTTCCAAAATGAAACCAGAGGAAGAATTGCCGAGCCCGGGCGCGGTGAGCATACAGGTGGGAGTCACCCGCACTAACTGCAAACATCAAAATTAGCTTTCATTTACTGACTCGATAGGTATTTTTCACTTATATGAGAACTCCACACATTCTGGGGAAAAAAGGAAGTAAATTACTGCTAAATCCCACCAGCTTGATTTTATTTTTAGACCCACCCCCCAGAATAACAAGCCCATATAGCTGCTGGTCACCTGCCAACATGGCTACAACAATAGGCAAGCCTACCAGCCACAGTTTAGTGTTTATTTACCTGCATCTGGCTGATTTTCCCTTTTTTTCCCCCTCTAATCAGTTTCAGTTTCCGAGGCAAAACTATTCATTGATCTTCGGGACACTGGTAGGAAATTGTTTTTGCTTTGGTTTAATCAGAATTTAAATGGCTGGGGTAAAGAAAGAGAAGTGTGATAAGAGTAAGTGTCTGCATCTGGAGGAAAAATCTTACGGGGGTCGATTCTCAGGCAGCAGCAGCAGCAGAAGAAAGAGCCTGAGGTGTGCAGTGGAAGCCCGGGCTCTCCTGTAAAGCCCTCTCCAACTCCCTGCTCTACTCCGGCATCTAGCTGTGACAGTGAAATATGTGTGGGCTAATAGAGCAGCCTAGGGAAGGAAGAGGGGGTTAGATTCCTCAAATACTCACCCCAGTCCTGTCGTATAAAAACCACCAAAACAGAGAGGGGCTTTCAGCGCTACATTTCCGCCCTGTACTCTTTTCTCCCAGGCAGCCAGGTGAGGTCAGCTGTACGGGGGCACTGCGGCTACACCACTAACCAATAACCTTCAAGGCTGTGCCTTTCATGTGAAAAGTGGCTTTTGTGACAGGTTTACATGGACGGATGTCAGGAAGAGGAAACGGTTACTTTTGCTTTCTAACTTTTATCTCAGCATGTTGTGCCGGTGATACTGATTGTTGTGCTAAAACTTGTTTTCCTCAGGACAATCCCGACGGTATGACTTTGGTGAAGGAGGAAGGGGACAAGGATGAGAGCAAACAGGAGCCAGAGGTAGTTTACGAGACAAACTGCCACTGGGAAAACTGCTGCCGTGAGTTTGACACGCAGGAGCAGCTAGTACAAGTGAGTAGATTTTAAAACCCACTAAAAATCACAAGAAGTGTTCAACAAAAAAACTATAAATGACTTAATATGAAAACAATTTTTCGTTGCAGTCTCACTGTGCTCATACTGTCAGTTTGAGTCACAACAACAGGGTCATGAGTTCAGGAAAAAAATCAGCTTAGCATTTTAACCAAACGTGGAAAACTGTTTGTGTTTTTGGGATGCATCACACGCACCAAGATACCTGATAATTAGTATTTAGTAACAGAAATAAATGCTACAATTTCACTCACAGACTTTTGTAGACTGTCATATTATTTGACAGGTAATTCCTGTAAGCAGATGTATGAGTATGAGTATGTACAGTATGTGCACAAAGGACAAGATTTTTATTATTGGAAGCTTTCTGGCTTCTGTCCACAGAGAACATAAATGAGAGCTGTCATGTGTGCAAAATGCATTGGATAAGCAGATGGAAACAGAACTCGTAAATTGTCCCCAGCAGACTATTTAACAGATTCCCTAGTTTTTGTTAGACACTTCCCTTAAAAATACTTCAAAAGTATTATCTTACAACTTGAAGTAGCTGAGGTGATGTCTTTTTCATGGTAACACAGGATAGCGTTGCATAGGCATTCAGTCATATTTGGAGCCCACCTCCAGTGGCCATTCAAGAAACTGCAGGCCTGGAAATTGCTGCTTGGTTTGTACATAACACCTGGACATGCAACTAAGCAACTTGGTCACAAAAATGTTTAGTATTTTGTCATATCAACTAAAAAAGTGTTCATATGTCAATGTTGTGGCTCCACTGGAGAAAATTTCATTGTCATTTGAAACTGCCCATCCACCTGCAGCCTTGGACTTGCATAGACTGTTGTTGGTCCGTCAGCCAGTGGCAGAGAAGAGCGATGTTATAACACAAACAAACTGTGAAAAGTGACCATTGCTGCCACTGTCTGTACATTTCATGCTTCATTTTTGGATTTTTATTTTAACCGATCAGCATTCGACCAATGTGTAGGCCATCCTCCTCCAGCAGCATGCAGCTGGGATTTTGGAGGACTGCACGGGAGTATGTTTGTAGTGGGTGAAAATCCCTCTTTGTATGCTGTCTGTACAGAAATCCATACGCAAATATTTGCATTTTCATAAATTACACATAATGTCACTAAACTGTGCTCAGAATATTTGCTTTCAGTGACTTCAACCGCTTTTTTTTCTTGCTGCTGTTAATCAAATGGCTGCTATTGCACTCAGGTGCCATTCATGGCTTACTATTGGAAGAGAAGTTTCTGCACTTCTCTGACAGGAGCAGCTTGTCTTGCAGCTAACAAACAGCGAGACACAACAGGGTGTTTGCATCTGTAAGATGCAGCAGAGCTACCACCACCAGTCTGCTTTTTTTGTTTTCTATGCTGTGAGAGGTTTTTGCTTTCCCTTTTCTCAAGCTCAGTACATCCTAGCACAATCTACAGAAGCTGTGCTATTTTGGACAACGCCTGCTATCAGCCAACAACTTCTGCCTGCGTGTTTGAACACCAGCAGCAGCTGCAGCAGGGTCGGAGCTGTGGGCATCGACTGTTGCTGCCGCTGGATAATGCTTTTGGAGATCCGTGGACGGTGGTAATGGGCTCAGAAGCTGAAAAGCACATCTCACAGCTGAACGGTGCAAACTGATTTGGGGGGTTAAGCCTTCCAGAGTGAGCTTTGTGTATTACACTGACTTGGCCGAAGCCCCCCACCCAGCCCTCCGGTCTGTTATCTGAACCCTCACACAGCCCGGGAGATGGATGGCTCTCATCGTCTTGTGCCCGAGGGTTCGCTGTAAAGCTAAATATTAATGACATCACGGCTGTGTCACCCCCGCCACGGCTGCTCACACTGGCACCATTAGCTTTGGCCTGTGAACAGCTAACTCGAGGAAGCAGAAGTTCCGAGCGAGCGATGAAATTACAACAATAGAAGGGGACGGTGAAGCACGCACATAAGCTCACACGTGTGCGCACACATCAGCACACATCTGATAGAAAGATCCTCAGCTCTCCACAGCTGTCTACTTGCCGTCTTGACATTGCAATCCTCAGCCGCGGTGGTAACCCCTATCTATAATTGATATCCTCAGCACGGAATGGGCTGCCTCCCGTGTTTGAAGGGCTCAGCTCAAAGGTTGAGGATCTTGACAACTTCTTGCCCCGTGTTTCAGGGGGCGGGGGGCGAGCGGAGGTGGTGGGAGAGGAGGTGAGAATGGCCTATTATTAGAAAACCTTGCCCACATCCACCCACCTTCTTTAGTCACACCAGGTGGCCACTCGAACAAAGCCGTGTCCTCTCGTTCCTCCACATATACTATCCCGCCTAACCCTGCCAAACCGCTCTTATTATCAGATCGCCGTGTAGACACACGCTAACAAAATCCTTATTAGTTTTCCATTTTTCCATCCGTCTCCCAGCGTTTGACTTTTTGATATTACGTTTTATTTCTCATTTTCTATGCACATGCAGATATGCTGAGAGATGCCAATAAAAGTCTTCGCCTACAGAATCCCTGCCCTCTAATTCAGCAGAGCGGACGGGAAAATGCTCTTATCTCTCCGCACCCCCACCCCCCTCAGTAATAGGATAAGTACAGTATTTGGACCACAGTGGCTCTTCTCACACATTGGGGAGGGGTTTGGGGGCTGGGGGTGGAGAGGGGGGGGGATTTCCATATAACTAAACAATGGAGCGTCCCTTCCCCCTGTACTTGTCTTCTGAAATGGCTTTGGGGAAAAAAAACATGATGAGGGGGGAAAAAGCCTTTTTCTCCTTGGTTGTAACTCTTTCAACCAACACAAACTTTCTACAGCGGCATTCATTAAGACATCCGGCCGCTGTGTTAAGAGTCGCCGTCATACCGTAAACGCCTTTTAAGTTTTAAAACTGGCGGCTTCACTGATTCCAATCCCCCCCTCCTCCTTTTTCTTTGTGGTTGGCCTAATTTTAGAATTAAGCCTTTGCACCACCCTCATTGCTCTCCACCTTGTTCAAAAGCACTCCTGCCGTGCTCTTGATGCATATTTTTACACTCTCAAACGTGCTTTCACCATGACACGCCACGGCGTTCCTTTATCATCTGCGTTTAAGCGCTCTCGGTGCCGCCGATAAGATAAACATCAGATCTGTGCAATTTGGCTCACTTATCTGGCCTACCCAGTCAGCAAAAGCGAGGCGGGCGTCAATTTTCGTTTGCTGTATTTATTTCATTTATTACATTTCAACTCTTTTGTACCGCTCCCATCTCACTCTCCCCTCAGCTACACATTCTTTTGCTTCCCCATTTTTTTTTTTTTTTTTGAGGGTGGGGGTGACACAAACCTCTCCCTCTCTCATTTTCTCTGCCTCCCCTCTTTCTCCCTCAGAGGGAGTACTTTTAAAGATAAGGCATGGTGGCTTCTTTAATGTCTCTCTTGAAGTAGGCTTTTTTCGCTGGGGTTTGTCGCCGGAGATGTGAACCCCACACTCCCAAAATTCCCTAATATGGCCTTGCCGAACAATCTTTTATTTTTTCATTGATCTATTACCGATACTTCACCAATGAGAAGTCTAAAATCAAACTCTACGTTGTTGCCGCTATTTAACACTGAAAAGATTTTGAAAAAAGTGGCTTTAAGGTAATTGCATATAATGCAGTTTTACTCGATGAATTTCCAGATTAATTGTTTTTTTACCCTTCAGCTTTTTTCCCTATTCAAAGCCTGTTTATTTTAGAATTACGTGAAAAAAATAGGTGATGCTGGATATCAGTACTTAAACCAATTGTGGCTTCTGAATTATTTCTCTCCCAGTATTGCAGGCATGCACAAATAGCAGGTTTGTTTTGGAAGATTTGACAGACTTTAAACTGGGGTGTCTGAAGAAGTTGGTGGTCTGCATGTGTGCGATTTTTTTTTTTGAGCTAATAAAGCCTTTTGGATCCTCCAGAGACTACTGTTATGTTCCAGGTCAGCTTCATAGGTGGCGCTGTGATGTCCTTGTTCTTAGATGGGGAGCTGCCTTTGCTCAGCCGGTGTGCACCCTCGCTGAGGTGACTGCTGCGCGCCTCCCCAGTGTTAAAGGGAGATAAACGCAGGCGCAGTCTGAAGGCAGCCCCCCACTCACCCTCTCCCGCCTGCTGGCGCAGGCCTTTAATTGGTAAAATGCAGATTTTTTTTTGATCAGGAGAAGGATTAGGCCCCCTTATCTGTCTAGAGTATCATACTCTAAGATGAAAAGAGTGTGCTGAATTACACATGCCAATTCTGGCTCCCTCACTTACTCTCTTCGCTTCCTTCACTCACTCATTCCCACCCCCCTCACTTCCCATTTACTTCCTCCCTCCTTCCCTCCCTTCTTTGCCTTTTTCGTTCTCGCCCCCCCCCCCCCCCCCCCCCCCCCTCTCTTTACACAATGCACTTCACCAACTGACATCACAAAGGAACATATGATTTATTAGGCGGCGCTTGATAAAGCTAAACGGTGTTGCGGGTCCCACAGCTTAGTGAAATTGCCTTGTAAACAGGCCCTCTTTTCATGCACGCTTGCATTCTAATGCGTGGAGGCTATGTCCCAGAGAGGGTTTGATAAGGAGACATGGAGATGGATACTGAAGTGGGGAACGGCAAAAAAAGAAAGAAAAAGAGAGAGAGGCTTGATCCTGTGTTTTAGTAATGCATATAAGATGTGAGCATTTGAGTATTTTATGGAAAAAAATCATGCTTTTTTAATTTATTTTATTTTATATATATATTAGTTATTTTACATATTTTGTTTACATGAATTGGAGTGTAAAGTAATTGTGTCTTTTAAGGCTATTTATGTTTATTTTTAATAGTTGTTTGGACCAAACAAGGATATGGACCAAGAAAACAGTGCCTGCACCTCTGTGTGTGTGTGCGTGCACCTCATGCGTCACAGACGGCTTCACTGTCCCCTGTGTCCGTGTCCCTTGCGTTCCCTGTTGTGCGACTCCCTCCTAAATCCATCTTGGTGGCGTTTTTACAGTTGTTGGCCGATAAGCTGGCAGGGGGAAGATGAATAACCTGCCGCGCCGGCGCTATCAGCACCTGTTTGTCGATTTAGCCAGCCAACGGGACCTGTCTGCTCAGCATGGAGATTATTGATTCAATAAGAATTGCCATTAGATCTTGCCATTAGGTTTCTCGGCGGCCCTTCTCCCCCGTGCTGCCTGTCCCCCTTTTTGTCAGCCCGGAGGCTCATGCATCACGCCCGTCAACGACCTCCTTCGTTTTGTACAAACAGAGTGTGACTGTGTATCCATCCGTGTGTGCGAGCGCGCACTGCGCCGTGCCAGCCACCGGCATGATCCAGCGCCGCGGCCCTTCTCCTCATCGCTCTCAGCCGGCTGATATTGAACACTGGTCACAACAGACCGATCGCTTGCCACCGGGGTTCCCTCACGGAGAGGAAGAAAAAGAGAAGACGAGTCAGGTTTTTCCGAAGCTCGGACCAAGGTGGGGGAGAAGATCAATCTTGGGGAAACTTCGCTAACGTCCATGGTCAATCAGGCTCCAATCATTTCCCCTGGAATTAGTCTTGTTTTGTCACTTTAAAATTAAAAACTGTCAAGTGAGAATAATGGAGGTTCCTTGCCGATATATTAGTGTCAATTTTACTCTTTGCTTTTGTGCTCTGCTGTTACTGTTTTCACTCATTTGTTGGTACTCATCCTTTAGTATTGCTGGGAAGGGAAAGGCTTGGGGTCAGAATAAAAGAATGATTATAAGAAGCGCGGTGTCTCTTTGATGTCATGGTCATGCTTGTGCTTGGGGTCATGATCTAGCCAGTGAGCGAGGAACTGAGAAGGTACAAAGTTGACATTGTCAGGGCAGCTTCATGCCTAGAGGGTAAATGACCCTGGGTACTTTATCTGCTTTGGTCCTGCATGTTTTATAGCTCGACAATCTTGGATTCCCCAGACATTTAAGAGCGTTCAAAGTCAAGTATGTATTCATCTCCCTTCCTCTGTCCCTCCTCGTTCACCCTAAAGGTATAAAGAGTCCTCTCTGCTGCTCAGGAATGTAATAATGCTGGTTTCTTTCAGTCAGGATATTGTCTGTCTCTGTGGGTTTAAATTGCTCTCGGATAGACACTTCAGAGGCCACCACACACTGTTGTCTCTGAAAGAGAGCCAGATGTTGACTTCTTCCCCAGAGCGTCTACATCTTCACATCCCCCCTCCTCCCCTTTCCTCTTTCATTCCTCTGTAACTTAGGCCACTTATCCCATTTTAGAAGACAGTTTGTGAGGAAAAAGAAAAAAAAAATGGAGTAAAAGGGAAGAGAGAAGGGGATGGAGCAAGGGAAAGGTGGTACTTGCAGATATAATGCTTGGCTGGAGTTGTAAAGCCCTCGCATTTCAGACGCCTCGACTGAACTTTTGATTTCTTTCCCTATCCCCTCACCTCGCTCCCACCTCCCCCGTCTTCCTAAGCCTCAGATTGGAAGTTGCCACGGCAGCACAACTGTCAGCACTTGTCATGGAGGGGCGCGAGCCCAGTGTGATGCGAAGTGACAGGGTTTTATTTGAAAATCCCGTTCAGATCGGACACCGAGACTCACATGTCTGCCTTTTCTTTGCCTGCTTTTATGCAGATTTCAATAGACTGTAAAAAGGAGAAAGACTGTAGAGGAATGAGACTGAAGAAATTAAATGGAGATTTGCCAAAGGAAATATTATATTTCCCCCTATGTGGTGCAGAGGAAAAAAAATTGCTTAAGCTGAAAAACAAATACGCTCGACGCAAAGTGACGTTCCACTTCTCACGAGAGCGGTCCCGTTTTAAATTCTCTCATCTTCTTTTGCAGCACATCAACAATGACCACATCCACGGAGAGAAGAAGGAGTTTGTGTGCCGGTGGGAGGAATGCTCTCGAGAGCAGAAGCCCTTTAAGGCACAGTACATGCTGGTGGTTCACATGCGCAGGCATACTGGGGAAAAACCGCACAAGTGCACGGTAAGGGACGCTCAGATAGACTCAGCTGATGTCACATTATTGCAGATTAAAGCTGATTTTGAGGGGCACGACATTTGTGGTAAAAGAATGTGATGTGTCTTCGTCTCCTCAGTTTGAAGGCTGCACCAAGGCCTACTCTCGTCTGGAAAACCTGAAGACTCACTTACGCTCCCACACCGGAGAGAAACCGTACGTGTGTGAACACGAAGGCTGCAACAAGGCTTTCTCCAATGCATCAGACCGGGCGAAACATCAGAATCGAACACACTCAAATGAGGTGCCAACAGGTTCTTTCACACATTGAACATGCCAAAAAAACAAAGAAAAACAAAGAAACTCAATGTTCGTCTCTCGTCTCTCTCTTAGAAACCGTATGTGTGTAAAATCCCGGGATGCACAAAACGCTACACAGATCCAAGCTCCTTACGAAAGCATGTTAAGACGGTACACGGGCCGGAGGCGCACGTCACCAAGAAACAGCGTGGCGATTACCCGCGCCCGCCCCAGCCCCAGCCCCGGGAGCCTGGGGGGAACGGCCAGGGTCGCTCGCCAGGGCAACTTCCCCTGGGCGGGTATACGGACCAAAGGGAGTACAACCACTCTACCTCAAAACAGGATGATTGTCTGCAGGTCAAGTCTGTCAAGACAGAGAAGCCCATGGTAAGACTTAACTTCAGCTTTTGTATCCTTCTTGCCGACTCGCATGTGTTTAACTTCATTTTGATTCCTGCACTTTAACTTTCTAACATTCTGACTCCTATTTACTTGAACTTAGTGAATGAATGCCTAGTATTTAGGGTTGATATAGCATTTAATAGGGGCCATGCACGTTTAACACCATAATCTTCTAATGAGTACATGTTTCCCTCTATCCAATGCTTCGGCATTTCTCTCCTTGCCTTTCTAAGGACAGTGGGTAATCAGGTGAGATAGGTATCACTTTATATTTTATTTGCAAAATATTCTCATGTTCTTTGCTCATCATCCTATTTCCCATCAAACGTTTAACATCCTGTCACAACTGCTCCACATGTTGACTTTAAAACATGCCAGATGGGTTCCCATTCCTGGTTTCTCTCATCCCTTAAATTCATAAAAAATACCGTTCTTCTCATTGCATTGTACGACACTTTGATATTGACCAAAGGCAGTGTGTTACTATAAGCTGAGAGCATGCCTTTGGGGAGAACTGCAAGGGCACTGAAAGTAAGCTTGATACTGCTCAGGGCTGCACTGTGCAGCCAAACTTAATCACTAGTAAACCGGATCAAAAGCACTAAATACTATTTTAACTTGATGCCAAAAAAAAGGATCTCATTATTCCCATCTGCAACGTAATTTGCAACATTCCATTAAGTAAAATCAAAAAACAGTAGCTCAAAAAGATATTTGACTATGCTCTATTTGCCTTGTTTTTATCCAGATGTGGTCACATGAGAGGAGGAGTTATTGATTAGACCTCTGTTACAAAAAAGATGCTTGGTGATCCACAGACTATGTGATGGCGGTAATTTCTGTTCCATATGTACAATACTCATCTGCTTCTCATGTAGCACCACAGCTGAGCAGACCGTGTTAGGGTCCAGTAGATGTGGTCACAAGTATTCTAATAGATTTCTGAACAGAAAACAAACAATGACTCAGTGATGTTCTGTTTTCAATATACGTCTAACATTTTGCATCTGTACAACTATCGGCTAATATATACAAAAGTCTTAAGTTACCCCCAATTTTTTTTATATTTTGCTATGAAAGTGAAAATAGGTGCATGTAAACATACATGGAAATACAGTATATAGGGCAAAAACAGACCACAGATATTCTTCAACACAGCCTGAACTCTCTCGGGTAATTTTCCAGACTTCTTGAAGAGCATTCAAGGCTCGTCTTTGAATGTTGGTTTCCTTTTATCCCATTCACTTACAACATGCTGCACTGGCAGTGTGTTTTTCAGTCACTGGCATGCGGAAAAATTAAACAGTTACCAAGCAGATGCTTTCCAGATGTTATTGCATGGTCAAACAAAATCTGATGGTACTTTTCTGTATACTTTGGTGTACTGTTTTTTAGAACTGGCACATTTTCTTTTATCCTGCACACCATGCTGAGATATGCCAAGTTTTTGCCTAATAGCTCTTTAGGAATCAACTTGTTGGGGCAAAAATGCTTTTTTATACAAATATACAAATATAAGGGATGTCTCAAGACTTTTGCACAGTACTATACACAGTGGAGATTTTATACACTGAAAGTTTTTAGGTTGTATGACTTAAGGTCCAACTTTCTATAGACTTAAATAAACTGAAGGTTTTTTTCCCCCAAAAGATTAAAAGTAACTTTCACACAATCATTACACACACACACACACGGCTACAGTTGTGTTTCATAATGGTTTGTTTTCATGAATAATGATCATTGTCCAACATTTTAGAGAGTGCATCCTCATTTGTCATCATTTGTAACACTTTATATCTTCACTTGTGTAACCTGGAGTCATTGTTTCTAACTATTTAACTAATATATAGATTTTTTTTTCTCACCTCTCTTCTCCTATTCTTATTCTTCTCTTTCTTTCCTGGCGTGCATCAGACGTCTCAGCCAAGCCCTGGCGGTCAGTCTACATGCAGCAGTGACCAGTCCCCCATCAGCACCTATCCCAGCAGTGGAGTCCAGCTTGCTGTGAGCGCCGGACGCTCGCCAGGGGAGGGGCTGGAGGAGGACGAAGAGAAAGAGGAAAACGAAGAGGAAGTAGAGGAGGAGTGTGAGGGTGAGCCAGCCCCCATCATGGACTCCACTGTCTCCACAGCTACCGCGGCCATGCTGACCCTCCAGGCGAGGCGAAGTATCGGCCGCCCTCTGCGATGGATGGAGCACATCAAGATGGAGAGGCTGAAGCAGGTGAATGGAGCGCTGCCCAGGCTGGGGCCCCTGTCCCCTACACCGCCCCCCAAAGCTTCTGCAGTACCCAACATGTTGGGGAAGGGTAAGGTTAACTTTTACAGTTTTAAATGTCATTTTGTCCATTTTATTTGAAGCTCAAATGGGATTGTGAAGGATTAAAAAAAACCCTCTTATAATGGAATGGTTTACACACATGGTAGTTAAAAAGCACCTGTAAACAGAATTCACACTTCACCATGACCGTGCACACAAATCACAGAGATAAATTATCCTGAATTTCATCTTCTGGCTGAAGGATTCAGGCAAAACAAATGCTTAAAATTTACTGTTCTGCTGGAAAATGGTATCAAGACCATATCAAGCTGTATATCATATCAGAGAGAATAGCATGTAATGTGATGTTTCATGGCCCAACTGCTGCCAGTTGTCTGTGGTAACATCTGTTTGAAAGATCTCTCCACACTTACTTACTTAACTTATTTGGCTTCTCCTCATCATCTTTGACTAATATCCCATTTTCACCACACTTTTCCCCCCCTCCCCTTGTTTCTCTTTATCGTGTCCAAACTTTTCTCATTCCCATCTCTTTGCCTGTGTGTCTCCCCAGGAACCTGTCTGGGCAGGCAGTGGGAGGTGTCTGCCCCTCAGCCACCTGCTCATGCTGAGCTGGGCAGCACAGAGCTAACAGTGCTCAACTTGCTCAGAGACCGGCGTGACAGCAGTGGCAGTGCCACCAGTTCAGCCTACCTGAGCAGCAGCCGGCGCTCCTCCGGCATCTCCCCCTGCTTCTCCAGCCGTCGCTCTAGCCAGGCTTCCCAGAGCGAGGGTACGGCAGCAGCCGCCCACCACCGCCGCCACCACAACCTCAGTTCCACCGACTCTTACGACCCCATCTCCACCGATGCCTCCCGTCGGTCCAGTGAAGCTAGCCAGTATGGAGGTGGGGTGGGAGGAGGGGGTGGAGGGGTGTTCTCAGTTGGGGGCTGTGGAGGTGTGGGAGTAGTAGGCATTGGGGGAGGAGGAGGGGGATCACGAGGGATGCTCAATTTAACCCCAGCCCAGCACTATCACCTTAAAGCCAAGTATGCAGCAGCAACAGGTGGCCCGCCTCCTACGCCTCTACCCAACATGGAGCGCATGAGCTTGAAGACCCGCATGGCCATGATGGATGAGGGTGGTAGCAACCACTGTTTGCCACCTCTAGTCAGGCCACCTCGCTGCAGTGACGGCACCAGTGGGTACAGCAATGGCTACATGGGACATGCAGGTAACAGGAGGAGGGTCTTCTACCCTGGTGAGGGACCACTGAGTGGAAACCGGAGGGCTAGCGACCCAGTGCGGACGCAGGCTCCTGAAACTTGTAGTTTCCCTCCGGTGCAGCGCTTCAGCAGCCTTAATAACCTCCACCCTCTTCCGCCTCTTGCTCAGCACTGTACGCCTGAGTCTCGAAATTTGAACCTACAGAACTACACGCGCTCAGAAGGCAACCTGCACAGAGGCCTGCAGCACTCGCCATACACCCCTAGCATTGCGGAACAAGCGGCCTTAGAAGCTCTGGCAATGGAGGACGATGGGGAGGCTGAGCTCTTGCTTGGGGATGAGGATATATTACCAGATGATCTGGTGCAGTATCTCCACTCCCAAGTTCAGTTGGACAATGGCTCCCACATGCACAATGAGGACCAAATAGCTTCTAGCCAAAGGGACACCTCCCACTTATCTATGGAGGAGATAGACCAGATCCAAACTCCAGGGTCAAATATGGCCTTCCCTGGGTCCCATAGTCTTCAGCAGCAGCAACAGTTACGAGAGAGGAAGAGCCCCAGTAAACTTCCCATCCAATGGAATGAAGTGAGCTCTGGGAGTGCTGACAGGTCTCCTCCAAGGGATCAAAACCACCATTCGCAGTGTAGAAGGTGGCCTAGCACAGAACACGGGCCTGTGTCTGCACCTTTTGGCAGGTTTGGAAACATGGTTATTCAGCAGCAAGTACCCGTTGATTTCCAGAACAGTTGCGCCCAAGCTAATCAGTCTCAAAGTGCTTGCTGCGTAAACCCTGGAGTGAAGCAAGAGACATCACCTAACTCCTGCTTGGAAATGAGAGGTACTGGTCAAAACTCTACAAACAACTTTAATAGGCCTAATTTTACACAGATCAGCAATGGACTTTTTCCCCAGGGCTTCAGAGAGCAGGCCTCCAACGGATTTCAAAAACAGAGCCACTTCCATCAGAATCACAACAGCAGCTCTTGCCAGGTAGGAAACAACCTAATCCTTAGCAGAGCCTCCATGGATTACCTCCCCAGCCTCTCCCAGGGGTCTGCTCTTCATCACAATCGCCCGGTACATGTTCCTCATCCACCGATCAACAGGAACTTGGGCAGAACCCAGCAATACCTCAGTCCCGGGAGCACCAATGAATCTTGCGTCACTCAACAAGCACAACTGCAGAGGAGCGGCGAGAGCTGCTCCCTTGCGAATCAAGTTTCTGGGCTGAAGCTGGAGTCCCAGGATCATGGATACTTAGAGCAGGGCTTTGTTGACTGCCCCTCTTACGAACCAGCAGATCATAAGGCCTCCACGTTCCATGTTCTGGAAGATCAGTGCTTGTTGGACTCCATAGCTGCATCTGAGGGACAAGGTGGTGGAAGCGGCAACGGGGATTCGGTTGCTCTTCTCTCCCCTGGTGCAGATCAGGTGACCAGCACAGTGGACGGTAGTGTTCCCGGTGTATTAGATGAAGGGGTAAATCTGGACTTCGGTGCCATGCTGGAGGATGGCTATGACCAGGGCAGCTTGGTCTCAGGAGCGTTGAGTCCCTCCGTCTTCCAGGGTCTGTCCAGGACCTCCTCACGCCTCACCACCCCTCGGGCATCCGCTGCCTTCCACAGTGTGGTCCCTGGCCTAAACAACATGGCCATCGGAGATATGAGCTCTCTCCTCACCACCCTTGCTGAGGAGAGCAAGTTCTTGGCTATAATACAGTAGCTGCTCTCTTTCTCTCTGCTTTCTCCTCCCGTAGAAAAATAAAGGAAAAGGAAGAGGAAAAACTCTGGTGTATGTGAAGACAAAGTTAAAAGCGGTAATTATGAGAACTTTATGTACTTAGAAGTGTTCTGAAACAGGCAGTTGCCAAGCCCTTGCTTTTTTATTTTGTAAAAATGTCATCCTGCGCAGAAATGGGATGTGTCAAAAATTGTGTATAAATAAATAGTTATATTCCTTTTCTGGAATGAAGGCTATTTTTGGAAGCCCTTCTCTTTGTAAAACTACGTGATGGTGTGCAAAAGCTCACGCCCTTGAATCAGTATTCTGTGTATTGTTACTGTTTTTGCTGTACGCCCTGTTGGTAAAAAATAAAATAAAATAAATGCATGTACTCAAGTGAAACATTCAACACTGTCTATACGAGTGCATAGACTACGTGCCCACGTATCAGTTGTGCACTGCTTCCACTGGTACAAAGCAGATGAATCCATTGTCATCATAGGAAGTGAGACACGGGTCATGAATTCAACAGGCCCCGAAAGCAACTTTATATATCATAGGTTTTAACAAGTGGTATATTTACATTTGTTGTTACATTTTTGTTTGTACGTTCCTTTTGTGAAGCTGTAAATGTTTCAGTGCTTCTACCAAGTTTTGCCAAGTGGTGTTTTTCCTCGACACGGTATCGAGTCCAAAACGTGGACCACACATCCGAGTCTTCAAGGCGCCGTAGATTGTTGTCTACTTAATATCTAAATGGCTTGATTTTGTTAGTCTGGTAAGGTACTCACAAGTGTATATAACTGTTTTTATATTCTGTTTGTTTTGTTGACGTTGGATTGCACGGTTGTTCGAAGCTGATGTGTAAATGGACTTTCTCTCCTTGATTTGGTGCTTTTTTTAAGAAAAAAAAAAAGAAATAACAAAAAACTAAAGATGCTTACATGGATTGATTTGAGTACTTTCTATGGTTTTAAATTGTCTTAATAACTGATGGCGGTCCACAGCACACAGAGTTTTCCGCTCCCAATGAAAAGTGCTGTACAGTGACGTGTTTTGTTTTATAGGAAATCATGCGTATCATTCTCTCCAAAGCTCTTAAATTCAGAATGTGTACTGCCATTAAGTATTGCAGTGACTTTGTCAACAGTGTTAGTATTGCCTTGCAGTCTTGTGTGACTGCACAGAATATCGAGTAGTTTACCTTTTACTCTGCATCAAAGCAGTGAGGTACAAACTGTTTTATTGTTTTTTGGTACTTTTTTGGTCATTTTTGTAGCTGTGCATTGATGGTGTTTACTTTCTTTGGTTTTGTTGTGTGGTTTTTTTTTTTTTTTTCATTTTTTCAAAGAAGTAGAAATCATTTCCCTTTGAAAGAAGGAAATTTCAGAGGTATGTGCCTTATATGTATCTGCCTGTCAGAAAAGAAAGAGATCACTGCCAATCTTCCATTGTGAATTATGAAAAGAATAAAAAGTAAACATGTAAAGTGTCTTGTGGGGTCTGAAAAAAAGAGAAAAATCACAGAACATTTATATAAGAAAAGTCTGAATATCAGAAAAGTTGAGATTTGCGAAATGCATTCTACTTTTCTTTTTTTTTTCGTTGTTGTTTTCACATTTATTGTGCTTTTATATATATATATATATTATGTAAATACATTACTCATGCTGTAGTTTTAGCAGAGGAACTAGGGCGGGGGATATCCTGGGCCAATACAGAACTGACTTTGATAGCAGGGATTCCCAGGCCCTGGGCAGAGACCAGGCAGATCTGGCTCAGAGTAGAGCTTCAAGTGCCCAGCGCTGCCCCTCTGCCAGAAGAGCCACTTTGCTCTTTTATAACTGACTACAAATGTTTGTATGGTTTTAATAAAAATGGAAATTATATTTTAAGTGTCTTCCCTTCTTTATACTGCGGTTTTGATATTATATGAAACATACTGCTTTGAACTCTGTGCCTGTTTTCATAAAGGCACAAACCCAAGATAAGAAACCGAGCTACTTCAGCAACTCTGGACACATCCACCTCAATTTACTATAAATCAAAGTCACTAAAAAGAACAATATTATGCAAGTTTATTTAAAAAAAAGAAAAGGACTGCAAGATACAAAATAAAATAGTCTGATGCTACTTCAGACTACTGTGTGGAAATATTCTGCCATTAAAAGTAAACACAATGTTCCAACATGAGTAAATTCATTCAGAGAGGCGCGAGTGTTCCTGATGCCCTCTTTTGATCATCAACAGAGACTACACTGTAAGGTTGGAGCTCATGAAGTTGATGGATATAAATTACATGTTTGGTTACATATTCACATTAGAAGCAGTCACGTCCTCATCTATGTTGAGATTAAAGCCAGCAGGTCTATAGCCCACGTCTATTTACAGGCCCCTTAAAGCTGACAGCCCATCAGCTCCAATCAGAAGTCCTTTTAGTGTGAGCACAGTGAGATCTTGCATCACTTCCACACCCCCCCCACCTCTCCCCGCCTGACTTTCCAGAGCGAGAAAAAAAAAATGGGAGTCTTTTCTAAGCGAGACTCCCATTATGCTTTTAAGGAGCTCGACACAAGTGCAATCATGCAACGAGAACGAAGGCTACGGTTAGACTTTGCACCGTGGAGAGGGAGAGCAAGAGACCTTTAAATTGTTCCAGTGGGATACAAGATGGAGCGCTTTTACTTTTGATGCTCTGAGGCTGCGGCTGTCTCAACAATTTTTCCCTCCCTCTCAAAAAAAGAAAAAAAAAAAAAGGAAGCTTGTCACCTTTCCCAACACCCCCTTTGCATCCTTAAGAGTTCACTTAGCGGAGACGGAGGATCCTGTGAAGTAAGAAACCCCCACCCCTCTCCATTATCAAATCTGTTCATGCATCTCTACATCAGAAAAGCCATTAACATTATGGATAAACAAGCTAAACAGTGCTACATCACATTCAAATGAAGAAAGGGTGTTTGGTATACAATAGGAAACATTTTATTACTAAAAACTTCTTATACTGAAGGTGCTCTTTCAGCAGCGTTTCCACAACTATTCTTTATTGAAATCACAAGATTTTTTTTTTTAACCACTTACTTGAAACAAAACAAATCATACATGAAATGACAGTAACTATGGACTATATACAACAGTGGGAGAGAGGTGGGGTTGGCTTCAATCGGCCAGCATTGTTTGGTGTTTTAACACACTAGGCTCGTACAGGAGGCACTTGAATGTGAGAGCCTTAAGAGCCACGACCTAGCCAGAGTGCTGGAGGGAGAGGAAGGTTAAAAATGGAATCGACCGGCAACAGAAAACAATGACTACCTGCTTTAAAAATTAAGAAAAAACAAAACAAAAAAACTTTTTGTAAGGAGTTCATAATATGCATCTATTCCTTCAGCTCAGACCTCGAGGCCTGGTTAGTGGTGGAGCGGGGAGGTTGTCGTCGTCACATGTGGGACACTGATGCACATACAGAGCATTTGTACAGGCCTGCACCACGCAAATCTATAGCACAAAGGGTGCACATTCAAAAGCATGCATCGCCCCACAATGAGCAATGTGGTTATAAAAGAGGAAAGGTGTGTTTATGTTTAGACGTCTGCAACTACGACAAAATTCAACTGTCTGCTGCTCGAGATTGTTAATGCAATAGACATACACAGTATTTACAGGAATCATATTTTTCTTTTAAACATCTGTTTCTCTGATGCCAGTTAAATTAAAAAAGAAACTGTAACTCATTGGATATCAGGGAAAAGTTTACAGTGACAATTGAAAAAAACAAAACAAAAACCCCTATGTTTTCAAGAATGGCTACCATTTCAATGATCTATTTACAATAAAACACAATTATGCATCCATAAACAAAATGATGCTGAGGACGAAAAAAAAAAAAAATCCATGACATTCTGAACAGAAGTCTGTGAGTTGGCTGCCTCACTGCAGAGTTCCCGTCAGAGCAGGTTTAGTGGTTGGCTCTGTCTGTGTTGCTCTGGGAGTGTGTGGCGCTCAGCGTTTCAGATCTTCTCCTGGATAAAGGGGTGCTGCAGGGCCTGGTTGATACTGATGCGCTTGGCTGGGTCCAGCATCAGCGTTCCATCCAGCAGGTCCTTCAGCTGCATTACTTTCTTCCTCTGGTCCTCAGGCAGCCGCTGGCCTCCTATCATGTCTGCTAGCAGGTCTTTGGTGGGGTTGATGGTGCTCATCACTGTCACCTTCTCCTAAAGGCATTGAGCAACAAAAATATAAAACTTTTAAAACTGCTATTAAAATAGCGGGACATGTAAAAAAAAAAAAAAAAAAAAAAAAAAAAAATGGTTTAGAGGCAAGAAAGAACACCTTACCCTTTCAGTCACTTTGTCTACTTCAATGTACAAGAAGTTCAAATTCTGATCGAAGTGCTGGTCTTTGAACAATCCTTTACGGATCATCTGTGGCAAGAATCCAAAACATTGCATCAGTCTTCTTGAACAGTGCACGGTAGAGCAACACATCTCCCTTCATCTAGAAAAGGGGAAACAATCACTAAAGGAACTGAAATTATATGATGCAATTTCACCTTGTTGGGCATCTTGCCCTTGAGGTCCATAGCCAGCTTGAGCATGTGATTGTTGGAAGATCCGGGAAGCAGGATTTTGCCCGTGTAAAGCTCGTACAGAGTGCAGCCGACGGACCACATGTCGATGCCATAGTCGTACGGCTTTCCTATGACTGAGGAAGAAATTATGAGCAAACTTCAAATTTAAAAAGAGCTGATTAATGGTGAACATTTAAAGACAAAAATAAATAGTGGTACTTACTAATTTCTGGAGCCCTGTAAAATCTGCTGACCAGATATGGTGTGATGTCATTGTCAGCAACATGTGACGCCGAACCAAAGTCACACAGCTTCAGGATGGTCTTTGACTCGTTCACCTTTTAAAGACATGAATAGAAGTCACATGTGGCACAACTACTTTGGTCATTCTCTGAGCCGATTTAAGATGACTGAGCATTTGAGTCATACCAGGATATTATCTGGCTTGATGTCGGCGTGGAGGATGTTGCATCGTTTGAGCAGCTTGAGAGCCAAGAAGAGCTGCTGGCTGTAGGAACGCACAGCTTTGATGTGAAGCCCAACATCTTTACCGTACTTCTTCAGCACCTCTCGCAAATTCATGCTACAAATGAAAAATTTACAAACTCATGAATTATGCTGAGGTAATTAATGAAAAGCACACCTCTCAAAATATGATGAAAATGAATGTGATGTCCTCTCTCTGAGTACCTTAGAGGCTCAAACACCAAACAAAGATGCTGCTTGTGGTAAAAGTGCCTGAAAAGGCGCAGGCAGTGGAACTTGTCATCGGGATCAGCGTCATTCAGCTTCTTGAGGAATTCCAACTCTTTTAAACCGGTCTTGTGCCTGTTCAAACATACATGTTGTCAGGAGTGAAGCCATTACGGTATTTAAACAGATCAATAACTTTCACATATGAAATGCTGACATTCATGGGAAGACTCACATGAGCTCGTTGTTTCGGATGATCTTGATTGCCACCTCCTGGCCGGCTCTGGCAGTGTCTCTGGCTCTGATCACATTGCTGAACACACCTTGTCCAGTGTAGCCATACACGTCGTAACGTTTGTCCAGCGTCTCCCCGATGTTCACTCCTAAACAACAACACAATTTACAAATGTGTAAAATGACTGAGATGAAGTCTCTCGTTCCACTTAAAAACAAACTTTGATGTGTGACGAACGCAAACAGGCTACAACCTTCATTCCTGGTGACATTAAACAAGCATAAAATGTCACCTTAACCTACAGTTAACAGAAAGGAAACACTTACGGTAGTAACCCTCAGCATCAGTCCAGTTGTCCCTGAGGTTGGGGTTCTCCTTGAAGTCCTTTCCTACACCTGCTGCTCTCATCCTGGCACTCTGCAAAAACAGCATGAAAAAACAGAGGTCAGTAATTCACTGGTGTGCCTCAATAATTTACACTCTTCTGAAGAACGACACAAAGACACAAATTAAAAATAAGTGAAGATTTTAAGATGCCCTACTCTGAGCTCAGTATTTAAATACTTACGTCAAAGTCTGCAGCAAACATGTCATCTGACTCGGTAAACATGTCTGGAGCTGAAGGCTTCTTCGGGTTAGATCCTGAGACACACAACAACAGCAACAAATTATACCAGCAAAAGATGAGTTTCTGCTCATTCAGCATGTTGTAAAACAGTATATCTGGAACTTGTGTTTGATTCACATACTCTGCAGAGATCAAAACATGCTGCAGGTGGCAGAGACACCAGGCTTTGGATTACAAGCCAGCAACTGAATGAACACATGACAGAAAGAAACAAAATTAAAATCCCTGCATCACAAAACGCTGCATTTCTCACACAAACGAGCCACTAAATACCCTTTTAGACGTGTACTTCCTGTACTGGACGCTTGTTTAACATGCCCCTGTGTTAAAATGAAAATACCAAATTGTTCCAAACTGCAGGGCAGCAATATTAATGCAGCGTCCTAGCTCCAATTTCAAGTAATGTAAAAACGCTTTTTATCACATTTCACGTTTATAAACTTGATTTGATTCATTTCTGCTGAAGGGACCGTGACAAAACCAAAAGAAAGAAAAAAAAAAAAAAAACACTGAAAAGTGCCATTTTGCTTTCAACAAAAATCATAGCCAGAAAACTGGGAACAGACTGTCCAAAAGATTGCCATCTCTGACAGAAGGAGCTTTTAACTGTTAGGTTTCATCTCTCCGCCATGCTCATAGAAGACTGTGCTCTTCAGTGATCAAGTGAGCACAGGCAGCGACTCAAATCTCTTTTCAGAAATATTTCAAGGGCTTAAGTGAAGGGTGAAAGTAAAGGAAGGACAGCGCAGAACAGTCTGTCGTTACCTGGGTCAAGCTGTCTCCTTTTTGCTAAAGATAACACATGAAGGCACGTTTGTATTTGGCCTAAAACTGACCTTTTTAAACACAGCTCTTTCGAGCTCCGTGTTTGTCATGTGTTTTCAGCGGTCACTAGTACTTAAATTAGATTCTTCCCCTTCATATGCAAAACAAAAGACAAACAACAAAAAGCGTTGCGATTTCGCAAAGACACATTGTGTTGATTTAAACTGGTGGGAAATGCAATGCATTTCATATGTTAGCTATGGCAGAATTAAAACAATACATACAGGGTCTCACACTTTAAATTCATTCATTCTGCCTCTTAACCTTATAATAAAATTCAGTAGCGCATAAAGGAGGAGAGTATACTTTGTAGCACGTCAGGTGAGTATGCACTCCTGTAGTATGGCCAAGGACACATCAAAAAACACGCCGCTAAAAACAAGTGGCTCTAACACACCCAGACCTCCTGCAGTTCAAGCAATCAGACATTACTGTGTCCTGAATGCATTCACTCCTGTGCTTAAGCTGTCCACTTGTGATCAGATCAGCCAAAGATAAATAACATTTCAGCTAAAAAACATTAATAAAATAATAATAAAATTTAAAAAAAAAAACAACTCTCAAATGCTTTTGCTTGCTCTTATTGTGACAAGCGGGTAATAAGGTAACATACAAGAGTCTTTAAGAGATTCAAAAAGTCCTTCTCCGTGCTAACAAGGAGAAGGAAAAGAACATATTTGCATCCTCGCACTATAATCCATTAGAATCCTGGAGTATTTTATAAAGGATCCCCTGAATTTGCAGCCAACCAGGATGCTCACAGCTGACAGCGTGGTTCATTCAGTTGGCCTTGTATGCTAACAGTCATCATTCTGGCTGGAACATTACCGTCTTTCTCCTGGGCGATGAGGTTGTGCTTGGCTTTGATGTTGGCCTCGAAGGTGTTCACGTTCTCGCGCTCGTACTCCTTCACGTCTGCGGCTACTCGCTCCAAGATGTCATCGGGTGAGGGCGAACGGCTACGCGTGCTGCTCTGGGGGCTGCTGGGCTCCGATGTCTGATTGGTGTCCTCGTTCACGATTTTGTACTTCTGTAAGATGGAAAGAACAGCTGATGTTAGTAAGAAGGTCACTCGTCAAATCCACTTATAGAAGTTACAAAAATGCCAGACATGAATTAGCGTGGGTATAGACAGACCTGGACGATGGCCATACGCTGTTGGCGGCGCTGTTCAATGAGAGCTTCTTCATCTATCTCCTCACCATCAAAATCCTCCAAACTGCAAAAACACGCCAGAAATTAAAATTACAAAGGAAACACTTTCCTGTTAACGACTAAGCAACAAATCGTGCCCTGATGCATTAATGTGAAACAGGATATCATATCAGCTACAGATCATGGATGTCCTCAAAGACAAGATGGTAAATCTTGTCTCATTTCTAATCAATATCTACAAATGCTAAGGACTCAACTTTGTTTTGATTCATTAGTGCCAGTATTAATTCACCAAAAGCAGTTGATATGAATGGCTGCACAGAAGTTGTACCACACTGTTTCACAGCAAATTTGAACTCTGTATGGCGAACCCGATCGGATCTTAGTTTTTATATCACTTTTACTTACACTTCTTCCTCTGAGGACTCCTGATCGACTTTCATGCCTTCTGAGAGACTTCCCTTAAACTTGTCTTCATCTCTGCTGCGTCGTCTTCTTTCCCGATCGCGGGACGTTGAGCGTCGATACTGTCGGAGTCGACCATATCGGTCTCTCTCCCCAGACCTGTGAGGCATAGACGTGATGACAGGGATCATTCTTTACTTCAAAATGAAAAGAGGGGGAAAAGGTACTAGCAGACAGGGATATAAACAGAATTCATATCTAAACAACTATTGAACCACCAAAAACTAATTAGAGAAACACAAGAGTTCTCCAGCGACTTTTGAGAACTGCTTTGTTGTGACTTGGGATAATGTCTTCTGTCACATGTAGACAAGTTGAGTGAAAAGTGAGCGGCCATCACCTCCGTCTCAGTGGAGACCTGCTCCGTCTGCGGGGGGAAGAGCGGGAGCGGCGGCGTGGCGATGGGGACCGTCGTCTTAGAGGCGAGCGACTCATCCTGCGGCGAGACGATGATCTCGGACTGTTATCGCGCGATCGGTCTCTGCCTGGCCCAACATCTGCCCGAGAGCGCTTCCTGGAAGAACATAAAAAATAATATTTCAAAATCTGTCATAACTTTACTTTTGCGCCTTCATGACTTTTTTTTCTCCGCAACTTTGGATCAGCATTTTTACTAAGTTAAATATGTCATTATTTTCCAGTTTAAAAAAAATTAAAAATCTTTAGCTTTTATAAATGAACACTCAAATATTTTACATTTTTGCAAACTCACTTTTATTCATCTGAAACTGAAAGGCAATTCTGTCATCTGTCACAATCAGCTTATTCTGGGAAACGTTGGAAAAGCCAGAGGTGTGCACTAACCTCAGTGGTGACTCCTGCCTCTCAGCATCTCGCCTCCTGACCTCTAGTGAGCGGCTACGGCGTCTCTGGGGCGAGAACCTAGTTCTGGATGGAGAGTGGCTCTGTTTTGATGTCCTTTCTGAGGCACTAGCCGAAGGGTAGCGGGCATCTCTATGGCGAGGGGAAGCGCTGCGTTTCCTTGCAGGGCTGTGAGCCCCTCGTCTATGAGGGGAGCGGTTTTCCTTTCCTAAAGAAGTGTCCTTGGATGGTGACTTGGCTGGCCGTTTGTCCCGGTCAGCGTCTGAGCGACTTGGCCGTTCTCGTCCAGGCGATCTGGACCGTCGGCTCACTCTTTCCTGGTTGGGTCTGTCATCCCGCTGCGGAGAGGACCGTTTATCAGTGCGGCCGACTTTCTGCTCTCCCCTGAAGCTGGAAGGAGAGTTGGACTTCCTTCTCTCCTTGGACCTATCAGTGCTGTGTGAACCCTTCCTGTCTTTTGACCTGCTCCTTCCACGCCCTCTGTCTTTTACACCTGTGTCCTTGGTGCATTTGGTCACCTTGTCCTGCTTAGACTCCTTGGCTGGCTTGTCTGCAGACTTACTCCGACTACGGCGTTTGGAGCTAGACTTACTGCCCTCTGTTGAGTCCCGTCTAGATTTGCCACTTTTTCCTCCTCTGGGTGATATAGGTTTACCTGAGCTGCCCCTTTGTCGTGGTTCTCCATTTCTGAACCTTGCATCTCCATCCTCTTCAGATCCAGAGTTATACCCCTGAAGGATCAAACCCATGCCAGACTGAACTTTTCCCTCCATCAACTGGCTGTCAAGTTCAGCTTTGATCATGGCCCTCTGTTTCTCCAAATCCTCCAGCAAGGCCCTGTCATCCAGACTTGGATTTCCAGAAGAAGGAGAAGATTCAACTTTTCTATGAGTAGAGGAGCCAAAGAGGACAGCGGCGGAGGGAGAGGAGCCCTCTTTGCGTTTGTGTTTCCTATGTTTGTGACGATGCTTGCGTTTGCGGTCCTTGTCCTCATCAGAGGCATGTTTGTGCTTTTTGTGCTTACTGCGATGCTTGTGTTTTTTCCGCTTGTGTTTACCGCTACTGCTATGATGTTTGGACCCCTCCTCTGTCTTCTCGCCATTAGTTTCAGCCTCCTCCTAGGATGTGAACATACCAGGATAACAATCAATTTAGTTGACAGATGATCTCTATAATTCTTAGTTATGGTGTAAACATAGATACAATCTTGTTTTCTTTGAGTTTTTACCACCTAACCAACCTAGACTGTATTCAGAATGACTGATGTAGACAAAAAATGTTACTAAATTTTGGTAAAAGTTGATCTTACAGCAAGTTATAGTAGCACAGTTTTATAGTTTGAATTTTGTGTTAAAAGAGATGACACCACTTGATGGCATTTAGGTCCTCACATTGTCAACCCCTACCTCCTCCTCCTCCTCTTCAGATATGTCGCCGCTGTCCTCATTTCCACTTCGTTCGTGGCTTTCCAGATCTTGCTTCCTGTTTCAAAAAAAGAATATTTAATTGCTTTAGTGCTAAATTATTTGGCTGACTGAAGTCAAAAGGAAACAAAGGTCTAAAAAATAGACACAACTGGGTCAAATATAGTTTTTGGACTGGTAGTAGGAACACACGGCCATAGCAATGCCCGACCCTGAATGCAACTGATAGCATCCCATAGAATGAGACACACAGAGTTCTGCCATCTGTCCAAAAATACTGACAGGTGCTTAAGTTTAAGTATCTGGGATATAAAACACTATGATAATCAACTAAAAATTTCAGTTACACATCAAATCTTCTAGTGGCACTATTATTTTTTTCCCCTTTAAATCTGGAAAAATAGGAAACTGTCCAATTATTATTTCTTTAATACACAATGAAGTGAACACGATTCACAGTAACAAACATCATACAGCATCATCATCAGTGGTTTTAATTTTTATACATGCACATAAAAAAGATTATAAAGATAGCTATTCTTTCCTCGAGGTAACGTACAGTCATTGTGAACATTTAGTCTAAAAATCAGTTCATAGCTTACACAACATTCATTTCCGAGTTTAACCCATCATCGCCCGAAGTGTACCATTTTAGGTAAGCGTAAGGTGTTTAACATCGGGTATAGCGGGATTATATAATGTGGTCAGTTTAGCATGAAGCTGTAGAAACACTGATCAGAACCGCTCATTGATGAGAGAGTGACACTCGGTAAATCCCCGCGTAACCTTCACTTGCTCCCTCTTTATCCGAGCGAGACCGCCAAGATGATTTTCACTCATTAGCTCTGACATGCTAACCGTCTTTAGCAAAGTTAATGCTAAGCAGCTACATCCACTGAATAATTTTTGCTATGCTAACTTACATTACATGATAGCTGCTTGGGAGGGAGTACAAACCTTACACTGCGTGTGGCTTAGCAGGTACACTTTATTGAGGCAAATACACACAAACGCGGATGAGGTACACTTCTGCATGCTATCACCGAAACTTAGTGCTAGCCGCGCTGAAGAACATTAGCTAGCTAGCCAAGAACGTTAGCCTATCGTGAGCATGCCCCGGCAACAACGTGAACCTGCTACTCCGTTAGCCCCGGCGATGCTAACACTTCCTTTCATATTCGACCTGAAAGAGGCCTATAACTTACTGCCACAAACTTTAAGTATCTGTAATTTAATAACTTACACGTGCTCGTTGCCATTATTCATTCTCCTGGACGAGATGTCCATCTCAACGTCGGCCATTTTCCTCGGCTGAGGGGGCTTTTTCTTCTTCGGCTACTTTCTCCACATGGGTACAATGATATCAAAATACTGACACGTTCCTCTGGTGTTTTGGCGGCGCATCGCAGTCAGGATTTGTGCACTGAAGTCTGTTCTTTGTCCACTAGAGTGTGTGCTTGTGTAACTTGAAATTTTCATATTAGCCACTTACATTACACACATACACCCCCTCCCCGAACAACTGCCAAATTAAAATCTTTGTAAATTTTTGGTAATTATGTCAAAATTTTCACCTACTAAGTATCTTGAAATTTCAAATTATTTCTGAGTGAAAAAAAATTGTAATAAGCAATTCGAAATGTAAAATTATTGACCAGTTTTTAAGTTGCAACTGTTGAAATTTCGTGTTATTATCTCAAAATGTCGAAATGCTAACGTACAAATGGAAAAATTGCAGAGTAAGTCAGTGTTCTGAGATACGCAACAATTATGTGTCGTATTTGCTGTAGCTTTTGCTGCCCTATTGGCCAGGTCTTTCTTGGAAATTAGATTTAAATCTCAGTGAAACTTTTCACCTGGATAAAGAAAGGATAATAAAGACAAATGTATAATAAATACCCCACAATGTACTTGATCTTATTTGAATTTTCGTATTTTTTCTGTATAAATGGATGGGCGACCTGAAGACTTGGATACAGGATTTTAAATGACCACACTGGCTATAGAAAGACTGAAAACATAGTCGTGCAAAGGACAGGCTGTTGGAGCCTGCTCCGTCTGTTTTTACCACAGGATGGCTCAGGAGGTTAATTACAGGTGGATCATCTGTAGTGGTTCATGTGGTTGCTGAAAACCCCTCGTGCGCGTCATGATTGCGCACCTCAGTGTGTGCCAATGGTCAACAAAATGACACATGAATGATTACAGTTTTATCTCCAGTGCAACATTTTAACAGCAATGATTTTGCGGAAGTTACTTAGTATTATTGTGGTAAAATTAGAACAAGTAAAAGCATGTCACTGTGTGATACTTGAGTTCTGTGCCTGAACTTCATTGCCCTTTATTTACAGTATCCTCTATAAATAAAAGGCAGGTCATTGGTCAGGTTCTTGTACCTTAGAGGAATGTGCTTTTTGTGTGAGCTTGTTAAGCCACTTAACACTGACCTATGAATCATCCAAGCATAAAAAGACACATAGCACAAGGGATGAACCAGTATAGTGCCTACACATGACAGACAATTTAGCAAAGATATTTCCATACATCCTAGCAAAAAATACAGAAATGATCAGCGGTTCAACACTTCTACACAGTTCTATAAATAGCCTTTTTCTTATGGTAGTCATCAGACCTGCAAAAACAAGAACAAGTCCAGTATCAGAAAGTGGTAATCCTTCTGAAAAGGGGAAAAACAGCATTTGACTCTGAAAGACAGAGTTAAAAAAATACCAAACACCACATCTGCTTTATCGTGTTGCCTCATACAAAATGCAAAATATGGTCAGACAGATCTGAGACATCATGTTCGCAACACAAAAAGTTGCGAGCTGTAAGTGGTAGCTTCTGAGCACAGCTCTGTGAAACCGCATGACTTTCAAGGATGCAAGCGCATTCAAGGGCTGGGCATTATCCACTTGTGACAGTTTTATAGCAAGCAGTAAATTGTGGTATTGTGAGACACCTGTGGCTGCTCCACAACAGTGACGAAGTAATGGAAGCATGAAGACATAACGGCGTTAATGCTGACATCCTGGCAGATGGGATGAGATTTTCTGGCAAATGATGATACTGCAGATGGTACTATTATCATCATGTGTTTGATGACATCTTGATTTGTGTATGCTTGAGTACTCTGAAATTTCGTTTACTAGTACAACAAGTATATACCAAAAAATATCCAACGCGACTTGAGTTTTACTGGAACCCCTCTCATGTAAATCCACACTGTATGTACAGAGTATAAACACAGAGAGTCTCAGGATGTAACTCGCAGCCTGGGCCTTCTGCCGTGCAGCCTATCTCAGATTTATATGGTAAAGTTGCAAGCTGGAGGTCTCACAACTGATTAAAGTCTCTGTCACAGAGACATTAGATATTCCATTAGTTCACAGCCCCATCCCAGTGTGCCCAGTAAATCATGGCAGTATACAGTACGAGGCAAATGTTGTATACTCCATTCTGCCGTGCAATCTAAAAACCAGTCACTGTGTCCTACATTGTATGATTTATGAGGTGTGTAACTACTTATATTGTGTAAAGCTTGAAGTTCTTGCCTAAAATAATTTCTGATACCTGCGTTTCATCAATATCATTTATCTTTTTTAACTGTATTCATTTGACTTTGAACAAAGCAGCTTAAGAACATTTAGTTTTAAGATACCGGTGTGTCCATAAAACTATGTTGTCAGGTCTTGTTCAGATGCAGGAAACTTTATTTTAGCATTTCCTATTTCCTTATTTTAGGTTAAAAATCTGCTTAAATTTTACATCTGTACAACTGTAAATCTAGAATAAATCTGACTTTAATGAGAGCATATAGAACATATAATGTACTGTTTCACTGTTTGGCACAAGTGTCGTATAATAGCAGCAGTAAGCTGTAATGCTAGAAGCATAAGTAATGATTACATACTTTGGGAGAAGGTGCTGATCACAAGATCCTGTTTCAAGTCGAGAAAGTCCGAAGCATCCTGACAATTGCTGCTATATTTCGATTCATACCCATAAATGATGAGACCCTTAATCAGAACATTTGTCACAGAGTTAGAGCCAGATTGGATAGGGCTGTGTGACATGCCAGCTACCCAGAGGCGAAGATATTGTGAATGTTCCTCATTGGCTAGCTGCAGTATATGTCAAAATCCTAAGAACCTAACTTGAACCAGCTCACTTATAACAAATTTGTTTCCCTCATATTTAGTGATTATGTCTTTTAAAGCTCCAGTCTTCATTTTTCTAGGGATGCTTTTGATTAGCATTTTGATGCTATTTGATCAGCATCATTGTGATTACAGAGAACAACATATGCAAAATAAGCTGCTGATGAAAAATAATGTGTTTCTTCTTGTGAGAATACTTGTTTAAAAGATCATAATGCACAAATGGGCTGACCAACCACATGCTGATACATGGACATGTTGTTACCTGTATTAATCTCTGGCTCTCTTCCACAGCCTGTCTTTCATCTTGTCTTCCTTCTCTCACCTCAACCGGTCGCAGCAGATGGCCGCCCCTCCCTGAGCCTGGTTCTGCCGGAGCTTTCTTCCTGTTAAAAGGGAGTTTTTCCTTCCCACTGTTGCCAAAGTGCTTGCTCATAGGGGGTCATATAATTGTTGGGTTTTGCTCTGTATGTATTATTGTAGTGTCTACCTTACAATATAAAGCGCCTCGAGGTGATTGTTGTTATGATTTCAAGCTGTATAAATAAAATTTAATTGAATTCAATTGAATTGTTAACATGGGTAAAAACTGCACTTTGCACAGTTATACAATGACTGTGCTCAAAGATCTGCAGCCACATTACTGTGTATTTCACAAATAATGGCACACTGACACGATAGATCTGATTCATGACTGCAACTCGTATTTCCCTGAGAAAAAAACCCAAGCAGACATTAAGTCTACCTTGACCCTTCAGCCCTCTGCTCTTTGGGCTTTACTGGAGACACAATAAGGACGGGGCCATAAAACATGGGGTCCAACAGATGCTCGCTGAAGACAACCGCAGTCCATTATAGAGCCTGTTAAAGACACTCAGGCAGTTTGCTAACCCGCTGTCACCCTAGCCTCTGCACTCTTCACTGGGTTTTGTCTGCTGCTGCAGACAAAGATAGAGTTATAGCTCAGAATGACTTCCTCAATGTGAAGCTTAGGCAGCTCTTCTAAATAAAAAAAGAACGCCTGCTCCTATCAAGCAGATGTCATTTGTTCCCTGACAGATGTATCCATATTTTTTCTTTCTCTTGTCTTCTTAACAGTTTGGCTTTACGAGCCTCTGTTGTTTACTTTTCTGAGAGAATAAGGGCTGGCATACAATTTACAAGGGTAAAGAAGTGGGTTTGGGAGTATGGGCTAAGCATATGGCCATACTCCCTGAATCAGGGGGATTCAGTTGATGTTTGCTTTAAGGAAAGGATGAGAACAACCAGAAAACCCCCTTCTGAAAACAAAAACAGCTCAGACCAGTTGGGACAATGGACATTGGGTGTGTTCCACTGTGCACTGCAATTACCTGATCAGTAATGGGATCTGGGAATCTTGGAATCAGGTTTTTTGTGCTGTTTTGGGTGGGGTGCCATTTCCATGGGGTGGGGTGCTTGCTTTGCAGTGTTTAGGTGGGTGGCATGTGTCAAAATGACATCCACATGAATACCAGGAGCCTAGTGGATTGAAATAGAAGGAACAGTGTTATTCGTCATTGGTTTCATTTTAGGTTTATACTAATTTAAATTAAAATCAAGAAAGTCTTGTAACTTCAGCCAGACTGGGCGGTGACTTGAAGTTCATTGTGGATGTCTGTGTCAAGACCATCAGTGTAGGTGCAGGGTGTGGCAGAAAGGAGAACGTCTGCGAAGGGCCGACAAATTAGAAAACAGGAGTTGCAGAAACCCTTAATTTTACTCCTCTCAAGTGCTTAGTTAAGCATGGCTGTAAAATTGCATATGGGTGACAGTCAAAGCCTGTAATGGCGATATTTAAGCAGTGCTGTAGGTCCAACAGCTGCGTCACAAAATAAACAGTGTAAAACCACCCAGGTTACAAAGTGGAACTAGTGTACTGTATCTTATAATACTGCCTAACTCATGTGAATTATTTTGAACCTAAACTTGTATTTATTGGGCGTGATCATCATTTAAAAAGGTTTCAATCACAAGCTCCTTTTCATTAAGGGCGCGTACAAGCATTAGATACAACACAGACATGGTAAAACGAAAGTACACCCTCAGATCAATCGATTGCACCATGTCATTATTTATTAAACAAAAACCAAGCCAAATGAAGCAGAGCGTGAAAAATAACGTCTTTGTTCACCTCAGGTTGAAGTTACCTAATTTCAAAGCCTTGACAGTTTTTTATGCCTTCATTTGCAAAATCTTAGAACTGACAAATGATGCTCTTTGTTTTTACCGTGTAGTTTTAAACTGTTAAAAACACTCAGATTATCTTTTTGTCTTGTATAATCATTGCTACTGTCTCCCTAGATCAGACTGGAAGCAAAGAGAAACAGAAAGCCAGGCTTTAACCAGAATTAACATAGTGCGGACAGACTAGTTGATTCCCTATCACTGTTTCCTGGCTCCAGCTATAATTACACTGTGATTATATTTAATGGAGCGATTTCATCTCAATATTCTTGTCAAAATGATTTCAGGAAAAAAAAAAACAGCTTTGTTCAAACCTTTTTGTCCTGTGAGGACCCTGAAACACAAACATACCGATGACATGTCATTCATGCATCAGACCAGGGGTCCCCAACTCCAGGCCTCGAGGGCCAGTGTCCTGCAGGTTTTAGATCTCACCCTGGGTCTACACACCTGAATCAAATGATTAGTTCATTACCAGGCCTCTGGAGAACTGCAAGACATGTTGAGGAGGTCATTTAGCCATTTGAATCAGCTGTGTTGGATCACGGATACATCTAAAAACTGCAGGACACAGCCTTTCTGTGCATCAGACAAACCAAAGCCGATCAATCCCTCCTGCTCTCTTGCTTCTCCCCTCACAGAGCTTTGGCATTCTCACGACTGTAATAGGAGACAAATGTGCTAGAACGTGGCTTAAACGGTCTGTAAGAGTGAGTGGGCAAATATCTATTTTTCCATTTAAAGTTTATGCTTTCAGAGGAATTACGTGTATTGGAGCGAGGTATTGGGGTAGAATGTGCTGACTCTATAAATGTGGCCAAACCACAGATTGAAGCCCTGCTCAAAACAGACGTATCCCATTATTACACAAGGGGAGAAGGGGCTTTTTAATTATTCCGAGGTGGTTTATTCAAGTAATATAATCATTCGTGCTTAAAATGAAATATGTAGCTCGTAGCATCTCCACACTTGGCTTATAGCTGAGAAAAGAAACCCCAAACAATTTTTCAGTAGGAATCTCTTGACACAATGGCAGCACAGCGAGTTGTTTTCTAACAAATTAAAAGTCTGACATGTTCTCTGATTTATTTTTAACTTTGAAACATTTTCTGTTTTTAGTCATTTCCAATCTTAATAGGTTGGGCTATTTGCTAAGAATATATTTTTAGCTAATTTGCAATAGTAAAAGGCAAAACAGCCCAGTTGAACCTGGTTTAGGTGCTCAACATTCATCCCAAATGAAGTTAAAATGCTAAACTGTGATCAGCATTCAAACTTGCATCTTAGCATATAGGTGTTTTTGCCTATAGTAGCATTTGGATGTGAAAGAACTGCTGGCTTGTCTGCAGACTCTTGTTTTACTGCAACTCTTTTGGTTTTGTATATAAGTAATCAATAAAGCAAACAAACAAAAAATGATGGACAAAAATATGAAATGTTTTTAAAAATGGCAAAAAAGTTAATATCACTAAACCCACTAATAAAAAGAATTTAAAAAGTGGGTTTATATTCAAGGAGACAGAATGTATCTACTTGAAATAGCACCCAGGCTAATAGGTGAAATGTTCCTCTCACCTTTCGCTTCTGCTGTCCACTGGTTATCAGCAATGACAACTTGGCTCTTATTGATTCCTGTGTGTTTTGCATTTGTCATTCTGACACAAGGTAACCCCATCTGTGGATAGACTTCTGCAATACAATAGTGCTGTAGCCATGCAAAACACAGACTTCCTAAGTCTGCAGTTGGGGTCATAATAAAGACTGGGTTCTGCTGATGGGTCTGTCCTATGAGCACCGAGTAAAGGAGGCCAAGAGCTTTTCTTTTTTTTTTTTACACGAGAGCCTGGTATCAGTGGTTTTACCCTGGCACATTTTTAACTTCCCTCTGTTTCATGTTCATTTAGTGTGTGAGCGTGAATTTAGACACGTCTGGCCACTGTCTGGTTATTAAAGCACAATCAGACATTAAAGGTGTGCAACATAACCTTCATATTAATGTCTGGCCTCTAAAAAGCTAAAGAGATGGCTAACTGAGTGTGGCAGAGAATGTTACATTTCAGGATGCCTTTGTGAACACTTATAAAACAACACGGCACGCCTCCACGTGACAATTCAACATCCAGTGCTTGTCAGAGCGACTATGATATTAAATGACAGTCATTTTCTTTCCGCTCTGTAATTTCGGCTACTGCTATGATGCAGGTTAATGGTTGGGACTGTGTGAATAGCAATCTGAGAGAACACAGTGTTTTATCCCAGCTCTTGACGTAAACAACCAGTGAAGCAAGCGATCATCTAATTTTGTATGCCTCGTGCGATGCTCTGTAACGTTTCTAATGCTTTTTTTTTAGTTTGACATGTAACATTTTTCCATACCAGATGTATGGAGGGATGTGCAGTTGTACAAACAAAACAAAGTACAATGAGGATCCAAGTACCCCAAAAAGCATCTGAATCATAGAGTGGAAAACTGAAATAAGGTTTAAACCAGGTTAGTTTCAGTCTTTACATTGTTTTAAACAATATTCTTACAAATCAATAATTGGCCACTTCCATAGGACACTTGTTGGCTACCCAGTATTATACATTACAAGGAGATTACAGCGTCTTTATGACCAGGGACTGTAACTCTGCTACTTACTTTCAAAGAGACGGCTATTCGTATTTGTGGAAATCACTTTCAGTAAGTAGGCTTCAAGATAATAAAACTGTAAATTAGAGGGAAAAACGTTTCATGGGAAGTGCAAAATGAAATTCTATCTGTGGTTGACAATGTTGGACCTCCAGTGAAGTGGGAATCCCTCGAGTCTTTTTCCATAGCAGCCTTTCTGTGCAGACAGTATGATAATGAAGAGTGCTCACTGGCAGCGAGGAACTATGAAACAGCTTGATATTAAACTGTTAAATATGAAGGGATCCTCTTTGGACAGCTTCAATGTGACAAATTGAAACTTTATACTTTCACGACTGGCTCGATTTCCTTGTTGGGAGTGCTCGTGTTTGCCATTATGATCCTAAGTCACTCACAAAGGTACAATTGTGAGCAACAAACGGGGCACAAAGGCAGACTCTGCACCAACCATCTGCTCAGTCTCATAAAACGTAGTGTGCACATTACGCGTCTCAGAATTTCTTTCACCAATCTCAACAGAACAATTCTCGTTTTTCTGTAACGATTCCTGTTACGTGTGCAGGTGCAATTGTGTTCCTGTACTGTAAGGGGTGTTTTACAGCTTGCTTTCACCAGCAATTAACATGCTATTTCCTGCGTGGAATTTTTATGAATTGCTTACCAGAAGTGTTTGCAGACAGTCCTTTCCCCCACTGTCTTTTAGTATAGCTGATTCGCCACTTTTTGACTTCCTGCAAAGCCTCTTTAACCAGTCTCGCCACTCAGCTAAACATCAGTGGGCAATGCAGAGAAAATCGTCTCTCTTTAGGTTATTCTCTCCCAAGATCAGCATCATGGAGCAGCGCATCATTTTGCTGTGGCTACATATTGGCAAAAAATACCAGTACTTTGTGAAGACGGGAGTTATAAAATAGTTTGAAATGAAGAATCTTGGAGAAGCACAATTTCATTGGCCTCCTGTGTTTCTGCCTGCTTCACTAGATTCAGACAGTAAGGGCTTGTTCTCCATGTAATGTAATCAAATGACTGCAGAGAGGAGCGTAAAATCAAAAGAGACACAAACTTTTTGCAGACAGATGCAAAATGACCACAGAAATACAAACCAGTTCCCCAAAGCCACAACAGGACCCCATGGAGATGCAAAGACCACAAAGACACACAAACAACTGCAAGAAAACACACAAAAAGTTTCTCACTGCCAAGAACTAGGACCTTTAGTCCATTCAAAAGTTGTTTTTGGACTCCTTTCTGGGCATTTTTCTCCCTGTGGTTCATTCCAAACATCTCATTTCAAGATTAGGAGTGCTGATTTTTATGGAAATACACAGCAGCGGCCTCACATGCAGGGTCACCAATAACTAGTTGACAGTGTGCAAAAGAAAATGAATGACTGAACCTGTCAATCCCGATTATACACAAGGAGATGGACAGTTTTGTCCTCACAGCCCTTTGCATTCCCTGCATAATAATAGCCTGTTGTCAAGGAGGGAGGAAGGAAGAAAGGAGGAAGGAGAGGGGAGGAAACTGTGCTGAAAGAAAAGCAACTGCTGATCCAAGTGTGAGGTTAAATGCTCTGGAAGCGCAAAGAGGGAGGGAGCAGTGTCTTATTTTGAGAGGTGTGGATTTAGTGTTGGATCTTCTTTTCTCTCTTTTTTTTTTGTCAATAATTGACGAAAAAAACTGCAGTTGGATCAGTATTACCAAATCAGTTTTGCAGGGGCGTTATCTCTGGCTCTAAAGTCTATTTTTTTTCTAAGTCATGCCACGTTTGAGATTACGCCTGTGATGGGCTGAGCCATCATCCTCCTCTCGCTCACACTCAGCTGCCGCTCAGACTGTGCCGCTCAGACAGAGGGGCTGGTCGAAAAGTTACCAAAGTTGCCTTGCCTTCTTTTATTTGTTTATTTATTTGACATTATCATCGCGAACACCTCCTCATTCTGCTGTTCACCGGGCCCGCCGCAGCATGCTGGACTGACGGCTTGGAGGAATGGCATCGGCTGTGTTTGAAGGGACGTCCCTGGTCAACATGTTCGTCCGGGACTGCTGGGTTAACGGGATCCGGAGACTTATTATCAGTCAGAGCGGAGAGGAAGAGGAGTTTTTCGAGATCAGGACCGAGTGGTCTGACAGGAACATTTTATACTTGCATCGGAGTTACTCTGATCTCGGGCGGCTGTTTAAGAGACTGGTGGAGTCTTTTCCGGAGGACAGACGAGATCTGTCCAAATCTCCACTGATAGAAGGTTGGTGTGATAGCGGATAACATGTGACAGTTACTAATCTACAAGGCAGGAAGTGATGATAGAGCAGTATCAGAAATAACTCATTTCTATTATTATATTCCCGTTCAAGAGCGTAGCTATTGCATTTATACTGTAAGTGTAGGAAGTAAGTTGGCCACCCTGTCCTCTTTAGCACTAAGAGTTTCAAATTCCAGAAGAGAAATATTTACTCTGAAGTCCCGAAACAAAGAAAACAAACTAATTTTGGCATTTCAGGCAATTAAACATGCAGATGGCATTTCTATGTAATTGAAGTCAAATAATTGAAGCTCAGTTTTCTACTATTTACCAGACTTTTCAGCATTTTTCAGCAATATGAAGCTACCTCGAACTAAATCAGCACTGACCACTTTTTTAACTAATTGAAAAGTTTGTCTTGGAGTTTGCGGTGGACTCCCTAAAGGAAATCCTCCAGCAGAAGATTATATTCCTGTTTACATTTTGCAAGAGATAGTACAGAAGTTGTTGTCTTTGTGCATTTTTGTGCATTGCAGTCAGATCCAATGTAACGCAAATGATCCATTGAACCATAGGGCTTATTAAAGTGCTGGTGATTAACAAAGCAGAATACACGAAGAAAAATATTGAGCTTAATCAGCAAAGGCTTGGTTCTAATTTGAAATGCTGCTGCTTCAGAGCCTGGGAGGTTAATAATTAACATTGTGCTCTTTAGGATGTCACATCAATAGAACTATCACATAGTCTGTGCTGACAGCATGTTTCTAATCTATGACAATATTTAGGACCTAAAAGACTGGGCACACTATGTGTAAGATTTGTTGCCATGACTCTGTGGGAGCTGGATTCCCTATGGGGATCCTTAAGTACCAACGCAGACTTTCAGTGTGGAAATCTGTTCTTTACATCTTACATCACAAGCTTGCTGCTGGAGCAAGTCTTTTCTGGTAGCTTAAAACTTTGATCAAAGGCCACGGCAAAAATATTTCTATTGCTTATGCATATTTTTATTATGAGGGATAAAACTACACAGTTTTGCAGAAGATGGGTGCTGAAATATAAACTTGTTGAGATATAAACAGTTAGTCCAGACGGTAGCGTTTTAGGTTAACATCACAGTTATTTGACACACTATTTTGCCACCACATGTCTCCAAATTTGGTGATTCTTTTAAAGATATGAAAGTGAAGGTTTTTCCTTCAAAAGCAAGCGGGGTATTCAAGTTAAAGCTTGGCTTTACTGTGTCTGAGCATCCAACCAAAGCATACTATTTAGGTTGTCTTTGACCATGTTGCAATATTTGCCTTTCACAGTCACTTTCAACCACCTGTGTTTGGCTTAATCTAGGGGTCTTTTTAGTGGTTTTCCCGCACTCTTTTCCACTTTCTATTTTTTTTTTTAAAAATGGAAGTGCGGGAGAGCCATCCAGCCACAAATTACTGCAGAAATAACATGTTGTTGTTGTTGTTGTTGTTTTTTTAAATTACAGTGGTCCTGGTTTACTTCACTTAATTTTGAGTAAATATAACTAAAACGTTAGTCCAAAACTGAATGTGAAAGATTTTGTGCTACTGATATCAGGTGATTTAAACAGTAAAATATAAGGCAGTGCTTTGCAGAGGGCAGTCTTTTGGTATACTATGTGTGAACCTCCAGCATTCAGGATTTGGATACCCCACAACTGTCACAAATTTGGCAAAGCTCCCAGCCTCTCCTGTGTGAGAGATGATTCCCACCCCCCAAATCTCCTTGGCACTTTGCTTTTGTGTCTACTTGCTGAGCTTATACCACTGTTTTGGAGACATCGCTTTAGCTGAGACTGGAAAGGCTGGCTTCCTGCTCAGGCACTAAAATAGCTGACAGAGTTGTTGACAGCTAGCTGCTTCGCCTCAGCCAGTGCAGTGTGGAATGCATTTTGGGACGAGACGTTTTTGATCTCATGACTCACTTTTCACTTCTTTATTCCGTCTGTCACTCTCATATGCTGATTATAGCTCAATGATAAATGAAGCTGAAGGAGACATCAAGACCATTTTAGTGTTTGAAACTGGTCTGAGCATTTCATTGACGGATTGTGAGCCACAGGGTTAAAAAAATTGAGGATTTCCTGAATTCCTGTCCCTTTTTAATATTTCCTTTGCATCCCATCTAATTGCTGCCCTGATTGAAGATCCTGAGAAAAAAAAAACATAGGTCTGCCCTTTCTCAGTCCACTTTGCCACAATTTCTGGCTCTGGTCATGTTTTCCTGTTTCTGTGCTGCGTCTAGGCAACAAGGAAGGCGTGCAGAGCTTTTCAGACTTATGTCATGATGAGAAAGAGGGCGACTGCGGAGGAGTGGACTTCCCATATTTAGTACCGCTGGTCTGCCAGGGCCTCATCACACTTACCTTACATGTGACCCCATGAGCATACAGGCAGCGAGCGATTGCTCACATTCCATGTGAGTTAGATATGATCAAGGAATGTAGACGCAGACAGCGTCGAAATCACTCTTACAAACTGTCAGCTTCTGTTGCCTACTGAAGCAGTTTTTCTATTTTAGGATTTTTTTTACAGTAATATATGAATGCTAAACAATATAATACAACCTCAATTTTTACTCTGTTGTAGGCAGTGAAGGTGACACTTTGACACTGTGGAGAGGCTATTAAATTGGCAGACTACATATAATGCACTGTATAATAAAAAAAGGAATATGTGCACATCATTTTCATGCAATTCGACATTTAAAATGGGATGTGCATGCATTGTCTGTTTAAAATTTGCATTAGATGAGAGATGAGACTGAAGAAAATAGGCAATTTGATCATTAATGTGCTCAGAATGGCTACAAACAGGAGAATTCACCTAACCTAGCACCTTTCAAAGGTACACTATCCACCCTCATGTCATCTGTAAAGGTCGCTATTTAACATAGTTGTTTAATCTAATCAAGAAAAATCAATACAAAACAACATTGCTGCATTTATCAATGATCTCAGAGGGGCAGGTGAGCTTTGTGGACGTGCAACACTATCAACATCAAGCATAACTCAAGAAACTAAATTCCTCGAAATGCCAAAGTCTTCCTTTAACTTCCAGCTTAACGACAGCTGAATCAAGCTGAACCATTTCAGCTTTTCACAAAGCAGCTACTTTGTGAAACCAAACAAATGGCAGCATAGACGTAGCGGCTGCAAATAGAGATTTTACAGGAAATATAGTGTGCATGTGTAAAGATTAAAATGGCCTGCAGCAACAACTTAGTGCAACTTCTTACTAATAAAAGTAACATTCTCTTTCTGACCATGGCTGGGGCTTGATGACTGAAGCATCCAGGAATAATGTGTTGACAAACTGTAGCATGTTAGTGGTTGAATGATTAAGTACTGTGCTGCTGACTGCAGTGTATCAGATCCCTGCAGAAGATAACTGTGAAATGTGGCTCTTACAACATAGGATGACTAGATAATGTGCATGAGGAAGACGTGGGGACAGCTGAGTTCCTGTTATACACATGCTTCTATTTTTTTGTAATATTACAGAGCTTCTTGTCACCAGGGCATTCTATAATAAGCTACCTTTATAATGACTAAAATTAGTGGTACTGATTACTGATCACATTTTACTACCTAGCAGCCCCAGGTAAAGCAACACAGTCACATGTTCTTCTTAAAAATAGAAGTACAGTAATCAAAAGTGAAAGCTACTAAGAGACAACTAAAAAGAGCCAAAATGGCTGGCTGTGAGGTCACTGTAGGGTAAAGTGAAAATAGTTTCACTGTAGAATAATTTGCTCTATACCACCAATGACAGTGTTGTTTAATTATTTATAGTGCATGGACCACTGTAACCAGAAAGTCCAAGCAGAAAAATCAGTTTACAACCATGTAATTCTAGCCAACACAGAAAATTAGACATCCTGGGTTACACTCACGAGACACATGTCAGTAATCTAGTGAAGCACTCTAATATTGGTGTAAAGATTGATGTGTTAGAGTGATTTCCAAAGCTAATTAGTGGAAGTATGGCATGAAATCCGCTCCCGAAAAATCCCCAAACTTTCTTTAATTAATATTTTTTCTCATCCAAAAGTTTTTCCTGTGTGATTAAAATAAACATTAATCAGTATTTGTCATCTACAATAACATGCTTACACGACATTGGGCCTTATGACTGATTAACACCGTATGAAGCCAACTGATGGCAGCAGTTACGTGCTGAAATTTGCACTCTCTAATTAGACACATAATCAAGCTACACACACCAGATTAACAGTGGTTACAACTTGCACAACTGGCAGAAACACGCACACACTTCTCTTTGGCACATCACACACGTTTGAGTCTTGGTGTTATACGCAGTCTTCCAGATTATGCAGTGAAAAACGTCCCATCGTTGTCACCCCTACCCAAGATGTTCTCTAGTTCCCACTTTGAAAATATTTATGTGCAAAGACACAGCCAAGATCAGACTCTGAAGAAAAGAACAGCAATTTGTGAGCTTGATTGCTCCAAATCTCTAAGATTAAATGCTTATGATTTATTCCTCATAATTCATTCCTCGATGGACTGCGTGCATGCATGCAATAAAGTGTACTTCTTTTCATTTAATTTATAATATTACTGCACTACATCAGTGGACACAAACTTTGAAATCTGTCCCCGAGGATAACAACTAACAAGACAGGGTGTGGTTTGAAGTCTCCGCAGTGACGTTGTCTTCCAGGCTTTGTTTCCGTTTAAGATGTTAACTGCTGACCGCTGACTCACACATGAAACCTCCCGAGGTTTTGAATTAATATGAACAACTGTAACACAACCTAATGAACTTACAGACTCATTTCAAACGTTGTGAGGCTTGTCTTGTTTTATCCAAGAGGTTATTTTCTGACTTCAGCTACATATTTTAAACAATTTTTACTTACTCTCCATACAGCTGCTTTTATTTACTGACACTACTCCCGGATTGTTCTGGTCGAGTGGACCAATCTGTAACACATTTATCTAATTTTTGCATGTTTACAACACTGAATATTGACACAAACCTATCACTAGCTATAGTAGTAAAACATCTTAAAGTACCTAAAACACGGGTGTCAAACATAAGGCCCGGAGACCAGAATCAGCCTGTGAAAGACAGCAGTGTTCATTTTGACAGTAAATTTTGATTTATTTTAATCACAGACTTTTGACTAAAATGTGAATTCGTTTTTGTCCTAATTTAGGCATCTAAATTTGTAATATGTCCATTTGTCTACTTTTAACGTTGACATTTTGTCACGTTTTCACGAAAAACAGGGAGCACGGGAGTTAGCTGAACCCCTGTTCCCACCCTGTTTCCCGGGGCCAGATCAAATTGTGCATGTCTAACCTAACTGCATAAGGAGTTTACTTCTGATTGAACCACTTCCAAACTCGTCCCGCCTTTCTACACATCTTAATTAGTTCTGGTTGGATCTTGTCTCTCTTGAACATTTTTTTCTTCTTTTTATTCGACAAAAGTATAGATAAACTTCGTTATTGCTTTTTCCTTGTGCATTAGTACTTATTTAGGTATCGTCTTGTTTTTATCAAGAACAAAAAAGATCGTTGAAGAAAACTATGAAGAAAATTAGTGAACTAAAATGTGAAGGAGGGCATAGATTTTGGACTTTTAACAATATTTTCATACATTTTACAGCTTTTCCTACTTAAAAAGCCCACCCCTATGGCCATTCATACCATACCAATGTAATTAAGTGAGAAACAATTAAATGGCCGATGTGTCTATTTACAACAGAAATTTCTGTTTTAGTTTAAAAAAACTTTCTGTGAATGAACAAAAACTTTCTGTTATATAATCACAAGTCAGGCTGGGCAATGCACTGCCAGAATTTTTTCTGTATTATTGCACATTTATTTCTTACAATTTAAGCCCGAAGATGCTGACAGATTTTGTTTGCATTTCTTTATCACGAAGAAGAATTGAGACGTAGGATTGAAATTGTACTTCACTTCCTTACATTGAGATATTTCAGAGAATAAATGTGTAATTAAGCTTCTTTACACTAACAGAAACAGGAGTTTCACTACTTAGGATCAAAGTGGGATGTACGATATAAAATGAGTTTGACATCCTTTGCCTAAAACTCGTATCTGTTCTTGCACCGCGCTCTGGCAAACAGATATCGAAAGGACTTTGCAAGTTAAACAGAAGGAGGGCACAACACAAGCTTCAGATTGGGCACCTAGTCATGATTCAACTGCCAAATCACTCTTCACATCCCCCAGGATATGATGTCATCACTGTGGGCCATTATAAATGGATGAGCCTGTGAGTGTGCATAGAGGTCCTCTTACTCAGTGCTTCCATGTAACCACTGTATGACTACATTTCATCTGTCCCAGTCAGTTCAGACAGAGCCACATCCCTGTGGCTGCAGTCTTCATCATTATTCTCCTCACCACATCCCTTTGTCAGCAGGCTGGCTGTAAATGATGCTCTGCTGACTTGCTCACTCATAGTGGCGGTAGCCTTCTATTACCAAATGTGCTGATTTTACGCTCCCACTGCCTCTTAAATTGCATTCCTAGTTTTATGCAGGATTAGCGTACTATCACAGACATTGTTCTGCAGCCACTCCACCACCTATTATTACTTTCCTCTGTTATTACTGCTGTTATACAAATGCCAGCAATTGCGGTGGCAGTTTTACAGTGTTAGTGTGCACCGTGCTCTTGCTCTAAGGACAATGGTATGTGGTCTGTTTTTCTCTCCTCCTACGAGAGGTAAATATCATGGGGCATTGTGAGGAAAAAGGTTACCGAAATAAAAAGGACTCTTGCATTTGAGCCAGTCTTTTTCAAGAGTTGGGATGAATTAAAATCTGTCTGGCTTTTGTGTTTTGACCTACAGAAAGCTAACACAGTGATGGCTGTAAAGGTCGTAGAGATTGCCCTCTTTCATTTTCTAGGTGCAGAAATAGTTACACTTGGCCTTTTCATGGAGGGAAAGTTTCTTTGTACATCAGTCTCTATATTTAAGAGTTGATGATAATACCAAACTGCTTATTCATAGCTTGTATAATTCTCAATGTCATTTTACATTATCATATATATCTAATGAGGTCTAAACACAAAGTCAGTGAATACCAGTGTTTGTATTAATATAAACTGGAGTAGTTTTTAAATCTTAACCTCTTGCTGGTGCTAAATGATAAGGGCTCACCAAAAACATCTATTCTAAAGGCACCGCTGCGTCAAATTTCACTTTGTCCTAGAGTTGTTACGCTACACTTTTTACAACATTAAAAAGACTGACAGGTGAAGTGAGTAACATTGAATAGGTCATAATAATGCAATGATTTTAAGGAAAATGTTTGACCCCAAAGGAAGCTCAAAGGCTAAAAGCAAGACTATTTATCATCCAGGGCTCTTGAACTGTCATGGCTCTGCGTCATTTTGACCCAGAATTTTCAGTTTCTTGTATTTTGGTGTTTTTTCTATATTATGGTTTGTTTTCTGATTCTTTAGTTGTCCTGTTTTGAATATTAGAATCCTAAGTTTCGGTGTTATTCTGGTTAATAGTTTGTTCTTAGGTTTAGTTCAGTGTCTAGTCTGTGCCTGTCATGTTTCCTGTTTTACTTTGAAGGTCCGTGTCTCATGTTAGTGTGTCCAGTGTTACTCTCCTCTGTGTTGTCATTATGTTTCATTTGAGTCAGCTGTGTCCTCATGTGTCTCCACTTCTCCTGATCACCTCATGTGTGTATTTAAGTCCTCAGTCTTCCTGTGTTTCTCACCCCATGTCTGATCATAGTTTATTCTTACAGTTTAAGTCATAGTTCTAGGTCTTATTTGACACAGTGTTTTCTCAGTTAAAGCTGTTGTACTTAGTTCTCCTAGTTTTCATGAAGTCACCAGCAGATAGTAAAATAAAGGTCTGTTTTGGGGCTTTCAAGTTTCATCCCCTCGCCTCTGTCTGCTCCTGGGTCCTCAACAGTAACCCACACACGGGCTGCCTCAGCGGCCTGTGACATGAACAGATGTAAAACACTTCATGGAGATCCAGTGGATGGTTTTAAATCGAAGGAATCAAGTTAATAGAGTTTTATTTCACTGACAGGAATTCAAATTAGCAACCAAATCCAGCGTACCGCAATCATTTAGAGTTCTTTTTGTTTCTTTCAGGGCTGGTGAAAATCAAAGAAGCGACCGACATCGAGGAGAAGTTAAACGAAGTGGAAAGGCTACTGAAGAATGCAATCAACATGCCATGCAAGGTTGGTATTTCATCTGATGGCATGTCATATAGACTTATAAAAGCTTCTTACATGAGAACATAAGCTCTGTACTCAAAAACCTCTTTCTTTAGTATTCCAGATCAGAGGTGATGCTGACTTTCTTTGAGCGGTCGCCCCTGGATCAGGTGCTAAGGAATGACAAAGTCCACAGAATCCAGCCATGCTTTGACAGTCCAATCAAGATATCAGGTACATATACTTATTTAATGTGAATATAACTACATTTAAATTATTTTTCATGATTTCTTTAAGGATGATGTAATATTCCTCTCTGTATTTTGCAGAAATCATGCGGTCCAATGGATTTTGTCTGGCCAACACAGAAACCATCGTGTTTGATCACAGTATCCCCGAAGAAAAAGAGAGACCTTCATCGACCGACTCTGTAGAACATACGTGAGTATAAGGATCGCTCAGTCATTATTATATCTGCCTTTGCACATGTTACTGAGCAAGAAAACTATGTTTAAAATCACATTAAGGGCCAGAGTGAGTTTAACACAGTTGCAGGATTGAAGGCCACTTCAGAGTAAGAAACTACCTACTTGCTTTCTCACAAATGTGAGGATTTCCATGCTTGCCTTTGAGTGTATACAATAAATGCTTTGGTGAGTAAAGAGGTCCTAGAATGTGAACCTACCCCAGGACCCTCCACCCGGTTCACATAGCACAGGAAGTGTGTCTGTGCAGCTCTTCCTTCCCTGGGTGTGTGTAGAAAGCAAAAGAGGAACACATTCCTCTCGGTACTTCACAGAAACACAGAAACAATGTAAATCACCCATAAATGGCAGCACAGCTCTAAGGTTTTGTCAGTGTTTTGATGTTGAGACTTACATCACACCTTTGATTCCTGGGGTAAACTACACAGGCCTGGGTTAACCCAGTATGTCTTTCGTTTTATTGCCAGGTATGAAGATGGAACAGAGTTTTTGCCATTGGAAACAGATGTGTGTGATGAAGAAACAGAAGCATATGTCACCAACCTCTCCTACTACCATCTGGTCCCATTTGAAACAGACATCCTGGAATGAGCATTGATCTACCAGATGCTTGTCGATGATGGCTTGTCACGCTGTAATATGTAGTCCTCAGTGGAACTCAACTATGCAATGCTGCACACCACGTAGCTGCTGCTTATTCCAGCGACTTTAAGAACTTTTTAAGTAAGCATTGGTCATTTTGGAGTTGGCTGGGTGTACAGTTTGGACAGTAGTATTAGAGGAGCGCTACAGCAGCATGCCTTTGTTTTCATCCACTTTATGTGACGTCACCGATGTGCCTCATCCAGAGCCTTACTTTTTTTTTCCACTTCAAAAGGCTTTCAGGTGATGTACCTGAGGCAGCAACACAGTATAGATCCTCAGTCCTCAGTGACACTTTTAACATGCTGTTTGGCCACTTAAAAGAACTAAAATCTGTGGGCTGGAGTGTGATTGTAGTGGCGACTACGCAACAGCGGAAACTAGGAAGCAAAAGTAATTTATGGAAGCATTCATGATTTGTTCTCATTCAGATTTGTTTTTCTTTTATTCTCTCATGGACCTAAGAGATGGATCTTTAAGGTTTATCGTGTTCTCTGATTCCTGAAGTGATGCCACTTAGGAAAAAAAACAAAAACAAAAAACAGTTAAGGAGATTTTTATAGGATTTTTTTGTGTGGTGCAGTTTCCACCAGCATTAAGCAAGATGTTCTGGTTTTTGTAAAAGCTTAAAACTCACAGGAAAACTCAGATTTTGTTGCTGTGTCGTGCAGCAGGATCTTTGGTATGACAGTATGGCTCTGATGATAGACAATTGTGGGATTTAGCTAGTCTTGGAGATGTTACCTGTGACAAATTGTTACAATTGCTATATTAAAGGCACTGAAGTGTGCGCAGTGCTTTTTCAGTCCTATTTGACCAGTCAAAGCAAACACTTGTCCCAGGACTGAGCCACAGAGGTTTTGATTATGGTGGTGAATTGAACAAGAATTATGTCATCTTATCCTCCAGCAGCATAAACATCAGCAGGAGATTCATTTTCATGTTTCAGTTGGGCCTTGGACTGCTGTCAGTTAAAATAATACAAAGAAAATACAAAGTTTGGTTGTTATGTTGTTGCTTTGTGTTCAGATAAATGCTGCCGAGTTTGATGTTGATGAGAAGTTTTTTGTATTAGTTTTGTCTGAATTATGAATTGTGATGTTAGACATGTAGCTTCATAATAATGCTCATTTTTTTGTCCATAAAGGAATAATTTGGTTTCAAGAGTGAGTGTAGCCTGTGGAAAACTGTGGAAAACTGAATCGTGTCATTGCTGTTGTTGTTTTCTGATGAGTGATAAAATGGGGCAAAGAAAGCTTTGTTTAAAAGCTCCATTGAGGTCACTTTTGTAAGATGACATGAGCGGGTTCAGTCAGACAGCTGAGTGTGGGAGTCTACAGCTTGGCCTGTGATGCCAGAACAAGTCCTCTCTTTATGTAAAGAAGACAAACAACTTTGCTGTACTACAAGTTTCTATAGGAAAAGTTGTGAAGAAAGGCAAACAATTGGTTAAAATTCACGCCTTTGTATGTTTGTACTATAAGGAGGGCACTTTTACTTCTGAAACTGAGAACTCAGCGGTGCATTGCAGATGCTTTGAATGTGACCCAAATGCTAAAAATGTATATTTGTGTTGTGTTAGCTGTCTTTGCTTCAGCGGTTTTGTCACCGCAGGAGTCACCGTGGCCTTACAATGTAACTTAACAGCTTGTGTCCAGGTTCCTGCCCTTCCAAATACAAAGGCATTCAGCCCTCCACAAACTTGGCACATGAGCCGTCAGCATGGCGATCCTCCACATGAATCTGTTTAGTAACACAGTCATGATCGCTATTCACCCCGTGAGAAAGTACAGCTCTTTCACAGGGTACAAAAGTATTTCATGCTTTCTCTTCTTGTTTTTTTTACCAAGAATGACTTGCTGATTTTGTACATAAGCATTTCTGTCTAAGGTGCGAAAAAACTGGAATTTCCCACTAAAATTTCTGGACCAAGATTTTGTTCTACAAGAAATTATCTGATATTGATGAACGAGCATAGGAGTTCATATTTAATAATCAAAAATCCAGCAAGACCTCTGCCTTCCTTACGACTCTTTTGCAAGCTTATGGCATTCAGTTTATTTTGAATATGAAGTTCTGAAATGGTACTCAATGCAATGAGGAAAAACACAACACAATACTGGTACTCCAGTGCCAGTGAAACTCTGAAACAAAGCTACGTGCCTGGTGTGCCAGCCAGAGGTTTGAAGAGAGACCAAGTGAAGACAATAGGACAATAAAGTTACACAAAATATTCTTATTTATTTTGTAAATTTCAGCCACATTCTGTGAAGCTAACCATTCTATGCCTTGTAATGTATTGTATATTTACTTGTGTGCGTCATATGTGAGATGAACCTTTGGTTTGTAAATATGAATCTTAATTATAAACTTCTAAAATGAAGTCTATGTGCAAACATGTTTGATAACCTTAAAGATATTCAGTATTAGATGCAAATTATTATTCAAAAAACCTTCTCAAAACAAACAAATAAATATGTTTTCAATAAAACAATTGGTCCTGTGATGTCTTTTGTGCACGAAGTGATTGGATCTTAGGGTCATAGAACGGCAGACGTAGACGGGTAACTTGAGAAGCAAGGTAGCTACAATCAGTAGTGTTGGATATGAGATTCAGAGGCATTCAGTGATAAGTGGACAATACTCCTCCACAAACTCAAAGAAGTGGAGAATATTTGGTTGGAAAATCATGATTTGTAAATATGAATATCAGAAGCAAATACTCCAAGTCGCTGGAGCCATCTTGGAGGCAGTGCACAAATTTGGATGGCAATCACTGGCATATGTTTTGGGTATGTTCAAATTATGGTGAAAAATTTCTCTTATTCTGAGTAAAATATTGAGATACAAGACTCCCTGTACTGCAAAAGTCTTTCTTCTCTGTCTTTTTAAAGATCATGGTTAAAATATTGTGTTAAACAAAAGAAAAAAAAGAATGTGTATAAATCAGCGTGATTGTTTGGTAGTATTTTAATATTTATGTATTTAAGATACTACTAAAAACAAACAAAAAAAGTGAAGACAGAGAGATGTATCGTAATATTGATGATATTTATTGTATATTACCACTTTATTCTATGAAAGTACACAGGCATTGAGGTGCTTGGCCCGCTGCCCGTTAGCTTAGAGTGACACCTGATGGTGGGTACAGGTAGTCATCATCAGTGTCGCTTCTTCAAAATTCAGTACAGTTAAAAGGTTGCTAATTTAAAAAAAGGGGGAAACTGTAAAATAAGAAACAGCAGCAAGATGAAGTAAGTAAATAATTACAGCAACCAGGCCCCCCTTAAAAAAAACCTAACAAACAAACAGAAAGACCAACATCAGTACCTTGTGTTGTTTTCATTAGATAATCTTTCTTATTCTATTTAACTGTGGAGAAATGTTATATCAACGGAATGTAAAAATAAAAAAACAAATTGAACATAACACAATAAATATCCATTAATTATTTGTCTTTGTCTTTCAATTTAAAATTATTCACCTCTGTTTATTAGGACGACCTGCATCACAAACCTTGACTTGCAGTTTCATCATTACAGTATAAATACATATATTTTTGCATTTGTGTACGTTCATAAAGTGGTAATAATAGTCAGTAAACATGGCGTAAACGTCGATGAAAATCTTCTGTAAAAATGTAGTAAGTGGTACAAAATAAAAGTGATTAAAATACTATTAAAACAAAATTAAACTACAAAAATTAAAAAAAAAAAAAAAAGCTAAAGGAGGAACTGTTTCGTTTGGTAACCCCTTCAGGAGGCTGCGTAACCCGGCGCATGCGCGGAGGGAGGTCGATTTAGCGGTTGTTTCCTGCTTGCTGTTTCCACTCGAAGCAATGGCAGAAGTAAAAGCTTCCCTGGCTTGTGGAGGTATGTTCAGCTTTTGTATTTCCTGTATGAATAACAGTGGACCACACACGCTATCCCAGCATCAGTTTAAAGTCCCTTGCAGCTGCCGTTGGTGAAAATGCGGCTCAAACTGAAGCACATTAGCCGGAGGGGCGACAGCTTTAGCTGGGGATGCTTCAGTCATGAGGTTTAATGCTGGGGAGGAAAAGAAACCCTAAAGCTGTAAAGCTTCACATTGAGATAAACACCTTGTCTGATTTCAGTGCTTTCTTTTACCGTCACAGTTATAGCGGCTTTCCTGAGTTCAGCGGTGCTTGCATTTGTTGAAGACCTAGATGACACGTAAGTGATGCACTACTATGTGCTTTTCCTCCCTCACTGATTCACCGATTCAGCTTCCTGCTACGGCAACTTCCGAGTTTAGAAATCATGCTCCGTGTGGATGCAAAGTGGCTCACTGCTCCTACTTCCTGTACTTTAGCAATGCTCTAAACCCTGTATGGTAAAAAGTGCCCACATTGCAGTGGTTGCATTAGCAGAAAAAAATACATGGTGGTGATCCTGATTTCCTCTCTTTCTAGTTGCACAGTGGTTTATTTTTTTTAATTGGATGCCTGTGGTGAAAAGTCTCTATAGATTATCTCTCTTGTGTGTAATAAGCCTGTCTTTGTATTGGAACATTTTTCATGATTTTGCAGATGACAATTTAAACATTAGCTCATCAATGGGCAGAGAGTAGTCTGCACGCCACAGGCTTTAATTGATTTTTTTCAGCCCCCCAGATGTCAGCAGTTTAAATGCGAGAATATGATTCTTACGTTAAATATGACTTTGGATTGCTGTGGGGACCAAAGAAGACACTTTAAGAGATTTACCCATATGGTTTACTCACAGTCTTTTGTGGTATTTCATTTGATTTTATTATTCATTAATTTTAATGTGCTTTATTTGATTGTCAGAACTTGTCATTTCTGTCTAGTCTCAGCTGAATGGTTACAACTATGTTTTTTCTCTTTTCCATAGATTTAAAGACAGCAGAGTGAATGACGTCTGGCTGGTTGATGTGAGTTTGACATTATGGACCCACACAAACACACACTCTAATCTGGGTCCATTGAGCTATGGTTTACTTCATATCCAGCACGCCACTGTCTGAATCATCCCTTGCGGAAGCAATGGGAGTCAGGGTGGGATGTCATAAGGGAGGGGGTCGTGCAAACAGTCCCCTGTGATTAGTGAATGAGAAGTCATGCATGCACGGCAAAGCCGGGGGGCTCTGAGAGCTTTAAAGCAGGGTTTGTGTCGACACCCAAAGTAGCAAAAGTTGCTTTTGCTGCGTGTTATGGGCTGCATGGTGAATTCTGACATTAGTTTTATTTTTGTGTTGTTTTCTTATACTGATGAAATTCTTAAATTTTGTGTAATTTGTGGAAACTAAGCTCCTAAAAAGAAATTCAAACAAACCAGACAATCACTGGAGCAAAAGGCTTTTACTTAAAAATAGTCAACAAGTTCTGCTTAACACTGAATCTGTGTCTGTTACTGCCATACTAACTGTTTTGTAATCCTTTTGGCTTGCGGTGGAGAAAGACCACTGTAACTGTTTCCCATGGTCACATGTTAGGTTAGCCATTAAATCAACAATAAAGCAATGTGTAAAATTAGTACAGGAGAAATATGGTGTAACCGAAAAAGCCATAAAATTAACTTGCACAAGAGAGCAGATACAAACCAGTGTTTTAAGTATACAAAAAATCATAACCAGTTACATAAGACATATAATAGTCACACGTATAATATAATAGACTTATAATAACATTTCAATAGAGATGATGATTAAAAAACAGACAAAAACCAAACACTAAATGAGACCAGATAAAACAAGCCTTTAATACACTACTTTTTGTTATTCATAAATTCAGACATACTTAACGTCCACTGATGAAGACAAACACGGTGTGTCATACCGGCTTCATAACTGCCTAACTTGTAAAATGCAATGGTACCTCAAATGGCCCTCTGGTTAAAGTGATGATTAAGAGCATGGGGAATCATACTTTCTCATGCTACTATCTCACCTCTGTGTGAAGATCCTTCTGTGGTGGTGAAGTAAGACATGACGTGCAACCTTTAGTGGGTTGTTTTGTTCTTATGAGCATGTTGTCATTTTGTGCATGCCTGTCTGTTAAACCCTACGTTTAGTGCTGCCAGAGTGCTCTGGAATGACGGTCTGGCACTTTTTCCACCAAGTGAGGAAATGGAATACAATCCGACTTAAAGTCAGTCATTGCTGAAGTGTATTTCATGCAAAAGATGCAAAAAGGCAAATTAAATGGTCAAAAGCTAACATGACCTAACACTGACAACATAAATGTCACAGTTTTCTTCTTCATTCACATGAAGTCATCAACTTCATCTTACAGTACCTGTCTTTTAGTTATCCTAAATGGCCTTTTATTCTTTTTGTTTGGTAAGCATAGTGTGTCATGTTAGTATTTTATTTTCTCTTGTCCTGTTAAACTTACTTCATTACGTTATGTCTGTGTAGGTTCTCAGTTGTCCAGGTCATGGTAGCTTCAGGAGCTTGACAAAAGAAGTCCAGTGGCCTTCTTTTCAAGCTGTTAAGACTTCATTACATTGTTCACATAAACTCAACCTTTCCTCAATCAATTAAATTAAAAGTCCTGTACCTTTGCATATAGTTTGCTGTGACATACTTTTATAAATGTGCTGAAAACATTACAACTTTTATTTTGAAGACATATGGGTACATAAGGATTATCTGTGGATACTTCATTAACCCTTGATGTATTATAAATCTTACCAGTAAACAGACAGATATTAAAAAAGAGAGAGAGAGTTTAACATTTGATTATAGTCTCCCTTAGAGGTAGCTAATGTGTCGTCATGGCAAAAAGAAAGTTAGACCTTTGTCAATTCTACATTTTTCATATTGGGACATAATAAAAGTAATGTTCTCCTTACCAAGTCTTAAAATTTGGTAAATATAATCTTAGATGGACAGCAGTACGTGACATATCACACAGTGTTTTCATTACTAATAAATCATGAAAATCATGCAGAAGCAGTTTGTGGAAAAATGAGGTACACCCCAGTGTTTACTGATTCAGTAGCTTGTATAACGACTAGCCATACTTCAGCCTGTTCACTAATGTTAACTTTAACATCTAACATGCTAACCGAGGCCTGTAGAGTCTGAGATGCTCTGGGGTTGTTGCAGTTTTTCTGAGGGGGAACTTGCCGGGGTGTCCACTTCTGGAAAGATTAACAATTGTCTTTAATTTTCCATGTTCTCACTGTCGAATGATGCACTTTTAATTATTTGGAAATGGTCATATAATCTCTCCAACACTGATGGACAGCAGCTTTTGCTTCTCTAAGAACAGTTAGACACTGCATTGCAGATGTCGTTCCTTCCTGGTAAAGTGTCAGTGCTCCAGACGGGAAAAACTTCTGTTTCTATGGCAGTGCTCACATTTGCTAATGACCAGTGCATTTGATTAGTAAAAGCAGGGCGTGCCTTCTTTTTACCACAACTCTGCCTTTGTTTTGCCCCGGTAGTAAAGGCACTGCATCTGTACCGTTAATGTGACATCATGAAGTTCAGACTTCTGCAATGTAGAAAATATGAAAATGTACTAGCGCGGGTCCCAAACCCAGATAAATGGGAGGGATGCATCAGGAAGGACAGCCAACATAAAATCTGTGTCAAATCAAATATGCGGATCCATCCTCTGTGGTGAACCCTTTGGGAAATAAAGGACCAGCTGAAAGCACCTTCTCTTTTCTCTGTTCTTTGAAAACAGGATGACATGAGTACAGTTCTTGAACCACTATTTCAAGCTTAGCTTAAAAGTAAAGAACTGCAATTTTTCTTCCTTTTTTATCTGCTGTTAATTACCAATAATGCTTTAACTCAGCTGTGTTTGTCCTTTCAACAATGGGGTGAATCTTGACAGCGCAATATTAAGGTCGCTATTAATATAGTTTATGATTATATGAAAGACTTCACTGTACAGGACATGATCTAAAGAATGCTTTCTTTTATTCCCGTGGTCTCTTTCAGTTTTATGCTCCGTGGTGCGGCTATTGTAAAAAACTAGAGCCAATATGGCATGAGGTGGGAGCTGAGCTGAAGAGCTCAGGGTCGCCGGTTCGTGTGGGAAAGATGGATGCTACGGCTTACTCTGGTGAGTAAATCATGTAGCAGTTTAATGTCTTCCCCTGGAGCTTGCGTGCCCCCAGGTGATTACTTTATGTGCTAGAGACAACATTTCTCTGTAATGGACCATGTTGTTCAACATCAGGATGCTATCAATATAAACATTAGAGTATTAATACCGGTTATTGTGACATTTTTGCAATGTGTAGCGATGTTGATACAGCAATATTACAAGTGTGTTAGAGTAAAAATTATACTGCTACAAATGCAACAGTTCTGTGTCTTATTAAGCAGCTGCTAACTGCAAGATTAATCTATGGACACGTATTCTCCAGCCACAGCCAAGCGTCTTTCTTTTTGAATCTGTAATGCTTCAGAGAGATATTCTTAATTTTTACAGTGAGATTAAATTAGGAGAGCATTTGAATCCTTTAAGAAGATTACAAGAGGGTATTAAAATCTTTCAAAGAGAGAGACGTCTTTCAAGATGGGGAGATTAGGCCTTTAAAAAAAACCAAGTATGATTTGCATTGTTTTCTGTGTTGCAGGAATAGCATCAGAGTTTGGTGTTCGCGGTTATCCCACAATAAAACTGTAAGTACCACTCTTTAGTTTGGTATAGATGCAAGATGAAGTTTAATGATTTGAATATATCCCACTCATTAAAGACTTTATGGGAAGTAATACCAAGCAGTTTTTTAAAAACAAGTTATTATACTTGATCACTTAAAAAAAGTCATATGCTATTAAAAGATGAATTAAATTTTAACACAATATTTAATTATTCCATTAAAATTGTTTTGCAGCTAACACTGTCTTTGTGAAGCTTCAGTAATTTTACTTTCACTGTTTGAATAGAGGAGCGTTTTTTCACCATGTAGTAATTTTGGACTGTAATTTGTTATGTGGCTGTTGCATTATTTATATTTTAGACTCTAGCTATTGCTTTAGCACCCCATCCCCACTGTAACCTCCTGTATCTAAGTGTACCTCCGTGTATTTTGTGTCATTATCAAGATGCTTTTTCCCTTGTTGCCTTGTCTTTGGAGATGCCCTTAGATAAATTATTCAAGAGGGAATAAGGTGTTGTTGCTTTCTCCTTAAGGCATAACCAAGTAACAAAGTCAGGTCACACATTTTGAAAAAAAATTATATTAGTTTGGCACTTCAGAGTGCTGTTAATTACACATTTCTTGTGGGATGATTGTGCAAAACTCCCTTTAGTCATTAGAATTAGCAATAGCTTCTTGATTTCACTCGTATGCTTTTCTTACAGTATATCTGAGTGTACCTGTGGAACTACAAATGCAGTTGTCCAAATGTTTTAACGCATACTTTCCACTTAATTTATTTCAAATCATTTCTTAAAATTCAAGTGACATTTTTTTTTTATTATAAAATGAATGAATTTAGGTAGACACCAGCTGCTTAACGGCAGGGCTCATGTTGACATGAGATAAATGATCTTCCAACTTAGCAGAGTTCCCTCCATTTATATGAAGCTGAATCATTTATCAGCACACTAACATAATGGGCTCCCCATTTAGTTTCATCAAGCTCATTTGGGAAAGTGCCACAAGATCACTGCAGGGTTCATAACATTAAACCAAGCAAGTGATGAAACATCCATCGAAGAACACGAGATACCTCCCTTGGTGACAGAAGGAGACTTGATTTAGAGTTCTGTTTCCCCCTGAGTTCATTAAGCCCCGTGGGCTGATGCAACCTTAGCAATCCTTAATGCATTTTGCTTGTTGTAAGAGCTCGACTCGAGCAGTTTTCTCGGCTGGAACTCAATTAGGTAAAGTCATTTGTCTTTTTTTCACTATTGGAGGTGTAATGGTTTAGATTAAGTTGACCTTTGCGGTGAACAGGGTTTTCCTGTTAGGTGCTGTTTCACCAGAACATGCTGTTTGTAAGACAGAATTTGCTTTTTATTGTTAAAGGCATGCATTTCATATGTAAAGGTATGATGTTCATATAAAACATGGGCAGAGTTTCAAAATTATGATGTAAACGTCTGTAAAAGAAAGGCTTAATATGGCATGAAATTCTAGGTTTTCAATTTTTTTTCTTTTCACATCATATACCACATATCTTATATTCTACGTATAACATGAAAGGGAACAGGTGGATTTATAGAACTGCTTATTGCGATGGTTTCTCAAAAATTGCTAACCCCTGGGAACTTACAATAGCTGTCTCCATAGTTTACAAAATGAGATATAAAAAACAAAAACATCCAGTGATGGGCTGTTCTTGTCAATGACAGAGGTCAGAGGAGAACTGCTAGATTGGTTAAGCCCCCCCCCCCCCCCAAAAAAAAAAAAAAAAAAATAAAAAAAAGTGACTGCAACTATAACGAGCATGATTGCTTTGCAGATCAGTATTTCAGTATGCGTAACACGCTGAAACTTGATTGGCCAGACCGAACCAGGCTTCACTCCTTGTGACTCACCAAAACTGAAGTGTGGAAAAACATGTCTTGGTACGATGACTTTAGATTTCTGCTGTAATGCGCAGATGGTAGGGTCACGATTTGGCATACAGCTGCCTTGTGTCAACGCTTCAGGCTGGGGTAGTGGTAAAATTGCGTGGGGATTGCTTTTTCCTGGCGCATATTAAGGCCCTTAATACCAACTGAACATCATTCGAATGCCACTGCCGAGCCGAGTATTGTTGCTGACCATGTGCATCTCTTGATAGCCACTGCCAGCAGGGTAAGGCGCCATTTCACAAAGCACACATGATCTGAAGCCGGTCCCGTCGACATGCCAGCGGGTTTTGTATGTTCCATTCGCCTCGGCTCTCGACCAAAACCCCCTTTGGGATGAGGTTGAAAGGGAGAGCTGTACAGCCAGCAATTCTGTAGCATCGTGTACTGGCTTTATATGAACATGGTAAACGATCTGTAAGGAATGTTTCCAATATTATACTGAATCTATGCCACCAATTAATTTAGGATTTTTTAAGTTGGCAAAGGTGGGTCCAACACTACACTAGAAAAGTATTCTAATAAATTGGCACCTGCTATATAAGATGAGGAAGAGCCAGTAGAAGAAAACATTTTTTTGTGTTGCTTAAGCAGCAAAAAGAATCTACTCTAAAATGTCAAAAGAGCGGTCCAATCAGAAAATTTAGTTCGACGTACACCTCTTGCATAATATTCTTTTTTCACACAAATCCTGAATACATGACTGCCAAGCAGTTAATTTCCGTTTTATTCAGTTTCACATAAATATGTAAGCGGTGTCATTCTGTTGGCACAAAACAGTGAAAGGTGTTGAATGGGTTTTCAATGAAATATTCAGTCTTTCACAATTTTTTCTTATTATTTTCAGGTTAAAGGGTGATCTTGCCTACAATTACAAGGGACCAAGGACAAAAGATGATATTGTAGAGTTTGCCAACAGGGTGGCAGGGTAAGTTACAGGCTTCAAACAACACTTGGAAATCAACATGAGGAGAAACTGAGAGCCGACTAGAACTTCCCTTATTTCGCAGGAAGACATGCCAAGCTAAATGAAAAGCATCTAAGGCAGCTTATCAACCCAGGCCATATTTGTTTCATAGCTCAATGGATTTCTGCCTCTGATGCTCCACTTTAAACCACTGTATCAAGTGAGCCTGACAGATTTCTCCCCTCCTTGAGGGAAATCAAACTAGATCCGTGACAGAGGGGCTGATCAAAAGCTTGGCTCGGAGACTGGTTGAGGACTGCAGTGGTTTTTTGAACCGCCACTGGGTGGTGCTAGCAGCACAGAAACCAAGATTAGGACACATCACCGTTGTGCTCTGTGAGGTTTAAATACTTATCAAAATGAACTCCTGTCTATGTTTGTTTTGTTTTGTTTTGTTTGTTTGTTTTTTATTCCATCAGACCAGCCGTCCGAGCCCTTCCCAGCAAGCAGATGTTTGAGCACATGATGAAACGGCACAATGTGCTTTTTGTGTATGTTGGTGGGGATTCTCCTCTCAAAGTAAGCAACATACATCAATACACTTTCATTCTTTTATTCTTTAGCAACCACACAAAAGTCTGTATGATAGGGGCAATGCTATGCTGCAACATTGACATAATATAAGAAAGAATTTAATTCTATGCAATACCTTCAAGTGATAATTTACAGTCTTTGAATACCGAAAGCCTTTTTTTTCCTTCTTTTTTGCTATTGCAGGAGAAATACAACGACGCTGCCTCTGAGCTCATCGTCTATACTTACTTCTTCTCTGCTTCAGAGGAAGCCTTGCCAGAGGTAATGCTTTGAATAGGCGATCATCTTTTGTCTTTAGAAAGTATTAAATAATAAATTTCACAAAGATAAACTCACAAACATGTCATTAATGCACTTGGGAATGACACATACAGTTATATTTTCCTAGTTTGAAATAATGTATTTAGATTCTTTGAGCATGTCTCTTGCCCTGGGATTGCACACTTTACAAGCTCCGATGTTTGTTTTTTTTCCCCAGTACAAAGAGTTTTTCACATATTTTATATGATTTATGGATCTTTGTCTAAAGTGGTGTTTTTGTGTTTTCAACAGTCAGTATCTTTGCCAGAGCTTCCTGCTGTCGTAGTCTTTAAAGATGGAGGCTACTTTACCTATGATGGTAAGTATTTTATTTGCTTTAGGCTTTGTCCACTACTGTTGTCTTGTTTTCTTCAATTGGTTTCGTTTAATAGCTTAACTAGAGGGCAGTAGGGTGCCATGCTGTCTCCTGCTCCCGCCTGCTATTCCCTCCTCCTTCTCGCCTCTCACATAAACTTTGTAACCAGAGCTGTCTTCATGTAGTTTTCCCGTTCCTGCCGCTGCTCTTTCATCCTCACCACACTGAGTTATGGTGTGCCTGGCCCATCATAAAGCACCCCAGGCTCTGCCCACTATTGTGTGTGTGGTTAGGCCAGTGATGTTGTGGCGGTTTGTCTCTGGGCGGACGTACATAGCAGGCCAGGGTGGATGAACTGGCTTGAGTGGGCGTGCAAGACCGCAGATTCGACCAAAGAAGAGCGCAGAGCTGATAGTGTGTATACAGTCAAAGCCAAGAGGTGAATCACTGCATCAGCCATTGAGTCAAAGCAGACAAAAAAAAAAAAATCACATTTGCAATGCGTAAAAGGTTTAGAGGATCTGCTTTTTCGGGTCATAATTGAAAGCTTTCAGCGCAGTAAAGTGAGTTCACCGCATTCCTCCATGATCTCTTGTATTTCTCTGCCGCTTTGCGCCTGAGTTGGCAGGCAAAACCGGAAGCGAAGAGCATCGAGGCACAGCGACAACACAAACGGACCCCAGTAGTGGCTGTTAGGGAGGTCAGGTGCACGGTGTGTGACCCGGAGAACAAAATCCATCTGCGCCGCAGTCTGCGCAATTGCATCCATCTGCTCCACCTGACCATTTCGGAAGGCGGGCTTCACGCACCAGAATCTCAGCAGAAGAGGCTCGCCACAGTAGATGTTAACCACAAAAACTCCACACTCTGCAGAGTCCTCTAGGACCCTGATACGGAGGATGTGATGAATCTGTAGCATTGCCATGGTGACGGTGTGTTAAACTTGTCAAGGACTGAGGAGGGGAGCAGCATGGCAAAATGACATGGTTGTGTCCTTCCTTTCTTTGTCCTTTTCAGTCGTTTGGAAACTGCAGGAGAAAAACACTTTGATTATTTAGTATAGTAGCACAGAAACTGAGTCATTAAGCATTAGGCACTTACCTCAAGTGATAGCAAAAGAGAAATTTAAGAAAGTGGTTTGCCTCACTTTTTTAAAGACTTATAGCCTTCAGCCTCGGCTTTCTGTCCATCTGCTGTAGTATGTTTCTAGTCTCCCTGAAGATCTGCTGGCTAAATGTTGGATGAAGGAATAAATGAGTCAACCACAGCTCATATGGTTTGCTGTTGCCCTCACTTTGCATGGTGTTCAGTCAGAAAATTTTATATGGCTAAACTTATGAGACCCATTTGCATAGGCACCTAGTGACACTGTTTTATGGCAGGCTGTGACGTTTAGTCAAGCGTGTGAATATTATACTGTGAAACTGACATGTTCTTTTTTTGCTGCATTGTTGTTTATCTTCTAGCTTTAAAGGCCGACAGCTGCCAAGATATTCTAACGACTTTGATCATGCCCCCCCCCCCCCGCCAACTATTTGCTTTCATATGTATTTTCCGAATACGCAGATTCAAAGTACTCATTAGAAATTCACTTCACACTTGCTGTTCTTGCTGTGTACTCCTGTTTTTAAAGAACGGGTCCCACTGAGCACAGCCACACTGTCCAAACACAAGCTCTCGCTTTGTGTAAAATGATATTTGACATGTTATTGTTTAGCTTTGATTGCTTTAGTGCGCATCACAAATAGCGGCATCCCTTTTGAAGAGCACTGTTAAGCTATAGTAGAACACAGAAGCTCATACATATTTAATTACCCAAATCCTCTGTTTCATACAGTTATACAGGTCTGCTCTGCTATTGTGCTTCAAAGGCCAAGTGGTTTTGATCATTGTGTAGCTGCATTGAAAGCTACTGGGCAACATGTAAGAAAGCAGAAAAATATAATTAGCATATATGTCAGCATGCACAGTACGGCATTTGTAACTGTTTCACTTGCCAACAGTCTTCAGACACGTTTTTGGGTCTTTGAGTCCTCCTAATGCTCAGAGCTGCACATAAGGCTTCCTGTTAATCTGACTCAGTGGTTAATGGTTTGGCCTTTCCACTCCTTGTATGGAAACATTCATAATGCTGCCAGCTGTGAGGCCGAATGTGTTTGCATATGTTTATTGGGATCATGTAAATGACAGGATGATTAACAGTTTGTGAATGTGATGACGGAAAAGATCACACTTAAACAGGTGATAACACAATGATGACATTTTGGTACAGCGCACACGGTCAGCCTTCATTTCACTGGTTATTGCAATCTGCAGTGTTGGCAAGGTCAGCGTGAATGACATTGATGGAAAGCCTAATAACTGGTTGTTGTTTTTGTTTTTAAAGCTGTTTTTACTTTGTTTGCACAGAGGAGTGGTGGTGGGGGGGGATGCCTTTTTTGCATCTCTGCAAAAAAGGCAGAGATGCTGTATATAACCTGTGACCAGGAATGTTACTATCTTATTTTGGATAATTGTTTTGGAAAGTGAACAAAAGTATTTGGACATAATTAACATTAGTCAAATGTTTAATTATTGTCAAATTATTGGGTCAAAATGATCAAATTATTATTACACCTGCTGGTGTAACGTTTAATTACTAATTTATTGCTAAGTAGAGCTATAAGTATATCATGTAGAGTACTACATTCTGCAATTGCATGCAAATTACAGCGGAGTAATTAAAGCGGGAATACAGTAAAGTACTTGAGGAAATTTACTTTAGTAGTAAGTCTTCTTACTACATGGCTCTTGTCCACTTTTCTATATTTTTGTATTTATGTGGCATTTGTCACTATAACCAATATAGTTTTGTTTGATTTGATTACTCAAGCATTGCCTTACATGAATATGAGCTGCCAGCTATTGACGGCATCTTTTTTTTTCTTTATCAATTACCCGATCCTATAACACATAAAATATTTTTATATCACACTCTTTTTATTTGTTGTTGTATTCCTATTTTCTTTTAGCAGTCCAGCCAAAGCATCTTCTTTGTTAAACCTTATGTATTCTTTTTTATAATAGGAAATTACCCTTGCTTTCTCATCATTACTCCGAGCTTTGTGTCACATTTCAACGCGTCAGTCTCCTGGATCGTACGCTGTCTGAATTATCTTTGATGAAAGTAGCTTCGTCCCCTCTCTATGCGTTTCCCCCTGTGGTTCTGTTTCTACACTTTTTGCATTGTCTTGGAGGTCTTCTGTGCCATTAACCTTCATCCTTGAAATGTGTCAGAGCTGCCTCCTCCCTCTGCTCCAAACTCTGACACTGGATCATCCTCACTCCACCCACTGTCTGTTTATATTCCCCCACATGCACCTCATCTTTCTCTCTCGCCTCCCACTGTGTGAACTCTGGGCTGACAGGCTCCTGTAGGGCAGTATGGAGATTGTGAGGCTGGCGCCCGGGAAGAAAGCAGCTCTAATTTGTTTCAAGGTGAAGCAGGTTCAGTCGGTGTAGAGGTGGATCAGGCTGTACAACCCCAGTATGGGGCCTCCAAGATTTCTTTCGCTTCTGGGGAAAAGCTGGGAAGCTGCATGCTGTCTGTAAAGCCAGAACATCTGTGGAAAGAACTCTCTGGAATGTCTGCCCTATCCACTGACTCAGCAGTCTTAACAGCGAAGCTCTGCTCCCTTTGCGCAGTAGAATCACTGAGGAATAGTTTCTAACACTACTGTAAGCTACGACCTTGGGGGGAGGGTTTAAAAGTGTGTTCCAGGTTTTAGCTTGTCATGTTTAGTATTATGCTTCCAGCTCACTTGGAGCCCTGCAGGATGAGAATCATGTTAAAAGTCATCAGTGTTCTTGTAATTACTATGATGGTAGCGAAAGGTCACGGTAAGTTATTAACGTGTCATAATAAGGTCCCGACTACATTTGACATCAATTATGAGCGTCCTGTAGCCTCTCAGCTGGAGAAAACGGTGTTGTTTAAGCAGCTTCGTTACACCCTATTTATACCCTCCAGGGACAGTCTCTGCTTCCTGTTTGCGTGTTGCCTCCAGATGTTAGAGGAGCAACAACATGTGGCTCGCATTCAGGAAGTAATTTTTTATTTTTCTGTCTTTGTTTATTTTTTTTTTATTTATATGGTGCACTTGATAGGATTTTTTTTTCTTCTCTTGTTGCATCTGTTGAATTATACATTTGCTCCAGATGTGTTAAAAATAAATGTATGGTTGCAGAATCATTTACAAACCAAATGTGATGTTTTTTTTCCCTTAGCTGTGAAAAATAGGTCAGGTTAGCCAGCATTTTGGGGGAAAAGGCATCAATTGTGAATGAAAATTACAGTATTTTTCTCTTAATGTTCTTGACAGCCATCTATTTGATAAATAGTAATTAATCTGGAAATGTGACTGTGAACAGTCAAGGCTAAACAAACTGTTATTTGATTTATGACTTGGCCATCTGTTACGTTTGATTGTTTACATCTCCATCGATTCCCAATCTGTTCGCTCTGAGTCATAGATCATTGTGCTGCTTCAGATCTTGAATACCCTGCCTGACTGTTAAGCCAGAGGCAGCTGGCTGTCAAAACAGTTTCTGGTCATTGTTTATCTGACCTATGTCTATGACTGCTCAGCTTCTGTCTTGCTCTTTGTTCCCCAAGAATGCATACAGGTGGTAAACGCTGATCTTCTTACATTCCAGCCATCAATACACTCTTCTGCTTTCCCTTTTTATTATAGGCAGTCTGTGGGCTGAATGTTGATGAGCTCTGTGCTTCTGTTTCTGAAAGATTTTACCTCTCTGTGTTGCAGAGTACGAGGACAGTAGCTTATCATTGTGGGTGAACAAGGAGCGCTTCCAAGGATACCTTCAGATTGATGGCTTTACGTTGTATGAGCTGGGGGAAACAGGTGGCGTATGCTCTTTTTCAATATATAACGTATTTATTCCCGAATTTCATTTTCCTTTGCACATTGTTTTTACTTTCCTAGTTAGGGTTTATAATAGAATACTGTCCAAAAGGCTTGAGCCACCCCTAATTTCTTAGGGGTGGCTTAGAGTTTGCTAAGAAAATGAGAAATAGATGCAGTGATCTATTGAAACCTGTGAAGATGATGAAAATACAGTTTAAAATTCTTTGCCAAGTGAACTGTTATATGTAGACCCTTGAGTTAGGTGCCTTTTTTATGCCTGAATTATTTATATGTTAGGGCTTTGAGCTTAACAATCAAAATCATTACTCTGAATAATGGTCAGGTACAAGAACTGGACTGTACATGAGAAAAAACACCAAGTGTCAAAAAAGGAAACTGAAAGAGTTTCAGAAAACCTGAAGAACTATTGCATGATAGAACTTTAAAACTGATTTGGAGAAAGTCTGGCTCCTTAGAAGTAGAGCTGGGCGATATAAGATTTTTTCATATCACGATATGTTTTTTTCATTTCTGGCGATAACAATATATATCACGATATAAGCCAAATAACTATATTTGTAAGATTTAAATGTGCCGTTGCTCACAAGTAAATTGTGAAATAATTAGCAGCTTGTTTTAATTTAAATATTTATTTCCCATAATAAGTTTAACAGGGTAGATGTACTTAAGGAACATGAAACTTCAGTTTCAGATAAATAAAGGCAAATATTGCAAACTACACAAAACGCAGCTGCTAAAGCGTTTAAGTTTCAAAATAGAACAAACAAAACAGACTACTAAATTGTCAATTCCACTTAGAAACAAAATTTTAATTCTAAAAATAAATCTTAGTTTGTTTTACAGAAGAACAGACAAAATTGACTAACTTTTGTCAATATCAAATAAACTGAGAACTAAAAGGAAATTCTCAATCTCTCCTTGTTGTATAGCTTAGCTTTTCAAACAGTTTTCACAGTTACTTTAGTCTGACAAAAGCCGAATGACGAATTAGCGCTTTCAGTCAGAGATTGAGCATGCACCGGTTTATTGTCTTTCCAGACTTGCTTTCGGCACAATTTACAGTGCGCTACTCTGTTTTTTGTCAGACTTGAAATAGCCGAAATACCTTCACACTACGGAACTTCTATGGCCCTTCCGTTCGACAATCTCTCCGGCATTGGAACCATCATCTGTTTTCTCTTCAGTAACCTTCGCTCACGCTCTCGGTTGATTTTTCTCTAGTCGGCAAACTCATTTCCTTCATTACCCGGGCGGCCCGGCTGCAAAAACAAATACAGATGTGCGCCTTGGCACTTGTGCTGTACGTAACAAGTCACGTGACGTGACGCTGCGGCTGTGATTGGTTAGGCTCTGCGCTACTTAATTTGGATTGGCTGTTCTTTTTTTTTTTTTTAAGAGGACAAGAGAGATGAGGCCTATCGCAATAGTTAAATTTTTCTATCGAGAAAAAGTTATTTCGCAATACATATCGTTATCGTTCTATCGCCCAGCTCTACTTAGAAGCAAAAGTTACAAAAATGATAGGTGGCTCAAGACTTTTGCACAGTACTGTAACACCCTACTTGTATGGAATCGTGACTTTCTGGGTCTAGTTTCATTTGTTTTTTTGGTTAGTAGATTAATTGCTGTGTGAAATTTCACTGAGAAATAGAAGAATGAACAGAAAACCTCAAAATATTCAGTTTCCTTTCATGGAAAACAAGACATGCAGCAAATGATCACTTTTAAAAGCCCAGCACTGGGACATTTTATGTCTTTGCTTCTACTTTATTATCAGAATAGATACAGATCAATTTTCTGCAGAATGACTGGTTTTAAAGGGCAGTATTTTGTTAATTGTAAGCCTAAGATGTGGGACTTTTAATGTGGTTTTTTATGTGTGTGTCCTTTTTAATCTTTATGACTATGGAACCAAAGTGATTACAGGTTGAATACCAGCTTATATCACTTGAACTGCATCAGCACTTCACACATGGCTTTGCTCAGACTGCCTGCCTCATTTTATTACATTGTAAAACCCCTTAATATTTTAGCATCTCTAAACATGTCTTCCACATAACAACTTTATATTTAAGAATCAAACAATATAGAGCAGCTGTTTTTAAAAAATCCAGTAAAAATATTCAGGGCTAAGGTAGCAAAGTATCCCTTCCTTCCAGATATAGCCCATGTTCTGCTTGTTTAAATGTACATACACTTCTCCTCTAAAAGGAAATTTAAGCTCAAGAGTGAAATACAAACTGCCTCTTAAACGGCAGTAAATTGATGGTCTGTGCAGAGAAAGCTGTGCTTTCTAATATTAGATACAGTGTTTTCCTCCTTTATGCTGATGTTGCTGAGATCAGTGATGCTCAACAGTTGAATGTTGCTTAAATGTGTTACTGTGTGCAGTTTTAGTTTCTGGCCATCCATATAGCAGACTTTCCAGTTAGTTTTAACAGTTCTGCATATAACACGGTCTCCATAGCATCTTAATTGGATAAACACTGTGACTGATTAAAGGCTACATTGTTAAGTTTGATGTGTATCTGTGAATTTGCCAGCCTTGTCTTTGAAGCCTTTTCAACAAAGTATCAGATTTCACGCTCTTGGGCTCAGCGGAGCTGTAGGAGTGACATTTTATGCTGTAAAATCCCTGCTCCAACACATCGTAAGTCACACTGACACAGAACTTGGTACCCGCGACAGTCCCAGTGTGACCAAACCATTGAAAAGTTTGAAACTGTAATTTATGGGCTAAGATTTAGAGCACATGAGACTTAAATTGGCAGCATACTGAAAGCAAAAAAACATGCAACAAATGGATTTTGAAATTAAAAGGCAGCAGTTTGGATTTCTTTGCGGAGTAAAGAAACATTGAAGGTTTTTCTTTGGGGATAGAAGATAAATAGTAAGCAAGCGCTTTCATAGTGCGGTTAATTTGCAAATTTTCTAATTTAACCCCTTAGAATCCAACTTGCTTCACACGTTATTGGATTGAGGCAGTGCACTAGTGAATAAACAACTTCTGCAGGTCAAACATGAATAGAAACCTGACAGAAATGTAATAGGACATTTCAGAAAATGTGAATTCTTTATTTAAAGCTATTACTACAAAATCTTGGAATTTAAAGGACTTGAGCCTTACATGAGGTGTATGAGCAGTAAGGGATTCAGAAATGCTGTCTACATGTAAGCCATGAAAAATATCTTTTCTATGCTTTGATCTTTTTGCTTGGAGATTGTTTAAAAGATATAGTAACAACCCCATGATCACCGAGCTCGGAGGTATTGGATGTTGAAGCTGTAGAAAATAACACCAGTGGTTCTTCATTTCATCTGTGGGTCAAAAATTACAACTAAATTCACAGAACGAGGGGCTTTGATGCCAGAGGGTAGCAGGCTGAGAAACATCAGTGGTTTCAAAAAGTGGTTGAATAAATAATGACACAGTGCAAACACAGTAAATATAATGTTCGATGGGTGTGCCGCTTGTAAGTTTTCACTAATGAGTTTATTAATATTAGATCTATTGAATGCATTCTGGATCAATTATGAGTAGGTCACAAGCTCAGCTTTTTTAAGTTGTGAAAAAGGTTGTGAAAAACCCACCTTTCACATAGAATTAGTCTTTTTAGCTCTTTAATTAAGCCCACAGACCCTTTCAGATAATCTGATGTTTGACATCTGATCCTCTGGAAAGAGCCGCAAAGCTTCTGAACCAAAAGTCAATTTATTAACTGTTTTCCTTTTAAATCTGCAGACTTGATATTTATGTGAAGAAATCCCTCATTAATCAATAATTGCACTTACTACACCTTGTTGTCACCTTCTTAGAAAGTAAGAAGCCTATGATGCTTATCAGCATATGTAACTAGTGAAATTGCCACATGTAGGGGATTGAAAAACAAAGAGGTTTGAACACTGCTGCACTTGAGTGGCTTTATTTGCCATAGTAAATTGTTATTAAATTGGCTACATTGTTAAAAATACTCCATAAATGTCTAAATAATACTTGCATGGTAGTGCAATTTTATTTTAAAACTTAATTTGTCCTTTTCCAACTTGAGTTGTGCAGAATCCATCTAATCTTCCTGGAAATACACAGATGAATGATGTTGCTGTGCTCATGCTCAAACACAGCACAGAGTTAATTATACACATTTCCACAGGTGGTATTCCCATGAAGAATAAAAACACCAACTGAACCATAAATTAACATTTTTTCCCCTCTGATTTTCTGTTTTCACCAGCAGTTACAGAAAATCCGCAATCAAAGTTATTTAGATTTACAGTATAATTTCACTGAATATACATGTTAAATATTATTCCTTCTCCTGATGCAAAGCTGGCCACTTTCTTTATATAACCTCATTCTTGGCATCTAATCAACATGAGTGACCACCAGGGGGCAGGCTGGCACTCTCACCCAAGCAGCAAGGGACGTGTAGCATCAAAGCATATAAGGCCGAGTAACAAACCTTTAAAGTTGTGTAACAGTTTTTTGTTGTGTTTTTTAAGCAGATCTATTTGTTGTGGGTTTGGGTTTTGAATGGCACTGAAATAGCTCTCCCACCACAAAGTGACCACTTGTTTCCTATTCAGCCGAGCAGAAAGCCTAAGCTAGCTTAATGTTTGAGTGATGAATGAGCAAAGTGCTCGCAGTGTCCCTTCCTTTCTTCTTCCCCTATTGAGAGGTGATAGATCTCCTCCGGAACCTCTTACCTGCCCACCATTGTCTTTTCACCGTCCTTTTTGTGTGTCTGACTGTGATTTGTAATCCTTGTCTGCCACCTCAGGCAAACTGGTGGCAATTGCAGTCATCGATGAGAAGGACCCCACAGAGGAGAGTGGCAGGTACAAAAGAACACTGAAATTAAAAAGCATGACTCTTATAAATTACTCCCACTCTCACCACAATAATTGAGCTTAAGTGCATGGCTTTCAAATACAGATAAGACCATTATTGTTTGCATCTGCCCACAAATTGCAGCCAACAGCTAAAAAAAGGTTAGACTCCAACTCATGTGGTATTTCTCTGTCTTCTAATTTGCTTTTAGATTAAAGACCTTGATGCAGAGGGTGGCAAAGGAATACCGGGAACACTTTAACAGGTAAGGCACGGGTAAATGATGAGGTCAAAGACGGAGATCCAATTTATACATTTATTCTAGGATGGTGCGCTCACTGTGGAACGCTGCCTGTCTACTCACAAGCAGTTATACCTTTGTCAGGGCACGTCTGTTTTTGTTGAGGTTCAGTAGGAACGTAATTATGCAAAATGTCAGCTTCCAAATATAGGTGTTCTTTTCAGCTGTCAGTCAGAAACTCAACTCGGCTTGTATTAATGCATAATTTTCTGTTTTCTCTGGCTCCAATTGTGCGATAACAACTGGAGATGGGGTATTTATGTTACGCGCTGCGCTGCTCGACCTGTTCTTTTACAGGAGAGGAGCCAGCGTAACAAGGCAAATGAAAGGATAAAAAAAACCCCACTTGAATGCATAATTTCACACTGCCACTATTGTTATTTTTGCTCAAGTGCGCTATAGTCGGCAGGTCATCCTTCCCCTACAGCACCCAGGTGGAAGCAAACGGGGGCTTTTGCTGAAGTGGCTTCAGGTAAAGTGAGCTCAAAGGTTGCTGTTCTTTATGTGACCCTCATTTCTGATCACTGTCAGCAGGGAGTCAGTCACCAGGTGGATTACCACAAAAGATTAATTAAAAAAAAAAGTCCATCACATTTGCATAATGATGCAGTGCTTTAGTTCCTCGCTGTGTCCTGTCATTGACAGCGTTGCTTCATCAGATACATTTCTGCTTTTGAATGAAGAGGTGTGTCTCAAACCGTAATGATAAAAGTGTTTCTCACTCTGCAGGCATGCCCATTAAGACTGATTGAATTACACAGATCCCTATCATCTGTTATACTACTGTCTGCCACACTACTCAGCGCTGTTTTTGAAGGCTTCAGAGTCTGAGATCCCTACTGAGATCAGAGCTGCCTGCGGCGTTCAGACACACCTAAACGGTACTTGTAATTACAAGCTGCCGAGTGTTGCCCCTGTTAGTGGGTGGAGCCAGCATACAGAGTCAACAGAGCATAGGGGGTGACTGACATTTGAATGAGTTGATGCCGTTTGATGTAGTATTAGCTCACCTTCAGTTTGTAGCATTTGTAGAAATGTTGGTGTGGGGCAGTGGAGGACTCGTGCCCACGTTTGTGTGGCGGAGTTTGATTTTTGTCACTTTGATGGGCGTGTAGGCTGGGTTGTCACTCTACACCAGTCATTGTGTATGCCTTTATATTTTACAGCACTCATGACAAGATGACAAGCAATGTTACAAAGTCTGCCTCAACTGGAGATTTTTATCCATTTTTTTAAGGAAACTTTTGCAATATTTCAGGAAACCCTGCAGTTAAAAATAATGTGAAATGACCAACTCTGCATTGTCACTCTTTTGACTTTTTTTTTACAATTTTTTTAGCTCATTGTTTTAGGTCCATGGCCAATGACTTTGCTAATCTTGTTCACTCTCCCTTCTCTGATCGAGCTCTTTTTCAAAACTGTCACAAACCACAGTGACATAGCACAAGTTATTTACTAGAAAGCGCAGAGCAGGATTTAGCTGCAGAAGAAACTAAGAGGGAAGTAAGCATTGATCTTTAATTCACTAGGAGAGCAGAAAAACACTTATGAAAAGTTTGTGTAAATAGGCAAAATAAATTAATGCAAGTATTATGAATTTAAAAAAAAAAAAAAAGGTCTTCAAAAAAGACCATAGTAAACAGCAGTTCATCCTACCTCTCAAACCCTCATCTGAACTGAGAATGTAATGACAGATGAACACATTTACTCATACACATTTAGTATAATCACATAATGAGAATGTATTAAAAGTGACGCTGCTATGCTCATTTGCAGCCCATATTTTTATTCTTCAGTTCTACTAGAGTAGCTTTTGTGTGGCTGCTTTCAGCTGCTCCCTTATTTGTGAGAGGTCGCCACAGCGGGCAGCACTGCATGTTTGATTTGGCACATTTTTATGCGGGATGTCCTTCCTGACACAATCTCCAAGGGATTTGTGTCTCTTTTCTCAATCGAAATGGGGTCTTTTGCTTGTTAGGCGAATGTGTAAACCACTATTCTGTTCAATAAGTAGGAATCATTTGGAAGAAATGAACATGATTTTATTGAGATACAGAATTCAGTGAGACTGTTTGGCAATTAGACTATGATAGGAATGAAGGACCCCTTGAAGTCTAGAAGCTGGTGGTGGTGAAGATGAAGATGCGCTATAAGGTGGTACAGGGTAAGGTGGAGGTGGGTTGAACAAAAGGCAGAAAGACATAAAAGCACAGAGATTCAAAGTGCGCAGAATGCAGGCAAGAAGATGATTGGACAGCCTCGATGATGTCAGCGTTAATTTTGACAGCATGAGAAAGTGGAAGTGATGTAAAGAATAGACTAGCAGCCGAGTACCCGGGAAAGCAGGCGGCTGAGTGATTACAGATCTTCCTTCTTGAACTTGCACATACGCTTCATGGTGACAGTTTAAAATAATCCTTGTTGACTTTGCACTGGGTGTTGGTGCAGCATCTCAGTTCATCCACTCTCTGCAACAAGCTGTTTGAGCTCCCTTCCCTTTAAAGCCAGCTGTCTTCTGATTGGCTGCTCAAACAAGCAGAAAGCTTTGAAGGTGGGTGGGGCTTCTATACTAATTTGCATTAGATCCAGAATGAATTCACGGTTGTTTGTTTTGTTTTTTGTTTTTTAACACTGACCGCTTGTCCCATCTTTTAATTTCAACCCACAGAAACATTTTGTTTTTAAAGCATTTCTAAGAACTGTGTGTCATGAGATGACGGGGTCACAAGATTATTTTATGATTACTCATTATCTAGCATAAAAACACCCTCTGGGATTTGGCTCTAAGTATAATGATGCTCAGAATGATGAGTGTAGATAGTGAGGTGAAAAAATACGCCCACCCTACTTGGAATTTCTTTTTTTTTTGGTTGTGCTCTGGCTTTTGAAAATACTCAGTGAGAACTGCAGATAAAGTCAATATAGACAACCAGGATTTTAAAAAAAAGTTTATTAGAAAACCTTGCCACAAAGGGAATATTTTATAAAAACGCAAACAGTTTGAACACACTTACCTTCAGTTTGTTCTACTCTCACATATACAAGGTTCTCGGTAAGTTACTCACTATTTTGGCCAGCCTGCTCCATGATTCCTCCAGCCAGGAGAGTCAGTGGAAAGATATACATACATGGTGAAGAGACTTGTAAATGTTTAATTTATCGGATCTGAAAAGTACTAATAATAGCAAAGTAAAACTGGAATGGAATTTAATTTACGCCTCATATTTTCTGTGCCTCAGTCTCATATCTCAGTGGTTGTTTTACCAGTCTTTGAGATCTGGATCATTTCCAAGAGTGCCTGATCTGTGTCTTATAGCACTGAAGTTATAAGCTGACTTTTTGATGAGCTTTATTCCCAGTCAGGCCCACTATTGTCAGCAAGATTATCAGTAACCCAGACTGATTTTTATATTGCATCCAGTGGCTTTATTATACAGTTCAGTTTCTTCATAATCATGTCAAGCACAAGCAGTATTGTTTAGCACCCAGGGGACCAATGCCCTAGATGTTGCTGTGATTCAGAATGAATATAATATATATCTAGAGGCCTCCACAATCAGTCATTCAGAGAAAGTTCCTAGCTTTCCTGGACTTGTGCAACCCCCTTTCCTAGTCTGCCCACAATACACTCTGCTCAGACATTGTGCAGCACAATGAGATACAAATTGAATTCCTCCTCCTACCTTATCGTTTAGATAAATCACCTGAGTCTTTTCTGTGCTAGAAAAGATGAGGAGAAACAGGAGATGGCACAGAATGGAGCTTTGGGGATATTTTCTCCCCTCCTCTGTTAAAGCGTTCTCCAGTTTCCCATAGCAAGAACATGTAATTCCATTTACCAAGTTTTCATAGCTGTGTACTATTGTGCGTTGAAGTTTGTGTCCCAGTTTGTGCTAGTGTCATGCAGTCCACTGAGACAGGAAAAAGAGTTCATTTCACTCAGCTTTTTTTGGATGCAATGTTTCGCTTTCTCATGCCACTGATTTCTCTTGCATCTCCAGAGACTTCCAGTTTGGCCACATGGACGGGAATGACTACATTAACAGCCTCATTATGGGGTAAGTGTCTCACATTCAGCCTCCCTCTCTCTTCTCGTGTCATCCTCCTCGTTCTCAGCCTCATGTTACCTTCTGTCAGCTACTTATCCAGGTCTGCACTGACTTGTAATGCCAGCCTCTGCCATTAAAGATGCTCTCTTGTGGAGAAGTCAATTACACAGACTGTCATTTCTTTTTTAGTGCTCTTGGAAACTTTAAACCCCCCTTTCCTCCCTCAACATCCAGCATACACCCAGGAAAAGCACAAAGATCCACAAGCTCATGCAAATCTGGTTGTGAAAGGGCAGCCTATTGAGATGAATATGTGAGGAGTTTAGGGATAGCGGGCTGTGCGTGGATTAAATCTATAGCGGTCGTGTGTTTTCTAATAGCTTGCCAAAGAGCAACGCTAATGATGCAGTTAGACCCTTGCTGCAGCAGCTTTGTGCCCAGGCTGAGGCTGGCTGTTAGGGTGTCATGCTTAGGGAGGCCTTGAAACTGACATCCCTTCCTTTTAATTAGGCAGAACCCCACTACGACCAGCATGGCCGTCGCAGTCGGCATGTCTGTTTTGTGTCTACTAACGTACAGCATCTAATTATGTGTGTCTGTATAATTTTGTGTGAGAATCTGCATGCGTAAAACGACCGCGGCAGGATGTTATTTTAATTTGAGCATGTTATTGTTTGTATGAGCAAGATTATAGCAGACATGGTGTCCCAAGTCCTGTGTAATTTAGTCAGTGTGTCACTGAGTACAGTAGAAGTTATGGCTTGAAATATAACTACATTGAACCAGCAGGCTTCTGGTGCACAGTTGAAAATAGGCGGTGTTTATATTTAAGGATAAAAGAGGTGATTAGCCTTCCTAATTTTGTATGAGCACATACAATATGTATTTTTCCTGGGTTTTAGGGGACTGAATTTAGCTGCTGTAGCGCAGGATTAATTGCCCTCCTTTGAGGAATAAAATCCTGGCCTGTCAATGTCCACTAATCCTTTCCCTTAGGAGGGCCATGGAAATAAATCTGATGGCTTTTTATCCCTCTTTCTGTCATCACAGCGATTACTGTGTTCTGGCAGCAGTCTGTCTGGCGTAAGGCTGCTTCTGCTTTCACCAGAGGCACACAAACACACTCAGGAATACACACATACTAGATGAGAACCACTCAAAGTCTGAGGTCGTCTTTGTTTCTGTTTAAATGTAGGATTATCTCTAACCCCTTATATGGGATGCATTGTAGGCTGTGAAAAACGTGAAAAGATGTGAGCTGACTGAAAACTGGCAATATCGAGGGGAGACTTGTAATCGGAATGGGAATGATTACGAAAGGCATTTCTCCAGTTGGACATCCAAATGAACGACCTCCTGATGTCAGCAAACATAATTTTCTGATAAATTTAAAATGGATATTTATCCAGATTTTATGTTGCCACGCATCCTAAATGTATATTCTGGACATACTGTGATAATGATTATCATAGTTTACAGTTGGGATTAGTAATTAGGCCTTCTTACAGTAATTAATGCTCAGAAAATGCTTCTGGTAACAAAGCGAAAAGGAAACTTTGAGGAAAATGAACTGATGAACTGTTGCTAATGAGTCCCGTTAAAAAAACTAAATAAAATAACATAAAGCCCTCAAATGGGTAAACTGCACATAATTTGTGCACAATTTGTTCACCTCTATTTTCATTTTTTAACACCAACAAACATTAGTGCATTAAAGTCAATTTTATTTCACAAATATTTCACAAATGTATTAATATATATGTTGTCCAATGCGCACAAAAGGTCAATGGGAAAGCATAAGACATGCCGAAACTTGCATAATTTAGAAATTGTGTAATCACATTGTGCCCAGCAGAGCAGCTTGAGCTGCACCACATGTAGGCGAGTACATGCCAAAGCTGAGCAGACAGTTGTGAAGTCTTTGGTGTCTTCGCAGTAAATTAATAACTAGTTTGTTAAAATTCATTTGTTGAATTTTTAATGAACAACAACCCTGTTCAGAATATAAAGAACATCTTCTGATAAATCAGTATTAGACAACTGCGTTCGTTAGTGGTTGCTGGAGGTTGGATGTAGAAGTCATTGTTTAATTGATTGCTAAAGCTTTAATCAAGCAGGCATCGAGACTGGTCAGTCACCCCCCAGCACTGACCAGCCTCCAGAGAAAGGAGTTCCCTGACTGGTTGACGAATATTTGCTGGCAGTCGTAAAGAGGTACCAAAAACCTCCTTGTGATTGCTTTGGTTGTTAGCAGACTGCCTGTAGGGTGGCTCCAATACACTGACGAACAAAAAGCTTGGCTCAAGTCTTCAAGATGGGACTCTCATGTAGTCTTTGCTTCTGGTGTTAGTTCTAATGAATACCAATAGTTTCTCAGCTCCAGCTCCATAGTGAATCCAAAGACATGCAATGGTATCTTATCGTCTAACTCTCTATCTAACATGCAAATTCCCCCAAATCCCGAGTTATTACTTGAATAGTGAATTTTGGCTAGCCTAGAAATGAGCTCACTATTCTTTTAATTCCTTTAGCAGCTTGTACAGATCTTGTAGGATGGTACATAAAAGAAAAACAACAACAAAACCACTGGCCCTAATTGTATAGAAACCATTTTTTGCAGTAGAAGAAGAATGTGTGCAAATGGTAGAATATATGACCCTTAATTATGGTGGCGAATCCCCAGTAGTCCCACTAACTGAGGCACATAGGCTAATCCATATTTATTTTAAATGGGTGCCATCTGTTGGAGTAGGCTGGATGTCAGATGGAAATACCCATTCATAATGTGTGTGTGGTTGTGTGTGTGTGAGAGAGAGAGAGATTGCAGAACTCAGCTGGACAGAGTAGTGAGGCACTGATGACTCTACCGCACGGGCGTGTATGTTTGCACTCCTGATCGCAGCTGGGTGGTGGATTGGGACAGTGATGGATATGCGTGCGTGTGTGTGCAATTTGTTGCTGGGTTGAGTAACACCGCGGGGATGTGAGGTGGCAGCGCCGTGATGGACTGTTTGTGCGCCTGTGTGCATGTGTGTATCTAAGCACTAGGATACCTTATCTAAGCCAGGCTTTGGTGTTGTGCGAGACGTGTGGAAGAGGGATCGGTTGTTTGTATGACCTTATTCCCTATCTCACTGAGTTTTGTAATTCCTCTGCTGATTTGTCGAAATGAGCCGACTCGGCGGCGTACAGTGTGTGTCTCTGTTTCTGTGTTTTCTGTTAAAACAAAGCCTGTAAGATCACTGGAGTAGTTAGTATATGTTTTGTACGTGTCTTGGTGTGGATGCAGAGCTGCCTTCCTCTGGACTCCCTGGGCTTCACTTGTCAGTTTTAGTTTGTAAAGGTCTCTTTAACTGTGACCGCCACAGACCCATAAAACCCCTGAGTTGCACACTCTTTGCATAAAAGATGGAAGAAATGCCACTCTGAAATAGGCCACACTGCATCGCCTTTTTCCTTGGGAAAGAAAAATTCTCTGTTTGAAAGAAAACCCATGGGAAAACTTGGGTTGCTCACAGTACAAAGGGTTTGTTTATCTCACTATTGTATTCTCTGTGTTGCAATTTATTCTTTAAGAAACTACAATTTGTTCCCATCTAATGATGCTCTTTGATAATGGCAGTCTGAGGTGCGGGGGTTAAGAAGATTAAAAGCCGTGTTTCCTGTTTTTTCCTCAGCGAGGTGACAGTGCCCTCCGTTATCATCCTCAACACATCCAACGAGCAGTACTTCCTGCCCAGTGAGCCGATCGAAAGCATGGAGCAGCTGGTCCAATTCATCAGCAGTGTTCTGAACGGTTCTGCACAGGTCCAAATCCTTCCCTCTCCTCTCCCTTGCCTCCCTTTCCTGCTTTCTGTTTATGTATTCAGCCTGGTGTAGCCTTCTCTCCCCTTCGCCTTATGTTGTACCGTTGTAATCACACCAAATCTTCATTAATCAAGCATGTTGCCTTGCATTTTAAGTCCCCCCCCTCAGAAAAATATTTTTTATCAGATGAGATATTTTTCCAATCTCCTTTTGCATGTTTAGATTTCATATTGCATTCCCTTTTGAATAGATTATCTGCAATAATTCTATGTTCTGAGCCAAACACTGAGATTACTACATGACTTTGTATTGTAGTGTGCGCACTAATCTGGAAAATAAATGTCATCGTTCTCCCTACGCTACGCTAAAGTCACCAGATGTATGAAACCATAAGCCAAACACCCAAAGGTCTTTTTCCTTTTTTCCGAGAATGGTCTGGGCTATTTTTTGCCTGGCAAAACAAACCACCCTCCCACCAAATAAACAGCAACAGAAACCACCATGTTTCTGCAGTCCAGTTTTAGCCAAGCCCCGGACAGTTTCAGCCTCTACGCGTCAGGCTCGTAATGTCAGCCATGTGGTGTCTCAGGGCCCGTTTGTCCTTCATGTAGAAATGCACCAAATAAAGTTTTTGCTCCACAAAAAATGTTACCATAGAATAGAAGTGGATTTCAAGGATTTTCTTGTGGAGTGTAGGGAGCTTTTTTGCTCCAAGCATGATCAAGTTTTGTGAATCTTTAATGCTTTTTCAATGGAAGTATAAAAACCACGAACACTGGGTGTGTTTTTTGTAGAATTCGCCTCCTGTGAAGCATGAACCAGCCTCAAGAACAGAGTTACCTTAGCAGTCTGTCACATCTCTACACCTGGTTTTCATGGAATAATTATTTTATTTTTTTAAACTCACTGCTGCCAGATTTAAGTCCTCGTTCTTTTGCTTCGTTTCTATTAAGAAGAAAAAGCTACAACTTCTTTCTATGTTCTTTTTGCAAAAGGATGTCTGATAACTTGCGTAGTTCTCATGCAATTTCTGCTTAGTCTGTTCAGCAGCTGCATCCACAAAGATTGTCTCATACCCCACCTTCAGCTCATTTCCAGAAGTCCTGCTTAGTTGGAGCTCACTAATTGGCCATCCTGATGAATTAGCATCAGGACAAATCACTCATTGGCTGCCCCGGTGCTTTTTGCCAATAAATGAGCTCAGATGGAGCAGAACTGCTGCACTGTGAGCAAACTAGAGTCAGGCACATTAGATAATTTTGTGCAAGGAAGCGGTTAATTAAACATTATTTAAAATGTCTGAAATGTACTAAGCACATGACTGGAGAACTGAAACCTGGATATTTCAGTCTGTGTATAGTATGTGTAGCTGTTTGAGAAGTTTTTATTGATTTATTGATTGTTTTGTGGTTTAGGGAATGTTTCCAGGTAACTGCATCAAATTGTTGTTGCCAAGCTGAAGAGTGCATGAAACCCTGCGCATGTCCTATAGAACTGGGATAGACTACACGTAGTAGCTTATCCGTGTCCATTAAACTCTGTCTTCCTGCAGGCATATGGAGGTGACGGCATCATTCAGAGGATCAAACGTGTTGCCTTTGATGCCAGGTCCACCATTATGGTAAGTTGGTGAGATTTCAATCAGAGAATATTGCCTAAGCAGGATGTAGCTCAAGTTCAAAGTGAAATGAAATGCAAAATATCATCTCAGATTTCCACCAATAAGCAATAAATATTTACAAAAGAGCGTAAAATAATTCAGTCTGCAGGATGTCTGCATCAACTGTTCGTCAGGACTGAAGAAACAATATGACTAAAATTCAATCATGTCTTTTTTGTGCCCCGTTCATGAAGAATCAAGCTCCAAAACTATAATATTATTATTATTATTATTATTATTATTATTATTATTTCGTTGCATAGTTGCATTCCTAAAAAATAATTTAAGTGGTTGAATGTTATGCTTCATTATTATGCTGACCTCTCAGAGGTCAGCATAAAAATTCAATATTTGCACTGCTTTGGTTCTGTTTTGGTCTCCACCACCTTCATGGGGAAATGTGTGTTTTTCTGTTCACCAGCTAATTGTAACTATTAACTAATGGCTTGTATACAGTTGGAGCAATTTTCTGTGGGTTCTCACATTACATACAACACTTACTGTTTGTCAAATAAGAGTTCTGCAGATGATTATCCAATCTAGCTTTCAAGCTAATATTACTTCAGGGTAATTTTACTATGCGACATGCTACTCAGAGGACTCTCTCCTGTTTAAGGATACCAGGCTTCACCTCTACAATTAAAGCACAGCATTATCGTGCTGCACAATATTGAATTGCCTCTGTTATGGAATAATATTCTTGCTGTTTCACAATGTGCTTCACCTTGACTGCGTTTGCTAAATTAGGGTTAATGCTCTGTGTTCAAGCTGCTCTGCAACAATGTCAAACAAATGCCCCTGTGCACTCCACTTTTCCTCTTTGAGGAAAAACAACATTTAGAGGACAAGATTGGATGTACAACTGAGAATATGCAGTGCAGGCAGTAAACAGTCCGTAGGGAGAGGGGGGAAAAAACAGCAGAGCAGATGGAGGTGGAGTGTTGAGGGAGGAGAGGGTCAGGCGGCTGAACTTCTCCTCCTTCTTTTACTCTAAGTAGTTGGTTCTTTTGGGAGAACTAGTGTTTATTTTACCAAGGGTGTGATAGGAATGTAAATACAGCTGTGAATAATACCTCTCAGCGGGCATGGTTGAACTTTAACCACGACTAAAACTCTGCTCCGCCCATAACAGTGTCCTTAAAGCCATGTGGAGCATGTCTAAATGAGAATTACATGCTTTAATGTTAGATTGAAGTAAAGGGTTGACTTAAAGCTCAAACGAGAACCTTTTAACAAGATATTAATTGAAGGTTTAATTCTTCGTGCGTCACATCAGGTTTGACCTTCGGGTTATTAAATGAAATCAGTGATAAAGTAAGCCAGATGAGCAATGGGTAAAAGTTTCAGTGCAAAAGAAAAGCTGTATTTCTTTGAGCTAAAAAAGCAACAATGCAGGATCTTTATTTGACTTCTTCTATTGGCTGCATAAAAGTAAAAATCTTGTGTCAAGGGTCTGACTTACATCTGTAAGAGAAATGAAATGTGAGACTCTTGTGCTTTCCTAAATTTAGCAAGCTGGAAGTATCACCAGTCTAGTTTTGCTTACAGTGACATGATATGATATAGAGGAGATAGGCAACAGCCATCACCTTGCCCCTAGAGAGCCTATTTAAATTCATGTCTGACAGGAGCATGAAGAAGCAAGCGCATTAAGCCCAATGAGTCATAGCCAGCTGTGTTAGCATAGCATGCCCATCCTTTCCCTCATCCAGCATCACAGAGCACAGGCAATTACCATTCCTCTTCCTGTGGCAACGACTGAAGGGAACGTGAGTGTTTCTCTTCTTCTCAGCTCAGTGGCTGGCAGGAGTTGGGACCAAATGTGCCCTTTTAGGTGGATTCTCTCTGATGCAGTTTGCTACATTAAGATCATCTGAATTGTGCTTCACGTGTGCCTCCTGAAAGAAAAAATACAGGTTTAATTACACTGGAGTGCTTAAGAAATATTAGAAATAAATTGTATCAAAGTGGAAAACATGGATGTGAAATGAGGGGTGCCTTAATTATTACCAGAGAGCAACTTGTTGGCTCTGTGTGTTTACTTTGATTTTTCTCTTAAGTGATCCTCAAGGATAAATGTAGTTGCTGTAAATGTGCAAATTCTTAAGGGATTAAAAAAATTGTTCTGTCACTAACGCTGGTTTAATTTAAAATGAAACGGTTGTAATTAAGACGAAAAGCACAGTCTCGACAAATGTAGCGTCCACAGAGGTTTGTGTCACATTCCTCCAGCAGCTTTTTGCTCATTTCCGTTTCATCTTCGTCTCATAAGCGAGATTAGCCAGCTTGTGACCTGTAGTTACCTATAGCATCACGCTCTATGCAGGTCTGCAGAGATTTACATTCATATTCATGGAAGCATAATTTCGGCTTTAGTGTGCTCGCACGCACTAAAGCCGAGGGAGGTGGGAGGTGAGCCCGTAATAAGCAGGGCAGTGTGTGTGCAGGCAGTATCTTCAGAAAGACTAGTGTATAAAGGTGGGCCTGTGCTCGTGTTTGATGTTTGATTTTTCTTTATTCATCTTAGTTGAGTCTGTAAAATGAGAAAGTAAAAGAAACATGAAGGACGTTAGATTGAAGGCCAAGCTCTCCAATATGGTCATTTGGTGTAAAACAAAACAAGCGGCACAGCAGACGATACAAATAGTTTAACACACTATAAGCATCTGAAAATTACAGGACAGAAGTGGAATTAATACTAAAACATTAAACCCTACGTGAGTGTATGGAAATGTTTCATGACCAGCTTTTTAAATGCGTACACAACATGTAATAGTGTAGTGTAAATGATAAAATACATGAATAAGTTACAAATTTGGCAAAAAAATGTTTTGATCTGCAGATCTGATTTGAATTTGCTTAACTTTCCGCAGCTAAAGGCAGGCTCTTTACTACTACAAACACTGGTTGTTGAGAGCAATGTGATGCTTTTATGGGACTGGACTGAACAGGCTGTGTTACGAGTAAGCAAGTCTCAGTGTGTGAATTTAAGAAACTGCAGCACTGACTCATCGTGGGACCTCTGGACCACAACTGAGCTTTAGGGTCTTATTTATCATATTTCCTCCCTTGTAGTCTCCGATAATGTGTGCACATGTCAAAGTACATGTGGCAGCTTCATTATATTTTGCCCCGAGCTCCTAAACTAACCATCACTCCTACTAGCTGTTAGTCGTGGTAGACAGACAATCGGACCGAATTGACATTTTGCTGGATATTGATTTAGCCTGACATTTACCTCTTGTTAGCAGATTGTTTTGTCTTAAGCAGTCCTCATACTCACTTGACATCCCTTTTACTTTCCTTTTATTACCATTTGCTAGAACTGTACCTGGTTATTTCTGTGAATGACCTCAGATTACTGTGTACAGATGTATTCATTTTAATTTTTACTCCCCATTTTCTCGTCTGTGTTATGCATGGATCTAGCTGAGAAGCTAGCTGGATTTCAGATTTTTTTCCCCATAGAAAGGAAAACAAAATTATTCCTGTGAACGATGATCAGTTATTGAAGGAAGAAAAAAATCAGATTTCTTGGATAATATTATTGTTTGCACATAAATGTTTTGACTGACAGACAGACATACAGATAGATCAAGAACACGGTGATGGATGAGACCATTAATGACAAGTCGTTCGCCAATGAGCGTGTAGATTTGAACCAAAATTTACAAAAAAATAGTTTTTATCCAGCATGACCACACATGGGTGACTGAAAGTGTTCACAGACATCAAGACGGATTTTTTTTTTTCTATAGACTTCTATAGGGCCAGGACTCTATTTGCAAACACAGCTATTGCCATCTGGTTCAGGTTCAAGACACTTCAGCATAATTTAATTTTCCATATCAACTTCACAATATATTAAACAACACTGGAAATAGTGATTGAGTAATTAGAAACCCATCTGGAAATATTTCTCACTCAAATGTTTAAATCAAATGACAAACAATGATCGCTTTCTCATGGACTTCTGTTCTGTGACACCTTTTGAAACCAGAGAGTTGCCTCCTCCTAGCTGTTAGAAACAATGCAAGTTTAAGGTACGCTGTATGGATACAAGTATTGGGCCACACCTCTAAATCACTGAATCCAGTTGCTTTTCGACCTGTTGCCACAGGGGTATAAAATCGAGCTCTTGGCCATGCAGTCTGCTTTTCCAAACATTGGTGGAAGAAGGGTAATCCTAATGCGCTAACAAAGTTTGAGTGTGGTACCATAAGAGGATGCCACTATTGTGAAAAGTTATTTTGTGAACTTTCTTCCCTCATAGATATTCATCAGTCTTTTATTTGCAGTTAATGGTGTTTAAAGTGGTGTTTGGTTGCTGAAAGATAAAACTAAGGTTATGTATTTTTCTCTTTTGTATTTTCTCACTGGATTATTTCAGTGTTTTCCTCAAGTTACTGTATTACAAATTTGTCTCCCTATACTCTCCCCCACCCCTCGTCCTTCGCTTTCTTAATTTTCCTTTCATCTTTTGCTGTCTTCTTTCCCACATCAGTCGGTGTTTCGCAGCTCTCCACTGCTGGGCTGCTTCCTGTTTGGCCTACCGCTAGGCGTAATTAGCCTGATGTGCTATGGCATCTGCACAGCTGAGTCTGATGACGGTTCGGATGACATAGATGCGCTGAAGAGAGAGGGCCTGACTGACGACGAGGAGGAAGAGGAGGATGAGAGGCAACGTGCTGCGGAGCTGGAGGGCCCAGAAGAAGAGGATGAGGACGTTGGAGAGAAGGATCCTGAAGAGAAGAAAACCGATTAACATAGGGGCACCCGCTGGATAGAGGATCATACTTCTAGTCAAATGCAGTGACATGAAACTCAAAGACATATCAGTGTGTTACTGTTGTGCTTTGTTTTTCATCTCACTTCCCTTCAGAGCCCCTCTAGCACAGACTATTCTTCCATCTTTGAGTTCTTTGTCTGCGTGTAAGGTCGGCTGCTTGGCGAAGCCACTGAATTATGTTGAAAGCAAACAGCCTCTTTAATGATGGAGTGTAAACACTGTTCACATGAAGAAGGGATGGCTGCGAACCAAACATACCATCTTATTTATTATGATTCCAACCAACCAACCAGTGGTTAATTCCATGTGACGTGTGACACCCTGATTTCATAGGTCAGTGTCTTGAAACCCCCTTTTTTGTCGTATAACGAACTATTTTTCATTTTAATTCTCATTTTCTATATTATCCTACAGTAGTAGAAACTGATTGATGTTGCCTTTAAATTTGCCCTCAATCCATTGGGTAGGCTTGTGTATTGTTATTGACGTGTGTAGAATGAAAAAGAAGTGCCCAACAAGGAAAATCTGCCATCATTGAAATGTGCAGTTTTTGTTTTTTGTTTTTAATTCTGTGTTATTGCCTAAAAATATTTCTTCTTATAAAGGGTTACAAAGTGCCCATACAGTCCTGCAGTTCACCGCATTTCTCTGTCAGCCATCTGCTGTCCATTAAGAAAGACTGGGGACAATAACCGGGATCACTCGCTGTGATACCGACACATGGCAGATGGACATTTTTAACCCATTTCCTTCCAACATGACCAACTGGGTAAAAAACAAAAAAATATCCTTATATAGACAGGCTGTACCTGTCTAGCAAAAGCCATAACATGCATCAGTAGCTCCTGTGGATCTTAACAAGTCATATTCCTCAGACAGACAAGCTCTGTCTGTTTCCATATTTCAGTCTATCCCCCATCACCGGTTTCTATATTCAATTCGATTGACATTTTGAAGTTTACATCCCAATGCCCTGAGATGTACACAGAGCATGTAGAACATTAGGATTGTCTTTATGCTGCTGAGTTGTTGTTGTTGTTCTTTTTTTTCTTTCTTTCTTTGTTGGTCTCAAGGCATAGAGATCCTGTATACCCTCTCCTTGTGACTAAAGTGTGTGTAATAGCTGAAATCAAGTAGGGATAATGGATTCCTCCTTAATTCACCAGACCAATCTATTTCATAAAAAGACAGAGTGTTCCCAAAATCCTCTACACCCAGTGTAATAACATTTTTATGAAAATTCCACAGTACAGTGCACCTTATTGGATTTAGGGTCCAATGAGGCAGAGACCTCAAAGCATCTGAAAACACAACTTGAATATCTGTAAAATAGATTCTTACTCTCAGCTGGTACGGCGAGTTACGTGGCGTCCACCTTTTCCAATAAAGATCAATTTTCCTTAATATAAGATTTTCTTCAAATGTTCTTTTCTTTTCTTGTTTTTTGCCAAGAGTTAGAGGACACGGTTGATGCTGCTGACATGTGTCTACGTCAGCAGGTAGGCAGCTTATAGCATAAAGACGAAGCTGGGGCCGCGCTCGCCCGGCTCTGTCCAATGAGCTGCCTCAGAGCTCCTTTAAAAAGCAGGAACAACAGTAATTTCACCATTCTGTTCTAGTTCAGTAACTCATTCGACTCAATATAAGCACACCTTTTCTCTTTTTTAAAAGAAAATTCTTATTATCTGTGGTTTACTGTGAAGCTGCGCTAAAGGAGCCATGCCCTCGCCTTGCCTTCTGGTCTGTAGTTGCCTACCACTATCTGCCAAACTTCCTGTTAGGGTTTGAATTGAGTTTGTCACATTTTATTACAGGTTTGAAAGATTGAAATAAAGATGGTCGTCTTTTTTTCTTGCTCATTGGAATTTTTTTTTCTTTTTTTCATCATGTAATGTCGGGTTGTTAGGTTTCCTTTTTTGTTTTTTCTTTTAGGTCTGTCAATCTTCCAGCTACCGTGCTGTGCAAAAGTCTTGAGCAGAGTTAACCAGAGTTACTTTTAATTTTTTAAAAGTGGTTGTGAGCAGTAGTTCTCTGGGCTTTTTGAAGATCTTGGACATGATGCTTTTTCCCCTCAGCAGTGTGGGTAGGCGGCGTGGACATTAAGTTTGTGAATGTGGTAACTCGAGAATGAGGTGAAATAGGAGCTTCAAGTTGATACCACAGGTGTATCTACTAGAAACCTTGGACAGGATTAAAACTCAGTGACATAGACCTCAAAGTCAAAGGTAAATTTCACTGAGAACACAGTAAGATTTTCAGTTAATACCATTGGTGAATGTCCTAAAAATTTTGGATGCATCTCAGGGACCTTGATCTCAAAGCAAAAGTAAGTTTTCTGACCATCTTGTGTATTCAATAACAAGATGATGTAGGATTTTGTAATTGATATTATAGGTGGCTGAGGGGTAGCAGTATCACAGTATTTCAGTATAATGATTTTGTTTGGTAAGCTATGTAACAGTGACCTGTTAAGGTTAACAAGGCTCCTAACTCAAAGAATTAACCAGTGCCAGGTCTACACCAACACATACCAGACAAAAAAAACAGTTGTAGGTGCTTTGTTACTAGCAGGTTATCACAAAAACACACTGAATATCTTTAGTTGCATGTATGAAAAATGCCAAAGATGACAGAATCTGACAGACATAAAACAGTAATTTTGTACAAACAAAGTGATTCCCAAAGAGTTATTAATCAACAATTGGCAAATCACAACACATCTACATTGAAAAAGAAATGGCAGCAGGTGTTGCTTCTGACTTTAAACCCTGGTAGAATAATACAACCTCTGTTTTTTGCCTTATGTGCTGTATTTCCTTCTGTACTAATGAATAAATCACTGCACGTATTTTCATTTTTCTTTGAAAAACATAAAGAAATGAAGGCTGCTTCAAGACTTTTGCGCACTATAGTTCTCTGCCAAGCTTCAATTATCACACAGACAAATGTGGGTTTTTTTTCTTCCCCCCACTTCCACCATTATAATCCTTGGCAGAGGTGTGTACTCACATATGGCGGATATAATCACATTTTTGGAGATCTAGGTTTAACCAGGGCTGATTGCTTTCCTTGATGTGAAACTCATTTATTTCTTCTCTTTAGGGAAAGACGACGTTCTCAAGTCAAACTCAGAAACGTGACTTTACATAATGAAAAAGCACACCGTCAGCATACTTCCCTCACATGATTTGAGAGAAAAAACAGTGTTGCTTTTCGTAAAGTTTGATTGGTTGTTTTCAAGTCTGATAAAGTCAGAGAATTTTCCAGCGGATGTCTTTTTGGGGATAAATTACCACATAGGGGGAGATAATATATTACTACATCAGAATCAGTGTCATTGAGTGGTGCTGATGCAAAAAGTAATTCATCGCTCAATTACCTCGCGCTATATTCTGAGAATGAGTTTCAACGTGTGGCAAATGAAGGAGGCCTGGTGTCTCTCTCTCTCTCTTTTTTTTCCAAAGTACCAACAGTCTGGCGCGCTAGACAAGGGCAATTACACATTGAAGCTCGTTCTGACGTCTGTCTTATGTTGGAATGGCAAATTAAGGCGAGATAGTAATCATCTCATTTCTGACTCACATGGGAGGTGTTTAATGGTTTAGGTTCACATGTAAGGTCAAGGCAAAAAATAAAAAAGAAGGAAAGATAGATGGTTATTTCAGTTAATGCTTCAACCCTCCGTGTCGACTGTAGTCTGAGCTCAGTTGGTGTCATTCAGCAGCAAGATGAGAAATAGCTGATTAACTTTGCTCACCATGGAAACCAGCCCACACTTGTTCTCTGTGAGTCTTTGCAGATCCTGTTAGAAACAAGAGTATTTATTTTATTTTATTTATTTATTTTTGTATGGTTGATAGATGGCTGCAGCTGCCCGATTCCATCTGTTTGCTGCCACTATAGAAAAATACCTCGATGCCTAATTACACAAACAATGTAGGCAAATCTGCCCTTTTGAGATATCACCTCCTCTCAGTGAGTCGGTGTGTTTGTATGTGTGTGTGTTTGTGCACGTTTATTTTTTTCAATCATCAGCTGTTACATCCTTTCTCATAGCCCTGTCTATGACTATTTTTGGGGATCCGACTTTACCTCAACAGTTCAACTGGGCTTAATAGGCGCTTGTCAGCCTGTCAGTCGATAGACGGGGCTCGTTGCTGCTGTTTTCTTCTGTGCGCTCTGACAATTTGGCAAACTTTTCTTCAGGGCTTGTGTGAAAATGATTCTGCAAAGATGGTTGCTGCCCATCAACGCTGTTACAACTTCTCCTGCATCAAAAAGCATCAAGCAGGCAAACTCCTGGAGGGGATGGTAACTGCAAACTATGTTTAGTTTGTGATGTCTGAACACTATTAGATCTCACCCATTATGGTACAGAATCATCACAAAGATTTCAACCCACTTATGCACGTGTGCCTTTTTCTTCCTTGAGTCCGTCTATTCCACATACTCTACACTTACTGGCCACTTCATTAGTTGCACCTTGCTATTGATGGGTTGGATTCCTTTTTGAATTGAAACTGCTGCAGTTTTTTGTGGCATAGATTCAACAATATACTTCAAACATTCCTCTGAGGTTGATCTCACAGTCACAGCCACCAGGTTATTGTCATGTTCAAGAAACCAGTTTGAGATGATCCGAGCTTTGTGACACGGTGCATTATCCTGCTGGAAGCAACCATCAGAAAATGAGTACACTGTGAATCTCAAAAGGGGTAGATGTGGTCAGCAACAATACTCAGGTGGGTTGTGGTGTTTAAAAGACGCTTAAGGGGCCGAAAGCGTGCCAAGAAAATATCCTCAACACCAACAGCAGCGCTGGCAGTTGCTCACACAAAGCCGGACGGTTCCATCCAGGTTCGAGACTCATCAGACCAGGCAATGTTTTTCTTCTATTAATCTTCTTTTGTTCAGTTCTGTGAGCCTGTATGAAGCCTCAGTTTCATGTTCTTATCTGACAGGAGTGGCACTTGGTGTGGTCTTCTGCTGCTCCAGCCCACTTGCTTCAATGTTCAGAGATGCTCTTCTGCATACCTTGGTTGTAACAAGTGATTATTTCAGTTACTGTTGCTTTTCTGTCAGCTCAAAGCAGTCTGGCCAGTCTACTTTAATCTCTTAAATCAGCAAGTTATTTTTGTCCCCAGAGAACTGCAGCTCACTGGATATTTTCTCATTTTCAAACCATTCTCAGTAAAACCCAGAGATGACTGTGCAGGAAAATCCCAGTAGATCAGCAGTTTCTGAAATACTTAAACAGCTCATCTGGCACAAACAATAATGTGATATTTAAAGCCACTTAAAATTACCTTTGTTCCCATCTGAGATGTTCACTTTGAACTTCAGCAGGTCATCCTCCAGACTACAGATATTTGCATTAACAAACAGTTGAACAGGTGTACAAGTATGCGTTTTCTCTGCTCAGGTGTTTATTTTTAATCTAAAATTTGGTATTTTAATGTCGCAGTCTATGAGGGTTGACTAAGCAGCATCTTCTGGAATAAAAAAAAAGGTAGATCGCATGGATATGCAGTAAACTACAGCTGGGGGCGGGGGTTGCATTATTTTTTTAAGATAAGTGATTCATTTGGACACTGGATTTAGATGCATGGCCACTTTGATTATACAAATGTCCCATCAAAGACTCCCATGTTCCTCAGTTCTTTATAAGTGCTATCCTGAGGTACCTATGCTCTCCAGCTAACAGGAAGCTAATAAACAAGGTGCTCTGTATTAAGTTAAAGTAGGTTATCAAGAACTAGAGTCAGTGTTGGGGTGTCCGTCCCACAACAGATATTTTGATTTGCTATATTTCTTCAAAATCCATAAACAAGAACGATTTTAATTCTTTGTTTTAACATTTTGAAGCCTCTACATTCAGCCTTATGTCTGCTTACATTTTATTCTTTTTGGAGCTATTAATGACCATACACAGACTAGAGAGTGGAGTGCTAAGTTGTCGGCTAATGCCAGCATGCTACAAAGATTAATTTTCAAACTGTATGGATGCATTTTACAGGCACAGATACTTACTTATTAACATATAGATTCATTCGACAGACTGTTACTACAGTTAACTCAATAATAATTGCATGAAATATTGTCCAAAAGGCAAAACCACAAAAATAGAAGTCAGCTGAGGTGATTCCTAGCAGATAGCTAGCAGTAGGCTAATCATGTACAAAGAAGCCAGACAACCGTGTAAGCCTTAACAGGCCTTCAACAGGTGAGTTATTACAAAAATTAAAATGAAAAGGCAAATTTGACATTTTTTATTAAGTATTTTTATCAAACATAAAAACCTTTATTCTGTTCAGAGTCCATGTTGATCCACTCCCATCTTTGAATGAATATAAGCAATGTGTTTGGCCAAAGCTGCTGGAGTATAACCTTCTCTACATTCAGTTAAGTTCACACTTGCCTGCTGACATGAGACATAAGCCCTAAATAGTAAAAACTGTCTGGTGTTTAGACGTGCACGCTGATGATTGCAGCTTTGCTTTCGCCATACCTTTAAATCGATTCCACAAATGGAAGCAGAGTGTAACAGCCTGACAGTTTGGTCTGATATCAGGCCAGTTTTGCACCTGTAAATGATGTTTTTTAAATGGCGCTCTTGCTAGAGCCACATGCGCCCCTCTATAAGGTGGAGAGATTTAAAGCTTAACAGACCTGCCATGTGCAGTCGCTGTTGGAAAAATGGTCCATTTAAAATCGTGACAAATAAATCAACTTCTTTCCGTATTCCAGTTTGTGACAATTTTTTATTTATTGCTGAAATGATGCACATCTCTGCTGAGAATAACAAGTGCATATTATCCCCTGCCAAGAGCACTGTAAGCGTTTCCCAGTGGTGTTTTTCTCCTTATCGCTCTACCAACGGGCCACTGCCACACAGCAGTTGCCTAATGATGTTTCCTGGGTCGTGATCATTTACTGAAGGGACCTGTCCCCTCAGGGTGGTCTTGGTGACTTACAGTACCTGAGATGCAGCTGTTTCTGGAGGAGGTGACATGTGCCCAAATGTAGCTGTGAATGCTGTCACTCCCACCGCTGCCACAGGCTCCTTTCTGTCCTCCAACCTGTTTATCGAGAGAACTTAAAAATCAGCCTTCACATTCAAGGAACAAAACAGGTTCATCAACAGATGAATGAGTGCGAGCAGTGTGTGCGTATATGTGTGTCCCAGCCTTTGTGTGTTTAATCTGTGCTACTTCACACAGATGTTCAGGGACGTTATGTGTCTCGACTGCTGGGTCCAGAGCTTACTTCTAAGCCCCCTTATAGTGACTGTAGCCAGCTGGGTGTCAATGATGGTACAGTCAACAACACCTCCACACTCATGCACTCTTCCTTACTGTGCACACACACACACACGCTTTATGTGGGACTTTCTGAAGCTAAGGCAACAACCTGGAGGAAGCTTGTGGGAACAGTCTTTGAATCCCTTTAACTCCTAAAAACCGGATATCTCAGAAAATACTACCCGGGTATAAGAAGCTAAGTGCTATATTCTGTAAAGAAAGTGGGATTTATTTAAGTTAAAGGCTTTTGCATGATAATCCTTTTCGAATGGGTGGGTTCAATAGCTGAGGAGAGAGAACTAGCTATATATATATATATGTATATATATATATATATATATATATGGAGAATACAATACATGGATTCACATATGTATTCAGGACTATTTCATTGAAAGATTACGAATATTTCCATCTCAGCAAAACAAACCTAAATGACTTGATTTGCTTTGCTTATGTTTGCTTTGCAATATGTTTGAAGTTGGGCCAAGGGAAAACCATTATAGAAGCTTAACGGGGCATTTCTAATCAACTGCCAATTCCAGGACTATTGGTTTAATCAAAGTACAAATTATTCTAATGGGTCAATACCTTGCCAAGATCAGGAAGACGATCCAAACTGTCATTTCTGGATTAGAGGAAATTGATTTGGATGTTCATGAACAACCCAGGAACCACCAAGGCTCAAGCCTGCCTGAAGTGAATTTTACATCGCCATGGCCTGAGATTTAGGCTTGACTGAAATCTCTAGCTGCCAAAATGTTCAGACAATGATTGAGCTATTTATGCACAAGAGGATATTTAGAGTGATAAAGGTCATGTTTTTAAATTTAAGGTTACTGTACCAACTCTCAAGCACGGTGGTGGTAGCGTCATGCTCTGGGGCTGTTTTGCCAGGAAACCAAATAATTTAAATGAATTTTACCAATTTCATTAAGAAGTGTGGTCATTCAACCAAAATTATGCCAGAAGGCAAAAACATCTGGTTGATGTGCAATTTGCCAAAGGACCAAATGTTAATGAGGGTGCATGTATATGTTCGAGCCTGTGTGGATTAGAGAAAATCCAAAATAGTTTCCAACTTCTGCATCCAGTTTTGTTTTTTAAAAATCATTAAAAATGTATGCTGTACAACAATGCCACACTGGAAAACGAACAGTTCAAACAAATCATGAAAATCCCAGGTTTACCACAACATTCATGCCCGTGATGAGTGTGTACTGTATGTAAACTTCTGACCTCAGCTGTATGCACTACTTTCCTATTAGTTGCTATCTTGTAAATGTCATTATTTGTTGGTGAACTAATGTGCAACAATAGACAATATAGATAGTTATAATAAAGCTTTGTACACAGAGGAGCCTTCCAAAAGAGTGTTCAAAGGATAATTTGAATCTTTTTGGTCTATTGAGGAGGAAATGCACTTATATGAGTTGTTCTGTATGATTAAGTGCAATAACAGGCAGCTTGAAAGAGCAGGCTTCTATATTTATTCTCTTCATAAGTACTTCACTGCTTTTAATGAGTTGTTGAATGCAAACATTTTTGTTATTTTATTCATGTTCATGACAAACATGTCCAAAATTGTAAAGGTCAAGGACTGAATGACTGTAAAACACATGTGTGCCAAATGCTCAAGCTTTAGACTGTTTCAGTGTCATTGCATTGTTTAATATACCCAGATTTGGGAATTGAGAAGAGATTTCCTCATAATGTCTTTGCACTGCACTCCCACACACCTGGTGTATCAGTTTCGTAATAGGCTTTGATTTCAGAATCCAGGAATAAAAATATGTAGCTAGAAATGAGCACAATAAACAGCCCACTATCCCAACTATGGTGCTCTGCAGAAACCCTTACATCAGTGCGGCACCAGAGAAAAATCAAGCATTTAAAACTTACCAGATGCCTTTGAGATCTGATGTGAACAATGACAAGTCAAGTACAGACAACTGCTCCTGATGTGCTATTCTTTGAAAGAGCGACACAAAATGCTGTTAGTGGTCATTACTGAGTCCACTTTAGCATCCAGCACCACAGAGGAATAGCCACATAGAGCCTACAGAGAGTAATAACATCTTATTGCTCTTGTGGTCACATTTGGCCCAGGCCAGTGGTTAACTTTGCAACCTAATAGGAAATGTTTCCTTTTCAGCTCCCTCTGATAGCTTTTTAATTGCTTTCACTGACACTGTCACCTCTCTTCCTCAGTAGCCTCGAGACCATGTTGTGTTTTCTATGGCGAGGGAGCTCTGTAATGTAATCATGAAATGATCATAATTAGGGAAACATAATTGTGAGGAGTTATTTGGTTTAAAATGACCCAGAGGTACAAACTAATCTCTTAAAATGCATTTTTGTTGATAGTAGATGGCTTAGGAACGCATTCAAAACAAGCAATAATGAGGCCTAAGGATTATTACTGTTTGTAAGGACCACAACAACAAAGTCTAACAGACTCCTTGGGGCTTCTGGGTTGTAATAATACACAGGCTTTTGTTGCACTGAATTACTTTTATTGCATGAGGCTATGCTGAAAGGCGTCTTCAGTATTTGTTGTTTGTGGGAAAAATATTCCAAGGGCAAAATACTAAAGGAGCCTTAAATGATCGGTGTGAAAGTACCTGAATAAAATGGTCCCCAAATCATTTTTAAGGTGCGACTGGTACGTCTAGATCTTACATAAGAAGCCAAAATAACTTTATTTTCTGAAAAAAGCTTGTCTAAACATGGCACTGCTGTTTCACAAGGAGGAAGCTAAATCAAATGTTTGAGGGTGAGTAATTAAATATAAATATTGGTAAAACATTAATTAAAAAATATTTAAAAACATTTTTTTATTCACACAAGATGTTAAGAAGACAGTTTTTTTCATATTTTAGATGATCTTACAGTAGTGTGTAAAGATCTTTGCCACTCCTTATTTCTTATGTTTTGCTAGGAAAATAGAAAATTATTTATAATTTATAATTTTTTGATTTATTGAAAAATGTGGAAAAATACGGCATAACAATATAAGAAACGTCTTCAACACAGCCTGAACTCTCCCAGGCAGCTTTCTTGTAATTTCTTTAAGTAGCCTTCAGGAATCGCTCTCCAGGTTTCTTGAAGGGCATTCAAAGATCTTCGTTGGACGTTGGCTCCTTTTGTTCCATTCTGTGTTAAAATTGCTGCTTGGCATTGTGTTTTCCAGTCACTGCCATCCTGAAAATAGAAACGATTGCCAATTAAAAGGCTTTTCAGATGGTATTGCATGATGGATCAAACTCTGACTGTACTTTTCTGCGTTCATAATTCCATCAATTTTGACCTGATCCACAAATCATGACAGAACCTCCATCGTGTTTTTCAGATGGGTGTAGACACTCACTGTTGTACTCTCTCGACCTCCTCTCTACATACAACATTTTGGATTACTCACTCCATAAGACCTGTTGCTGCTGGTTCAGTCCAGTTCTTGTGTGATTTGGTATACCTCAGCCTTTTCTGACTGTTTCACTTTAAGAATGGCCTTTTGAGAGCCAACCTTCCACTGAGAGCTTTTCTTATGAAGCTTTAGTGAACATTAGATGGACCAGCTGAATGATCAGATGCATCTCTCAGGTCCTGTGCCAGTTTTTTGCTGGATTTTGTCCTATTTCTTGAGGGCATGAGTTTCATATACTGTTCATTTGGTCTAGATATATTTTTTAGGCTTGTCACTTCTTTTGTCCTCCACTTGTCCAGTTTCTTCAATTTTTCTAAGGACACACTAAACAGCATGCTGAATTATTCCAAGTTTTTGGCTAATAACTTTTTTTTCACATGATTCCCAAATAATATTTTATTTCTGTTATCTTTGGCAATTTTCAGACATTCAACTAAACAGATGGGAACAAATTGTGTTTTTGTGAAACACTGTTAGTAGCGAATTGTTTTATGTAAACACAAGAATGATTCATCCCTTGAGTTACGCACCCTTTTTTATATTTGAATAATTCATAGATCATTCCAAAAGGTCTTAACAAACAAACCAAATTATTCCCCTGAAAATGGTCGGGTACAAGGACTGGACTGAAAATGACTGAAAAACCTTCTGAAAGCCTGGAGAACTATGGCTCAAGATGTATTTAAAAAAAACTGGCTGGCTTGGACTTTCACCCATTATTGAATTTCTTCATTTTATGTTACTTTGTATATGTAAATGAAAAGAGAAGCTTATTTATATTGATACATTTGTAGCAGATGTGTGAAGCTTTTCATATTGATACATTTAAATGTTTTCCTTCTTCCATCATGTAGCTATTTATTTATATCAGAGGCTGTGCAAAAGTTTAAAGAGAATGCTTTCAGCATTCATTTCAGCTTTTCAAGTGTCATAAGTTCAGTGGCTGAGTGTCACATTTTCATTACATACTAGTCATTTGCCGCTTATATATTTTTATTGCTCTCTGAAAGAATAGCTGCTGTAATAATGGGTATTTAAACAAACAAAACAGTAGCTTGAACTGGAAAATCTGCAGCTCGGCAGAGAAGAAATCTCAAAGCTCCAAGTGTGCTTCCTCAAAACTTTTCCAAAATAAAGTGAAAAACCAGATGAAACAAACCCACATGTCATTGTCAACTAGTTTTGCTTTTAAAGCCGTGACACACACTCTCTTTGGAGACATGAGCAGGCTGGATAAGTGCTGCAGAAGTTGTCAACAATCCAGATAAATCTTCTCAGTGCTCCACACTGCTTAGACCACCCAGGAGTATCTGGCCCGGAGGTTTGTCAAGGACAGTCACAGGCATATTCAGAACTGGCCCTCAGCCTTGTTTTTTTCCCTAAGTGGGTTCTCTTCTGTGGTTTCAGTCCTATGCATTTCTCTGATGTTTGTGCCCATGTGTTGTAGCTGCATATAGGACAGAGATTGTCTGTCATGCGTTTCCGCCCTTCTGCTCTCGGTTTAAACAGAGCGGAAAGTGAAAGCGTTGCTCGGTGCGGGCAGTGCATCTCAGCTCTGGCCATAGATGACAGAGGAGGAAAAGATGGGATGGAACACCTGGAGTTAATGAAAGAAATGTAACGCTCATACGCAACATCAAGGGTCCTACAGGATCACAGCCTGCCACATCCACTTAGAGGCTACATTTGTCACGGGCAAAGAACAGGGAGCTGAGAGCCAGCATTGCCTGTTAGAGAGAGTCCTCTGCTGCACCATTTTTTTTTTTTATCACTCAGCTTTTTCTGACAGCAACATGAGACAGAAAGGGAAACAGATGGCATCTGTCTTTGCCTTAAAAATATGAACGTAGGATATCAGCAGGCATTAGAGACAGTTTGTAATCTGCTGTCCTTTTCGTCTCATCTGTCAATGAATTTCAATCTGAAATCCATCACAGAGGGTCTGAGAGTCAGATTTGAAGACATAATTTCCAACTTAAAATAAATGCCATTGAATCATAGCTCAAGAATAAGCGGATCCACTTTAATAGCAGTAATCATACTGTCAGAGCAAGTTTTTTTTTCTCAAATGGTAAATGCTGTAACTCTCTGGTTAAATTTGACTTTAACAAAGAAATAAAGCATCATTTCTACTTTCCCGTCCCTTGAATTTGCTCTTTACACTGACATTTTATTCATGTCTCAGAGGAAGACATAAAAGAGAATGGAGAGCCTGGCACTGCCGAGCTGCACATCTCTGTGTTATGTGGAATAAAGCGTGATACAATTAAGTGGGCAACCTTACAAAATGATGAATGCTGTAGCTGTTGTTCCATTTATCTTTCTTTGTAAATTACATTTTTCTCTGTTTTCTGAACTCTCTCTCTCTCTCTCTTTCTCAAATGCAGCTATAACAAACGCTAGCTATCCCCCACCCCACCCCACCCCACCCACACCCCAACATAATACTAACCTATTGTTTTCACTGCAGCTCTTTTGTCTCAAAGTGACTGCTTAATGTAAGCTACAGAGCACAGTGCTTGCACAATAAGTAGCCTACTAGTGGCCCAGATTAAAAATGATCACACTGTACTCATTTCCACTTTTGTAATAATGTTTTGGTGGTGTAATACAAAAGGCTTAATGCTTTTATATTCTTTGTACTGTAAATTGCTGCGGCACCTTTTTTGCCCTCTTTGTGAAGCACACTCCTTTGTTGCTCCTACTGTATAGATGTGAGGGTCAGACTGCTATGACTGATCAATATGCAGACAACGAGGCAATACTAGAGTCACATGTTTGCATGCATGATGGTGGGCGTGCCTCAGGTTTGCAGGTTATTATGCGTGAACTCACTAGAGACTCTCACTGGGCTTTAATTAGCAGTAAGACGTGAGTCTTATTGGACTTTGCACTGCATTGTATTTCATTGTTTTGTGAATTGCAAAAGGTTTATTGTGTATTCAGTCAAATTAAAAATAGTGTAGGTGACCACAAACACGAAAAGAGATGAAAACAGAGACATGAGAAAGAGAGAGGACACTACTGAAAGGATCCTGAATTAAAATTTATGAGAGGACAAAGATGCTGGTAGACTTCCAGGTGCCATGCTCCTGTACTGAGCTCTATACTAAGAAGCAGGATTTCATCTTATCTAGGTAACTTTAGAGATAACCCTGGCTTTTCTGTTCTGATGGTGGTTCACTTGTTAGCAGGGTATATCACCATGGTAACTTATGTTGTGATTTGAAATCACCTCCTACAGACCAATCAAATCTAAAGAAAATAGCGTCAAATTCCCGGAAGATCTCGCAAACCTCTGTGACTTTATTCCTTAGTTTTTTCTGTTGGGCGCAAACAATTTAACAACAGTTTTATTGTTCCATAAATGTTAATATATGATCCTCAAACAGCAAGTCCACACTTTAGATGTCATGTCATATAAAATTTGTACGCAGACTGAGGCTATGTTTGGATTCTGTTTTTATATTTAATCTTTACCCTAAAACCCTAAAACACCACCACGTCTGCTGCTGAAAGAATAAAAACAAAAATCTGCCTTTTTAAACATGAATTTAATGAAATACTTGATTATAATCTATCAGATTCTCTGCTGTCTTGATGGAGTTGTGATATTGCTAAATCAGTTCACTTACACGGGTGGTAATTTTTCTGGCTTTCCTTCGTGGCTTAAAATAGACTGAGCTTTATTAATATAGTCGGTCTTTTCCATTGTTATTGACCAAAGTGCTTAAAGCACACATTCTTAGCACTATATTACTCTTCAATGCTTTTTCCTCTCACACACATTCACATTGCTGCTTTGTCTGCAGCCACTGTCCAACTTTTAACCTGTTTTATGTGTTTACTGCTTCATAATTTCTCCATAGAGCAGTTTTCTCGTCCTTTCTAAAATTAGCCCCTCTAATGCCAATACACCAATCTGCTGGCAACACCACCCCTTTCACGTGAACACGCAGAGGAAAAGCTGAGTTAATATAGCAAGTTGATAACCAGCTTTGTGTGACTGCTTATCCTGATTGTCAGTTCATAGTAAGAACCCAAATAACAGAAAGATACCCTTTTTATGTTGAACCTGCTTCATAGTACACGACTCAGATTCTGGCTCATGGTTTTTCCTCTGCGTTCACCTACCTGAATTTAAGGACCAGCTCCAGCATTCCCTTTCCACCAAATTATTATCAATAGTAGAGTGTAATTCTGGGACAGCAAAAGAGCTCACTAAGTCACTGCAAAGTTTACTTACCTGTTCCCATGAAAATGGCCCACTGCATTTGGAAAGGTCTGCTTAATACTTCTCTGCCTGTTCACCCTCCAATGGCCTCAACTATCCATGGACCCATGTCCTGGATTCTCTAAGTAAGAGCTCCAGTCCCAGATATCAATTACCATCTTTAAACTGGCCTGAACTCATCTCACCCAAGCTGCCAACCCCTTGATGCAAGTTTCTCTCTGCTGACCCAGTCAACAGCTGAATTAGAAAACATATTACCCACTCATGATCGTGTATCGATGCAATAGAGATTCATGACAGTTTCAGCCATGTAATGAGAGCCATGTTAGTCTTTATCAATGAATGAATCCATGACTTTTTGACTGGAACACAGTGCTCCAGTTCCAACATCTGAGGTCCAACGTAACTGGAGCGCGACATTAAACCCTAGTGGGGAGTTTCCCCTTTTGGAGGTGGTCAGTGACCCACTATTGATCATATGCGTGTGTTCACACCTTGGCTCATGTGATTAGGCACATGATTAATAGTGGGTCACAGACCACCTCCGAAGTGGCCACCCCCCCACTAGGATTTAAATATGTGGGACTGTCCACCTTTTTGTTTTTATGACTGAAGAACTGGTGAAACGTCTTTACAAACATACAAAAGTCCAGTTGCCTTCTTTTTTCAGTCCACTAAGACTACCACAACCTGGATGACTGAGAACCTACACAGACATACAACCCTGATTTTAGCCATGTTAGCCATTCATCACTACAGTTTCACGCAGCCAACAAAACAATATCGGGTGTGTTCTTCTCATACCTAAGATAGTTTAGATTTAGTAGAAGAGTAAACAATGGTGGACCACAAACGATGCTGGCTGCATCTTTATTTAGTTAAAGCAGCTGCTTATTTTTTGAGCCTGTGTGTAAATGGTAAAAATTTAAATAAAAAACAGAAGAAGAGCCAGGGCTACAAACCAGTACAGGAGCTGTGCTTTCTTTAGTGTGGACTCATGGCCAGATCTTTTGCAGAGAAAGAAAAGCTAAGCAACAGATTCCATCACAGCAATGTGCAGTGAAACAATGATGTTTTCTCCAAAGCCTTGGATGAGGTTGAAGGTATTCATTTTCTATATGACATTCTAGGATTCCAGGCCGCATGAGACAGTCTAGTGGGGCGATAAAAGTAGAGGTCAAAAGTTTAGGTTTGGCTTTACCACACCAGAGATATGAAGACTGCCTTGATTTTCAGTTGACTGCAATACTCTGAGCAGCAGCTGTTGTGAAGGTGCCTTTTGCTTCATTACAAATCGGTTGCTAAGAACAAAGCTCCTTCCTCAGCCAGTGTCGTCTCCCCCAGTGCAACAAGCAAGAGGCAGCAATCTTATGTGATTTGGCTTGTTTCCATCGGGTCTTTGCGATCACTTACTGACACAGGAACAAAGGCTGACAGGCCTGCTGTACCCATTAAAGTTTGCCAATTAAAATAGATTTTACAGTTTCCTAAAAATATGCACGTTGTTTGCTCCGCTGTGTTGCTGTCAGTGAGGTGGCCCGTGCGGATGGAAAATGTTGGGGTGCAGAGTCAGTGTAAAGTCACAAATTTATAACTATTAATATGATTTATGACTTCCTAAATTGAGTGTGGCACAAACAAAATTGTCCATTTTCATGGTCAGAAAGCGCCGTAGCTTCTGTATTCACACAGGTACAAACACCCTGAGCGGCGGAGACTTCTCTTTTGTTTATGGCGGATGGCATTTTTTATTACTCTAGAAAAACGACATTTTTATTACTTTATTTCCCTTTTAACAGACAACCTTGTCGTCTTTAACTTCAAAAAATGCTTCTCTGACGCACGAGTGCAGATGGACACACTCCCACACACGCACACACTCTTTGTCCTTGTAATTTATTCCACCTCATCTCTTTTGCTTCTGTCAACAGCGCCTGATATCAGAATGAATCTGAAAACTTGCTTGTCTTTGCCCATTAGCATGCAGGAGGGACGCCACTATTTTGCATGTGAATAAACAGTTATTAAAGTTACTGTCGGAATCTCAAGAGGATCAAAGATTAAACAGTTACCATGACTGACACTTTCTGATACCATTTCAAAATAGAGGAAGTCACATTTGAATAACCCTCTGTTTATTCTAACCTCACACCAGGAGTCTTCTCAGACAGCAGCGTGACATACAGGATTGTGGCGACCTTCAACTGGATGACCCGGAATCAACTACTCATGTTGTCAAGTGCAAGTCCTTGATGTGCATTTGAACACAACCTCACCGTTTGTCTGCACTGGAGTGCACAGCAAGTAAAGTTTAATTCGCACATCTAGATTGCCACATTTTTGGTTACATGCAAGTTACATTTTAAAATAAAACTACATTTACTAAATCTTAAGCATTTATAAATAATAAAACGCTGATTAAAAACAGAAACACCTCTGCTATTTTCTGAAGAACATGCAGTTTGCTTCCTGGGGGATCTTGGTTATTGCTTGAAAAGCTGCAAATAAAGGGGCAAGTGAAGCAGAATGAGTTGCAGAGGAATGGTGTTAATTCAGGTGAAAGACGCGAGGAATACGCAAAAATAAACTTGTGTGTAAGCAGTGAATAGAAATGGGGTTGGAAAAGAAAACTTAAAGTGCTATCTGAATTTTTGTTGAGAAAAAACCCAAACTTGTTAACAGCTAAAAGCTTTTTCACTCTTGTTAGTGAAACTGTTAGAAAGCCTTTCTTTATTTTAAATGTTGTTGAGGAGTAAAATGTGCAGCTTTTATTCATTATGCATGTAACATGAAGTAAACGCATTAAATTCTTCAATTCAATTGTATTTATACAGTGCCAAATCACAACAGCAGAAGCTTCAAGGCGCTTTCTATTGTAAGGTGCACCCTACAATAATACATAAAGAGAAAAACCCAACAATCATATGATCCCCTATGAGCAAGCACTTTGGCGACAGTGGGAAGGAAAAACTCCCTTTTAACAGGAAGAAACCTGCAGAACCAGGCTCAGGGAGGGGCGGGGCCATCTGCTGTGACCGGTTGGGGTGAGAGAAGGAAGACAAGATAAAAGACATGCTGTGGAAGAGAGACAGAGATTAATAACAAGGATGATTCAGTGCAGAGAGGTCTATTCTAAAGTAAATGCATGACTCCTGCAACATAACAAAATACCCGTGACATAATTTCTAGGTCTAAGTTGTGCTTTTAATTAGTTTCTTCCACAATGACTAGCAACTGCAAAGAGATGCCTGACTGTATAGAAGTCTATAGGAAAATGACCCTGATGCTCATTTGATAATATGAACCCTTTCCTAATAGGTAACCCCTTATTTCACCTCTAGTTTCAAGTATTATTTAATAGAACATCATCTTTGTGATGATGACTGTCAAGCAAGTATTGCATAGATGAGTGGTGTCCTTGCCACTCTTCACTTTTCTTCACTCAAGTTTAAGCTTCACCAAGACGAAGCAACGATGCCACTTTCAGAGTAACTTAAATCACCTTCCTTTTTCATTCTAATGCTCGGTTTAAACTTCAGCAGGTCGCTTCGACTGCGTCTACATGCCTGAAAACATTAAGTTTTTGCCATGTGATTGGCTGATTAGATAACTGCATTAAAAAGCAGCTGAACAGGTGCCCAATGAGTATAAGCGTACCTTTAGTATTATCACACCTTAGGCTTATAGGGATCTTATTAGACATTTGTTTACACATTACACATGGAGTGATATTACGCTGTTGGCTGTATTTATATGAAGCAAATAAATTATAAACTCTCTCTTCTCTCTCTTTCTCTTTGCTTTCACTCTTTGCTTTGACTGTAGGTTCAAATGGTGTAACATGTCTGGCATGTGATACGAGGCAAAAAGAGTAAAGGTGTTTTTGTATTTTTTTATTAGACATTAGGGCTGCTGTGCTCAAAAGTAACAATATAAGAAGAGTGAGATTAAACTGAACTTGTGATATCATGATTCAGATTAATGAAACGAGCATAAAGATGGTTGAGGAGAGCTGCTCTGTCAGCTGATACGTCCCTATAGGCTCATTACTAGACATCATTTTCTCACCATGTGATCCATTGCTCGCATAACATTGCATTACTCATGTCCATATTTAGAACTGAAGCTTACTGTTGTAAAAATCTGAACATTTTCTTTGCACGGCTCCAGAAGCTTAGAAACTATTTCTCATAACTCAGCTGTCAAAGAAGAGCAGCCAGTGAAGCTTTTGTCTTTTTGAAGACTGCGTCCTGTCAAAAACTTAGAAAATGTTGATGATGGAAAGACTTGAAGCAGCAGCTCCGGTAAACTATGCTACACTACTTTAAGTCAAACACTAAGCGTATGTGGAGGAGATGTGTCTGCTGCCTTGAATTCAGAAATCCAGACAGCAGTGTGCTCATAAGAGATAAACACGATGATGACTGCTTCCTCCGTGTCAAATAGTGGAGTGTCTGAGCTGTGGTCCCAGTCAGTAGTAATGAAATGTTTCTATCTTGGCTAACAAGCGCTCTCTAACTGCCGCCACCACCGTACGCCCTGCTCTCTCATTGAAATCCTTAAAGGCACAAGATTGCAAGGCCCCCATGTTACCTTGAAGAGTGAATAGTGACACTTTCTGTGTTCACAGTGGATATGATGCTCTTCCATCCTCCATCCTGGCTTTTGTATCACATACACACAAACACACAGACTTTGCATCTACTTTATCTGCTTCACTAATGTCGGACCATGTGCCTCAGCAAGAATTTTACTGGCTCCACTGCACATACGGCTGCATTAGTCACTGGACCAAATGAATCTATGGGCTGTGAAATCATTCAAGGGGTGTAATGATGAGCTATCACTGATCTGTTCTAGCTTTTGTAGCTATAAAACACACTGATGGAGTTGGGACCGTGAATTTGCTGACACTTTGGAATATGAAAAGCTGCAATAGGAGAGTTAGGATGCACTGTACTTCCTCCCCTCCCTTCTCATTCATCTAGAAGCCTGTTTCCTCAGACAGTGTATATTTTTATTATATCTAAAAAAGCACCTGAAGGCTGTCCATGCAGGGTCTGTACTGAATAACTCATGATTATTTCTAAATTCATTCATGGCCTGAAAACTTTGTGTTTCTTCTGCTTCAATTCACCAAACAAAAAATAATCGATATTTTAATGTGGCTATTTTTACAGGTTATTGCACAGGGAAAAATATGCTTTGTATGATTTAGGTGGTTAACTGATCTTGGAGATTAGTCCAGGATTGCAAGGTGGGTGCAGTGTAATAAAACAATGTGAGTATTTGAGACTTTTTATTACAGAAAATTCTGAGGCTTTACTTGGCTTATTGCACTGATAGTCTCTTTTACTACTGGCCATTTTTAGTCTCAGACCTGGATAAAACAGTTCTGTTTGGCAAACCTTATTGCTCTAAGCAGAGACTGTCAAAATACTCACAAACAAAATGAATATGTTGCATATCAACCTGTGCCGGAGGCAGGTTTTTGACCCAATATGCAGACCTCAGGACATACGTGTAGAACACAAGGTGAGCCTTTATTGCTGGCTGATTGAAACTTAACAAGTTCAACAAAATAATTCAACAGAAATACACTAGCGGGGAATACATACGTGGAGGGAAAGAAGAACCATGAGAAACACTGAACAAAGGAAATATACAGCACTAACGAGGATACAGGGACGGTGGGCGACGTGACAATGAACAGACAATACTCACAAGACAACGAGAGAAGTGGGAGACACAGTGGCAACAAATCAAGGAAAACAAGACAAGGGAATCAAAACCAAACACAGTGAACTCAAAACTAAAGACCAAAAAATAAAACAGGAAACAACGACACAAAGCATAACCAGATGTAACCTGACAAATTGACCAGATACAGGAATGTAAGGGAGGCAAGAACACTTTGGGAACTACAGGGATACAAAATAACCTTAAACTCAGAACAGAACTGGATGACAAACAAAACCTAGAAAAATCAATATAAAGAAAAAGAAAGCAGCATCCACTGCCTACCTGACTGAAATGCTACTAGGTGGTAAAAACACTGACAAAGAGTATAGTAGTTAATTACATGCATAAGTGTTGAGTCCAGTCATACAAAGCAGGTTCATATACATGCCAGTCATTAACTACAATATAAAAACTGTATATCTCTGACACAAGGGCATTGCATATTCATGCAGTGTGCATGGACTACAAAGAAAAAAGGAATACATTTCTTGAGAAAAGTGAAACGTGAATGCACTTATTTATCCACAGTTAGTAAATGCTGAAATGTAAAAAAACACCATATTGCTGCCCTTCAAAAATACTGCAAAAATACTGCAAATAAAATCTCTTGTAAAAAAATAATTCAATAATTCAATTACAGTGTGTTGGTGCAATTTCTACATACGATCTTGTGTATTGTTTCAGATTGTTAATGTGTACCAAAGGGTTTTTAAAAGCGCAACAACACCTATAAAGTCGTATTGTCACACACTATTATAAAAATAAGTAGGTTTAGAATCACGCGAGAGTGCAATTATTCCTTTACTCCCTCAGATGGTATCCTGGGCATTTTTTCTTCATCGTAAGAAAAATGACAGGCCTTTATTTAACCAGACTTGCATTCAAAGCATCTATTGTGTTAGAGGCAGGCATTTATTTTTAAGTGCCACTGTTTGACTAGAGCAATTGGTCATGTCCATGCAATTAAAGTCTTATGCTCATTATACCATAACAAGTGATGAATCACCCATTAGACAGACAAATGAGATTGCTCGAGATTCTTTGTAAAATGACTTAATTTTCAGCCTGCTCACATACGTCTGGGTGGTGAGAGGTCTTCAGACCAGCAAAGCACCGCATTCATAGCTTTGGTCATCTAATGTGTGCTGTATTTAAATAAAACACAACATGAAGAAATTGTAAACAATATGGACCAAACAGAACAACTCATTAGGACATGAGCGTTGTTAGGGAAGTTCCAGGAAACAAACTCTAAATAAATACAAAAGTACATGTTCAAAAGTAAAACTGCTTATTATTTTTAGTGGACAGAAATGTATTTTTTTTTAACAAGACCTTTATTGTAAACGGTTGGATGCCAGTGCAAAGACTCTGTTTTCAAATAAATCCCTTAGAGCTGGGCGATTTCTGCCAATTAACAAGCAGATCTGTTTAAAACTCTAAGCTAACACTTGTTTTGCTGTAAACTGTCATTAATTTTGTCCAAATGTGTTTGAAAACTAAAATTAGCATTTTCATTTTTAGATAAAAATAAACATTTGTGATGTGATATATTTGCAAAGATGTATTTTTTTCCTGTAAAAATAAATCAGTGTTTTTTTTTGATGTTCAAAGTTTTAACAGAATACAGTCAAAACTTTTCAAGCTATTGTGTTTACAGACAGAATGACACACACGCAAATGCTACCAAAAACATAACCACTTTGGCAGAGGTAATTAATCATATACTTAAGCCTGTACTGATGTCTGTAGGTGTCACTAATTACTAGGTGTGGCCATGAAATAAAATACATACAGTGTAATACTTCAAGTCTGATTGGATCTGACACGGAGCCATTACTCTAAATCTCCCACACCCAAGTTCTAACACCAGAGTAAAAATAGGATGGCGTCGTCCTTGCAACAAGGAAAAAAAAACTGTGGTTGCCCAGTGATGACATTGAAGTTTTTTGCTACTGGTGACCAATTATCTTACGTTGTGGTGACCAACTTTTTGTGGTCTGATGCAGACTGGGTGCAGTCGCTCTCAGACACACTGGCAAATAATTGGTGTACAATTGTTAAATGCAGACTTCCATATGCATCTATGTTCAATAGGGTCACGACTCAACTAACTGCCAACTGGTTGTACTCTGGTTGTATTGCTACAGTATATACCCAATTAAAGTTGCTGAGTGTCAGTCATTTTGCAGTTAAATTGCTAACCGGATGTAACTACGTAACTGTTGTGGTCTGTTTCTGGAACCCAAGCAATTGCAAACTGTTAGCAGACTGACAGGTGACTCCATCTATCTTATTGTCATTTTATCACCACTAACGCTAATCTGTGAGTGGTTGCAGACCTTGTCACTATCCTCAGAGCAACTATTTCATAATCAACATGATTCCAAGTTCATTGCACGCAGTCTCAATAATTCTTTTTGTGTTGAAGTCTTCAAAAACTGATTGCCGTAGCATGACTGTAGCATAACACAGAAATATCTGGTTCTTAATCTGGTTATTACACTTTGATACACGACTGATTTTTCAGATGATTGTTTTGTTGTTAAACACATAATATTCTTCGTCACACTCTATATCACTGCAAATCCCAAAGGGAACTGTCAGATGACAGCAAAATAGTTAAGTGGACACAAGCGCGGCGCATAGGAAAAGTCTGTTCTAACATTGTGTTACATCACTGCCTTATGATTTTGTCACCTCACACAATGATTTCCCTGTGGCCAACTATCATTACCAGCTCTTAGATAACAAGACCATTTCAGCTCTGATTCTGAGAGGTAAAATAGTAGCTTTGTAATGAAATATGAGTCAGATTTTGATCAGATTTGATTAGTGTGAAAAGATGGTTAATCAGGTCAAAATGGGAAATCTCTCACATTAGGGCACTCTCAGCAAGCACAATCTCTTATAGTTGGCTTCTGCCTGAGACTTATGAAACTGATAGCCCTGGGTGAATCATAAGCCTGCTGCCTAGCACTATATATCCCACCAATCACTCTTTTCACATGTCCCACCCTCTTCTCCTCCCCCTGCTTTATAGGTGTCTCATTGCTCTCACCACATACTGTCTGTGGGGGGAAAGTGACTGCCTCACAGGTCTCTGGTATCTCAGCACCCATCTGTCATCGCCGTTCAGCCCGGCTCCACGCCGTATCCAGGGAACATCAGGCGTGGGCTGGCTGCCCTGCCGGTTGGCTTGATGGCTTCAGTGTATGCTCACAGTCACAGAACTGCCCAGAGATTGGATTTGTGTCAGGTTGAGCAGCAGGTTTTAGCAGATATCAGCTGTAATCTTTGTGTGTCCGTGCGTGGCCACTGCTGATGGTTTTCACAGCCTCAGCAGTTATCACATAACTGCATGATTGGATGTGACTGAAGACTTCCATTCACATGACATAACTAAAAAAGATGGCTGACAGGAAGACAACATGACTGCCATATACTGGAATATATGAGCAACAAATGTTGGAATTAATAATACTGAATTTTCAAAACCTTAAAAATCTTTGAGGTAATGTACTTCACTGTTGTGTCTCCATTTCATGCAATTTTATGTCATGTCATGCACATCGAAAAGATGTGCATGACATTTCTAAATGTGTTTCGGCAAAAAGAGGACTCCTGTCCTGTAGTTCTTTATGAATGGAAAGACGAGTAACAAATAGCCCAGTATAGGCTGGTAAAACAAACAAACAAACAAAACAAAACAAAACAAAAAAACTTTACCACCTTCAGTGTCAGTACCTTGTAATTGATAATTGAAGTAATTATTCTCTGTATGATTTCATCAGTCTCTCATATCATTGTGGAGGAACCCATCACCCCTCTACCTCCATGCTTGACAGTTGATATTTGATGATTGTGCTGATACACTGTTCTCCAGATGTCGAGTCACAGCCAGACATCTCTACCTTGGTTCTTATTGTCCAGAGGTATTTGTTCCAGAAATCTTGTGGTTTGCTCAGTTACAACTTTGCAAATCTAATCTGTGCTACCATGCTCTTTTTACAGAGAAGAGGCTTTCTCCTGACAAACCTTCAAAACAAGCCATACTTATTCACTCTTTTTCTGAGTGTACTGTTATCAATTTTAATAATTAACATGACAACTGAGGCCTTTATATTTTGAGATGTAGCTCTTGGGTTTTTTGCAATTTCTATCAGATTAGCACAATTTGACAGTGAGCATTCACTGGAATGTCCTCTCGTGGGAAGACTGGCAATTGTCTTGAATGTTTTCCAGTTGGCATTGTGGCAACATGCAGCTGAAAGCACCAGATCAGCAAACTGCTAAAATATCAACAAGTGGTCACACTTGGTGATGATCAAATAATCAAGCACATTTGATAAGTGACACCTAGCTGCTACTTAAGCTCTTATTTCCTCTGGAAGCCTAGCAGAGCCCAGTGAAAACTTTATTTCCACATAACTTTTTAAGGCAGGGATTTTATTTTTTAAATTTCATGCTTCTTTGATTGATAGCTGTCAGCCCTCGTCTCCACCCATGGGAGTCACAGAACGGGATCTCTGCCGTGTTTGTCATGTTTGTACCTTTTGGAGCATTTTTATTGGAATTATCTGACAAATGCTATGGAGTGATTTCTGCTACAATCTGCTACAAGAAGTTTGCACTTCTGTTTTGGTGAGTGGAATTCTAGCAATTTATTATTCTTTTCTTTGCAGATAGGTGTCTGTGTAATGCATCTCTGCAGTTCATGCATGCAGCTTGCAAATATTAACTGAGAGTTAGGGTTAGCACTCTACCCACCCCTTAAAAAAAAGCATGGTAACTTCTGGTTTCAAACTTCTACTATAGCAGTTGGCAAAATGCTAACACTTAATGAACAAAATGCACTCTGTTATCATTTACTCATGTAATAAATGTCTTAAAATCCTCCCTGCAAAAAAAGGATGATTTTACAAATATTAGGGTCTGGAAGTAGAAATAGTTGAATTTATTAGCTAATAGTACGGATAAATAAATTAAATTGTTAGCTTATTAGCATATTAGATAAGCAGCTGTTGGTAGCTACCTAAAATTATTATATGTAGTTTTAACTGTTGCTAGCAGTTAAATTGTTGACAAACAATATGTAATAACAGTTGAAATGCTAATATAAAATATACCAATATTACCCTTTATTAGCTAAATGCTCATAAATGTTAGCTAAACATATCAAATGGATGGGGGAAATTAGTCACTTTAGAGAATAAGTGTAATACTAGTCAAAAGTAATGTCAATTTAAACCTAATAGTTATGGATGATTGAAATGCTTACCTAACTGTAACTGAGAAGCACTGAGCTGAAAGTTGTGCAGAGCCAGTTTAAGACAGCACATGTTATGAAGGTTTTTTTTAGTCTATCTGACAACAGATGGCCAACTAGAAAAAAGTTGGAAACCATTGCTGTAGCAAACCAAAGGTAAAGTCAGCGTTAACACAGTGGCGACCTCAGCCCCAACACGTCAGTGTGTGAATGAAAATAGATGATGTATTTGGTCATTTATTCTCCTTAGTTTATGGCAAGGCAATGTGTGTATCCCAGTTTCCAGCAGTAAGTGCTGAACATGTGATTCTATCAAAGGCCCATTTCCACTGGTTTCAGCATTTTTAAATTACTTGCTAACCCAGATTTGGTCTCTCCTGAATCCCAACCCAGATCTGGTGTCTTGGCTAGCCACTCCACAGAATGCTGAATGGGTGATTTATCAGTTCTTGGAGTGGTGGGAAACTAAATGATTTATGGCCCAGCTCGTTTTTTTTTTTTTTACCCAAATCTTATTTATGTCACTGCCTCTGTTGCTGTCTTGATCTCTCTGCTTGTCTCTTCTGCTTTCCCCTTCAGAAGTCATCTCAGTGATAATAACAATGTATGCTATAAGTTCTGAGAAGCCCTGCGTGATCCCAGAGAGGAAATATGAATGATCAGAGGCTGGGTGTCTGTGAAATCAACTCTCGCACAATACTGACACGCGTCAGCCCTGGCATGTATTCCTGGCGGGATGTATGAAAACATGCAGTCAAATACACATAGAGAAGAACACACATGTGCAGTGTCAAACTGAATTAATGCACAGGTCGAAGCACTGCCAAATGCAAGCTATTGCTTATCCTCCTCGATTCCATGGAGAATGCATTGGATGAATAAAACATTTGTGAATAAAGGCATATATTGATTTAAATATAACCGTGAATAGGTCATAGATTGCTCTCGAGATTTTGTCCCGTTCCTTTCTCCTTACCCATTATTCCATAGACACTGACGTTAGCATATTTTCCATCTCTTTTTTCCATTTCACTCCTTTGCTGTCTGCAAAAAATGAATTGGACTATTATCATCATGCATTCAGGAAACACAGCCTGGGGATATAAATTGGTCAAATGCAAACAAGTGGAAACCGCTGATCCTAAATGTGAGTCACTAAGTTGAGAATTTGGAGCCTTGAAATGTTTGACAGCTTAAATCACTGTCACTCTGGGCAATGACACAGAAAAGAAGGACAGGATGGATGAACTAATGAGATTTTTTGGTACTATTTCATCTATGTGACCACAAAGGCCATAGTAAATATGAACAGCATTTAAAATTAAGCCCTAAGTCATCTGTGGCTTCGTGCCAAATGACCACAGTTTGGCTTCATGCCTTTTTCACGAGGTCTTCTTGATAAAAATTCATAATCTGTATCTTCGTTCTCTGATCAAAAGCCCTCCTGAAATGCGCAAATAGATCGCCACCTCGGCTGAAACAGAGATGTTTCACAATGAAGGGTTGCGGGAAAAACCACGGCGGGACACACACGCGCTGTTTCGGTATGAAAATGATACTTGAAAGGCGAGATGAAATATTCACCAGAGAGAAATATGGGGAGATAGCACATAGCCTTGAGCGAGCAGGGCTCCTGCTGCGAGATACAGGGAGAGAGAAAGAGATAGCGAAGGAGAGGAAGCTGGGGTGAAACTGGGAAAAATAGAGAGTGTGAGGGAATATAAAAAGAGATTTACTGAAGACCAGATAAAGAATGAGTGGATGAAAGAATGACTAGTAGGCAAGTAACACCTCCAAACTGTAAATCTGTCACTTTACTGTGAATATTTATTTCACTTTAAAAGGTCACATGTCTTTGCAACTTTATCAAAAAGTTCAGGAAATTCATGTGTCCCTAAAACACTCACATGACTTATAAAGACATTGGGGCACAACAGTTTGCTGTCAAAGTCTGCAAAGCTGCAACAAGAGACATCACTAATGTTTTCACCTGACATTTTTGTCTCCACAGTTCCTGAGAGTGTCAGAGACAGACACAGTCAAAAGATCATTAGATCATTTGAAAAAACATAAAGAAAACATGATCTATTGATTCGGGACATAACATTCTAGGTCACCATTGATTAGCAGACACAGGCTTTTTGCTTGCCTCTTTCTTTGCCGGCTCCTAACTTTATTTTTAGGCTCGCGCTGATCGATAGGAGGCAGCTTTGTGCAAATCTCAGTGGCATTGTGCCTCCCCGCAGAGCCTGTGTAGGTCAGACTGAAGACATCCAAAAGGTTGAACCAATGATGGAAATCAATGGATCAGAAATGTCAACTAACATGGCTGTTTACCACAATGGAGGACACTTTCTAGATATTTGCTTGCACATTGTTTCATGTGAGCAGATGTCTAAAGCCCATTTATAGTTCTCATCCTTTTAAACAGATACAAATCTAGCACAGATGCTTGTGACATTTTCAGCCTATGTAGATACAAGTTTCTTGTTGGTTCAATTATGTACTCAACTGTCTCACCATTTGGTTGCCCAGATTCAGAGACTGCAGTGAGTATTTGCTATTTGTCAGTGCTCCTTTTAACAACTATCTGCTAATTCCCTTTTTGAACAGTAATTACACTGAATTAATGCCATTGTTTTGCAGACTCGAGGAAAAAAACAACATAATTGTAGCACAATAATTATTCAGATAATGATGGTGGTGATGATAATGAACTTCTGTTTTGTGTTATGTGAAAATATATGACCATCCCAAAGGGGGTGTGAGATACTGTGAATTAATAGAAAAACACACCATAATACGTCACAATGCATAAACTATAATGACCAAAGCTAAATGTAGCTTGTATGTATTACCAATAAAGCACATGGAACCTAAAAAGTGAAGTGTTAATAAAAAAATATCTGAGCTTCTACATTTATATATCATTGAACTGGTGGTAAAAAGAAATGGTGGCTAGTGACGATGGATGTGATGTCAAATTAATGGATGGATGGACATGATGAGGCCCGTGTACCCGTCAAAACTACCTGTTGAAGTTCATTCTGACCGTCAGACTGTGGAAGAAAGCTAATTTAAGTGACCCAGACTCTATCGTGGATGTTGGTGACCACTGTTGGTTAAGTTACTTGAAAATAGTAATTAATTACTAATTTTTTTTCTCCAAGAAAGTAATCCCATTACTATACTGATTACTTCTCCAAAAGTTGATTCTGTTCATCTGGACGTAGCGTTTTGTGGGAGAAACGTTTCGTCACTCATCCAAGTGACTTCTTCAGTCTCAGCTGACTGCAGGTTTCCCCAAACCTTATAAACAGTACATTTGCATAATGACTGAAACCAGCCCACTGAAGGAACAATGGGCTGGGAGGTCAGTCCCTTAATCATAATTATGCAAATTCTCATGACCATTGATCAACAACCACTGACTAAAACCCACTGATCAAAGACCACTGATCAATGGCCATGAGTACCATTCACAGAGAGTTGGGGAATGGCTGCAATCACTAATCATTATAAGATGGCGAAAGATGTACCCTTAGGCCCCCTCCTCGATTCAGAGATGGTCTTTCCCTTTTCACGTAAATGGCCTCCTTGACTCAGCGCTCAAACCAGCGTTCTTCCCTGTCCAGGATGTGTACATCCTCATCATTGAAAGAGTGTCCACTGGCCTGTAGGTGTGAATAGACTGCAGAGTCCTGGCCTGACGAGGTAGCTCTTCTGTGTTGTGCCATCCGCTTCGCCAGAGGTTGTTTGGTTTCCCCGATGTATAAATCCTGGCAATCCTCCTGGCACTTAACAGCGTACACTATGTTACTCTGTTTGTGTCAGGGGACACGATCCTTGGGGTGGACCAATTTTTGGCGCAGCGTGTTTTGGGGTTTAAAAGCCACAGAGACCCGGTGTTTAGAAAAAATGCGTCTCAACTGTTCCGATACTCCCGACACATATGGGATCACTACAGGTTTTCGCCTGTGCAGCGGTCCTCCTTCTCTCCTGGATAGGCTGGAGCTTTCTTTAGGTGTCTTTCCAGCTTTGACAAAAGTCCAGCTGGGATAACCACATTTACTCAGGGCCTTCTTGATGTGCTGTTCTTCTGCCTCCCTGGCCGCTGTGTCAGTGGGGATGGTGTTCGCTCTGTGTTGTAGCGTCCTGATGACACCCAGTTTGTGCTCCAGTGGATGATGAGAGTCAAACCTTAGATACTGATCCGTATGTGTAGGTTTACGGTACACGTCAGCTTTTAGATGTCCCCCATTACTGATGGAAATCTCACAGTCTAAGAAGGCTAACCTGCCACTTTTCATATCCTCCCTGGTGAATTCGATGTGTCGGTCCACCGAGTTGATGTGATCCGTGAAATGTAGTACGTCCTGAGATTTGATTTTCACCCAGGTGTCATCCATTATGGTACTCATGGCCATTGATCAGTGGTCTTTGATCAGTGGGTTTTAGTCAGTGGTTGTTGATCAATGGTCATGAGAATTTGCATAATTATGATTAAGGAACTGACCTCCCAGCCCATTGTTCCTTCAGTGGGCTGGTTTCAGTCATTATGCAAATGTACTGTTTATAAGATTGGGGAAACCTGCAGTCAGCTGAGACTGAAGAAGTCACTTGGCTGAGTGACGAAACGTTTCTCCCACAAAACGCTACGTCCAGATGAACAGAATCAACTTTTGGAGATTTACTTTCCTGGATGATTGAGAATGCATCAATACTGATTACTTATTTTCAGAAGTAATTAGTTACTTGGTTTTTAAAAAACATGATACACAACCTTAATACGTAATAAAGCAATAGACCTTTCAGCCAATTCTGTATTTTTTCTTCATAATCCATCATATAAAATGTAATCAAATGAAAAAGTCTCTTTTTAAAACTTGTGTTATTAGTTTTAATCTTTTAACTTTATGCACATTGCATCAACCAAAAATTACATTTTATGCAACAGTCTTTGACTTGAAAAAAATTGTTTATTTATTTAAACCTATTTTCTGTATATTCCTGCATATAAAATGAAATAATTTTTTGTGTTTACACTCACTCTTTCAAATAGATGCAAGTAAAATGCATTAAAAAAATCAATAAAAAAATCAATAAAAAAAATCAATAAAATCAAAGATTCAGCAGCACTGACTCCTGTCGCTCTTAAATCTATTGTCACCTGTTTAGCAGAGTAGGGCATGTGGATGTTTGCCCGGTGCCTCAACGGTCATGTCAGTGGGGAGATCCGGGGGGTTTCGCTGTGAATTTCACATTCCTGTGGCGGCGTGCTTTGTGCTTTCTCAGATTTAAAGTTACATTTTTCACCGTGGAAAGTTTTCTTCCCACGCAGAGTGTGCAGCGGACACGTCTGTTGCTGCCACGGACGTCGCACGCTCATACGTCATTGTCATGAGACGCTCTCACAAACAAAATCACAACGGTTTAGTAACGCAGTAACACAGCGTACTCACTGGAAAGTAACAGTAATCTAATTACTTTTTTTGCAATAGTAATCCCTTCTCGTTACTTGAAAAAAGCAATCGGATTACCAATTCACATCTCTGTTGGTGACAGACAGGATGATTTGAGTATTTCAGATTCTGCTGAGCTTGTGAGATTTTCCTACTCAGACTTCTCCAGGATTTACAAAAAAAAGTCCAAAAAATGAAAAATGTCCTGTGAGCAGCGGGTCTCTGGTTGACGTCAGAGGAGAATGATCAGACTGCTTTGAGCTGATTGGAAGGCAACATAAACTCAACCAGTCTTGATGCGCAACACGTCGATCATTGAAGCAGATGCAGATGAGCTACAGCAGCAGAAGACCTTACCTTGTGCCACTTCTCTCAGCTAAGAACAGGAAACTGAGTCTACAGTTCTCACGGGGTGCACCTCTTGATGAGTGCATATGACGTCACAATAGAAAATGTATACAAAAATAATTTGGTTTGTTAATCAACCTTTATACTTTTTTATGTATTAATAAAACAATCAAATTTAGTTAAAAAAGAAAATCTGCAGCACATTAAAGATAAAGAGATTCAGTACAGTATATCCAGATCGGTTTTCCACTCTGCTAAATCTCCTAATGAGCTTTATGCTGTCATTAGTTACATATCCAACTAATACAGCCAAGAAATGTTAAAGTACATCATATAATGCAATTAAACAAATGTTCTGAACAAAGGTGACCTGACAGCCCAATTATCACTCCACACTGTTTTAAGCTTCTCTCCCTCTCATTTCCATGTGAGAGTCCACTCATGCAGTACACATCCACCCACTCATGTGAGCTGCTCGAGCTGCTCGATGACTCAGTGGCGTTACACAGTGAAATCGCAATCTGTTTTTGAGAGGCACTTAAAGATTTTTAATCCATCCTGAAACTGGGCCTGATGCAAGTGGCTGCTTTTACATAATGCTGTGACCAACTATTTGTTTATGATTTCAAACTGCACTTAAAGTCACTTGTTTGTTTTGTGCGAAATTCCCTGGACAGCACATGATGCAACACTGACGAAAAATAGATCCACTGCACGGTTATTGTTTCCTTGTGCATTTATTTCCCCTGAATGTTTTTGAATTCTGTGTCAAAAGTGTCAGGAGATATGAAGAGATGAAGGTTTTCTGTTTAATGCATTATGGATTTTCACTTGCAAGCATTCCTGAGATGGAGGCTCACAACAAACTGTTACTGGAATGTTCATCTCTACTGCAGCGTTACAATCACATGATCAAATTTTGCTAGAAAAATGGGAAATAGGTGCAGATATTTATTGTAACATAAATAACAGGAAAAAACAGTGTGCAATTTTGTTGAACTTGAAAGTAAATAATTGGTATAACCACCTTTATTCTACAACACAATCTAAATTCTTGTAATTTCTCTACAGGAATAGTTCTCCGGGCTTTTTAAAGGACATTTAAAGAGTTTCTTATTGGGTGTTTGCTGCCTTTTGCTTCAAAAGTTTTGAGTTCTGTGGTCTGGGGAGGCCAATCCATGACTGATAGTGTTACATTGTATAATTTTTTAATCCAGGTGTGTTATTGCTGCATTGACTGCATGTTTGGGATCATTGTCATGCTGAAAAATTAAGCTGTTGCCACTCTGATGGTGTTTTTCTCTGTTCATAATTTCAAGATCTCCAAACACTACTACCTGAAATGCATATTATTCATCACCTGATGGTAGCTTTTTTGTCTAGTGTCCAGTTTCCTCAAATTTTATTATGGAAGCTCTGTCAAACTGCTGGAAACAAAGAGCCTAAAGATACAATTTAAAATCGGTTCTTAGCTAAGTTGTCTGTTATGTTAAGACAACACTGTTCACCCCTTAAGTCAGGTACCTTTTATATTCTCAAATGATTCATAAGCCAGTGTCAGGCAGCAAAACATATTTCTCTTTCAGGTACGATGACTGAACTGAAAATGTATAGAAGCCAAAATCCAAAGAAAAAAGGCCTGGAGAACTTTTGCTCAAGACAAGTTTAAAAATTACTCACACCTGGCTCCTTGAAAGGGAAATCTAAAGAAATCAGGGAGGTTCAAGACTTTTGGAAAGCTATATATAAATTTTATCTGCAGAAATATGTTATTTGTACTTATATATTTATATTTAAGTTGCATCACTCATCTGACTATCACCTCTAACAGAGCCCAGAACTCAAGAAACTCCTTTTTTCCTTTTTGTTCTTTTCCTTTGTGTTATTTTGCTTTGGTCTCACTTCCTCTTCCTCTTGACAAAGTAGTGTTACAAAGCAGATTTAAAAAGCTCAGAGACACAGTTTTTCCACTCAGGTTGAAATCCTTTTAACTTGTGCAAATGCATCCTTTCACCACTTTGCCAAAACAAAAACTTTGTTCCATTTAAAGTCGTCACTCAAGACGGCCAATTTATGAGCAACAACAAAATCCTTTACAAAGGACAGGTTTGTCAGCTTTCTGCAGTATCACAACGTATTTGAGTACATCTGTAACAAAACTGTGTCAGAACTTCCTTTGTAGATAATGACAGCAGAACTGAGAGAAGAAGGAGGTATGTGAAATCCTCTTTTCTACTTGTACAGTGTATCAATGGCTCAGGTGCTGCTGTGAGAGAGATAACAGGTGATTATAGAAGCATACACATCTGCAGGCCCAAAGGGTCACCCAGAAGGTCTCAACAGTGCTGGTGTCAGCAGGGCTGTGGTGCATGCAGGGCGGCAGACGGTCAGACTCGGGCAGCCGATTCTCGACACAACAGCTCAGACCATTGATCCCTGCTACCAAGCCTCCTCACACTCATTAGTAGCGTTACTTGGAGCACTGTTGGGCCCTGGGATCCTGCTCCAATTGGACTGCAGAGCTAGTCGGCGGTCTGAGGAGAAATGATAACGTGCCCATTTTTCAGGCCAAGGAGCACACACAAGGGCCGGGCGGATTAGAGTGAAGCAGTGTAGAAGTCTTGTTTGGCCAAAAAAGTGACTTTGACAGTCTTGCAGCCAGCTGGTCAACTGTAGTGTATATTAGATGGCTGATTGTAGATTTACTGCCTGTGGACATCCCAATGGCAGCATTTGAGTCTGCACTGAAGTAATAGGCAAGTATAAAATACAAAGAAAAACAACAGATATTTGCAAATACTTATTTCTGCACTTGGAACGTGTTTACCTTCCAGTGTTTATTGCATTGTCTCACAGTCTCACTAAACAGTGCGCTTGAAATTTCACCTGCACTCAGACAGTGTGAGAGGAATTTTTAAACATACTCTTTTGCACAGCGTTGATCTGCTAGTACTGAAGCAGAATTTGATACACAAAGATCTCCGGCTATGTGTGTGTGTGTTTAATACAAACATTTACATATTTTCCAAAAGGAAAATCCTATCTGCAGACTGTTAATTTGACATTGTGCATTTGCATGAGACAAATTGCAGCGCTGTTGACTTTTTATATGACGCATTTATTCCGAAGTGCCATTGGAATTCAACCTTTGTGTTTTGTGTTGGGGAACGAGCTCCTGAAATAACTCCTCGTGCAGAAAATACACTTGAGGAAAGAAGTTAAGGGTTGTCATGTCTTTTACATTTCAGGTGTATGTGATCACAAAGTGTCACAAATATGCCATTCACACTGCATGTTAAAAATCCCTTTATTTGATCCCGCCAGCACCGCGGTGCTCCCTCAGTACCAGTACAAAAATACTGCAGTCAAAGGCAGCAGAAGACCACTGATGTTCCTCTACTTTTTCTCATAAACAAACGTCTAACATTTGCCGCCTTGCTCATTGAACACTGCACCTTGTACTTCTGTCAGAGAATACCTTTGACTTTCACAAGTAATTCTTGTTTGAGGGCACCTGAAAGGATGATGTGAGGAAGGCAGTCTCCAAAAATAGGCTGCTTATTTATATAATATGTTCAAAGACTCAGATATCGCTTGCTTCATCTAAAGACATATTTATATATATTCCTCCTGAGCGGTTTGCTTTAAACAAGATTTGGCAATGTCTCTGATAATAACGGGGGAATTGTGAGAATATCTGAACGCCAGTCTGACACACAGAGTATCAGATATGATGCCGGTGAGTAAATGTCCTGATAGGTAAAGTCGTAGTATACTTGGATGGCTTAAAACAGCAGAGTCAGTTGAGCTAAATATGTCTTGTCGCTTTCACTTTTTGTTGCAGAGATTGCACTTTAGAGGTAAGAGTCAGAAGAGCTACAGAACTGTAGCCGTACATCAGGGAGGCAATTAAATGTCATGTTTAACAGCGCTTCAGCAGGGTGAAAGTTAACCCCAAATGTCTCCTCTCTCAAAGCCTCATTTTAAATGCATAGATATAAATATAATAATAATAACAACACAAGTATGTTTCAGACAGTTGCAACCGCCATGACTTTGATGTAATGCCTCCCAGATCAGCTTGGTACCTTTCAAAGTTCTGTTATTATCTCTTGGACTAGAGTAACCGAAAACATGTGTTGTACAGTGGGGTTGGGGAGGGTGGTGGGGGTGCTGACAGACACAGGCGCCTGAGCAGTGAGGCATGTGGGGGAGATGCACCGCCATTAATCAGCTATGTTGAGCAAAGCCATCCTAAATGTTCTTGTTTCTTAAAATTAGGCACCATACAGTCCCTGCAAGTGACCTATCTGATAATTTTTCTATTTAGAGCATCAGACAAAATCAATAATAACAGAGTCACACTGGTTTGGATCACCGTTGGTGCTGTTTAGCCGAACCTGTCGCCAATCGTTTGCACAGCGTGCTTAAGCTGTCAGTCACAGTCTGTCGATACAACCAGGAGTCTGTTTCTTTACAAAGGTAAAAAACATGCCATTTAGCTTAGCTGCAGTCACTGATTGAAAGGAGAACACAGGAAACGATGGAGTACTGAATGAGCTTGCTTGGACCACAGATAAACTTTTAATGAGCTAAACTGTGCTGGAACTGTTTTCTGAGACAATGTTGACTAACCTTGCTAGTTTGCTATTCTGACTGGATTAAGCAGCACGGCCTCTCTTCCTCTCCCCTTGGGTCATGCGCACGCAAGCAAGAGTGAGAACCAGGTCACACACATTTTTTAGAGTAGAATGCCTTTATGCAAAAACATGTAAACATATATACACAAGTAAGTGTCTAACTGAAATCTAGTGATATAATTTTAATGATAAATATTAATTTATTTAAATGATTCTATTGCACGACTGCATAGTGGTTAGTACTGTGTTACAAAGCAGAACAAAGATTCTGGGTTCAAACCTGCTTGGGACTTTTCTGTGTGGAGCTTGCGTGCTCTCTGTCATTATCACAGTCTAAAAACATGCAATTTAATTTAGTTGGTGATTATAAAATGGCTACAGGTCTAGATCTTGGTGAGAACAGCTGCCTTTCTGTCTGCGACAGTAACTGTGTTATAGACCGATGAAGCTCTTTCCAAGTGTCAGCTAGGATAAGCTTTTTAGAAAGGTTTGTGTTGGCAGACTGCTGATTTTTGACCCGTCTATAATAAACAGCTTATTTCCTGGTGATATCTTCATATTAACAGAACACACACTGACATTAAACTTTTAGACTAGATTGATCTAAAGTAGAAAGAGTAGGACCCTGTTTTTGGATTTTGTGCCATTAATTATTAGGCCACACTGTTACCACACTCACTCTTGCCACGCTACACATCATCTAGAAGCATAAATTATCATGCGGGTGTGAGCGAAGAGTGCTTCATCTGAGTAATTCATGATTTAAGGCTCGAGTTTGGTCATTTCAAGGCTTTGAGGACCCTCTGACATAATTTTATCCAGCTGTTTCTCAGCCAAGCTGCCACAGTCTCTCTGCTTAGTCTGTCAGAAATAGCATCCAAAAGCGCTTCCTTCAATAGTGCTAAATTAAAGAGGAGTCACAGAACCGGCAGGATGCACCCCAATCTTGACAAATTGGAATGATTAAAGCTCTAGGAAACCCATGCTTCATCTCCTAGTTTCAGTCAATTTATGACAGCTCTCATTACTGTCCCTGCTTTGTCCCAGACGTTCTATACACTGCCCAAATTAGCAGTCCTACATCATACTGCCTGTTTATGCATTCAAACCACACAGACTGGGCTGCAAAAGCATATCATGTCAGAGAAGAGGCAGGCTCTTAACATGTGACAGTGCTGTCCTAGTCTGCATCTGGTCCTCCTTGTTTTGAGGGGATCTGTGGGATAGAGGCAATTTCCTAGATTTCATGTCAGCTCTGAAACTAGCACTCTCTCTCCTTTTATCCTGTGCTAGCAAGCCGCTCTACGCCTATTGTGTGTTTTCAGGGGAAGAATATGAAGTTGGCAGATACAGAGCAAACCTGATTGGTGTCCTGAATCATTAAGAATGGACCACAGCACTGGAGTCTGCGTGTCTGACATTTCAGAACAACGTGAAGCCGGGCCTGTCGCACAGATAACGTCCCTTGGGGGCGAGGTTGCGAGCGAAACACCAGCTTTATTTATTTATTTCGCATTAATTCTGTGCAGTCAAGGTGGCAGCTTCGTATGGAGATTGTCACGTTTGCAGCATCTTTGTTGGCTTCTCTTCGCTATCACAATGTTGCACCTTGTATCAAAATTGCAGAGGTTTCCGGTGAAGCATTTGCAGTCTGCTGCTAATGGCCAACTTCCAATGTAAGAATGATGTGGTAATGTATGCAAGCACACTATTGTTAAGTCTTTTGGAGTAAAATCCTCTTTGCTGTCGCCCAGCTGGGAGCGTAGGGTTCAGGGTTGAACATAATTGAAGAGAAACCACACTTGCTGGCCAGTTAGTGGTGGACCCTAGAGTAATAGCTCACGCAGCGTCTCCACTGACACCTCTAAAAGTAGCATACCCCTTGTTTATGGTTGTGGACCTTGCAGTTTTAAAATTCCAATGAGGTTCCATGCTGCTTTGTCTTCATCAGGCTGGATGATTTAAGTGCATCGAGGGAGAAGGGGACTGCCATCGCTGCCTGCTTCACAGGGCCAGTAGAGCATGCAGCAGGAGGCCACTTCAAACAGATTCACTTACTATTTCATATCAAAATCTTTCATTCACAACTTTTGATTTATAATTTCACTAGAGTAAAAATTGTGAGACACTCTTACCCACTTTAGGGTATTAATTTAAGTTTAGTTTTTGGTGACATATAAATCAATTTTTTTTCATTCACTGAATTATTATAATTCAATTTAAGGAAATGAAATGTACTTCTGGAACCTAGCCACAATACCATATGTACAGCTAAATAAGATTTAACACATAAGTGTCTGAATACTAATGCTCATTGTAAGATCTGCAGTCAGTGTGTATTTAAATCATCTAGACAGTTTTGGAAAGGAAAGTGGAGATTAATGAGCCTCATCACTGGCAAGTCCTGTAACGGAAATGGTTATTGGTTTAGAAAGGCTGCCACTGTAAATTAAGAAAGTGGAAAGTGATAACATCTTTTTATCGTTTCGTTCGGTTACTGTGTTTCACTTCTCTTTGCAGCTTTAGTCAGTGCTCCTAAGAACAACATCTAGCAGTATAAAAGACTGTATACAGATTTTTGTAATACACCTAAAATTGTTGGATGTTTTACATTCAAATCTTATTTTGCAACTGAGCCAGATATTATTGCATGTATTGTAGGTGTACATAGGCATTTACTCTGTATTCACCTCAATTTTTCACTTATGAGAATATAATGCATTCTTATAAAATAAAATATCATGTGTTCAAAATGTTGGATTATTTCCTCTCTCTATATATACAGCAAGTATGTAAAGCAATGTTCTAATAGAGTTCATTGCTTTCAGTTAGTTGTTGTTGGTTCATAAAGTGTCATTAATTTCAGATGAAATTTCCAGGAACAAAAGACAAAACTGGAAGTTTACCAATTAAACAGTGTGCCAAATTCATTTGTAATTAGTTCTATTTTACATAGTTCTTCAAAGGGACCTCCAGATGAATTCACAGCTGCAGTTTCTTAGAAGAAATTACAGGATGCTTTGGGACCTGTAAGTGTTACCAAATGAGCTACAACAGTAAAACATGGGTGGGTCAGTTTATTTGCACTGTACTTAAACCAGTCTGTGATGCTGTAGGTCCACATTTCTGGGCCGCTGCCTTCACATGCTACCCAGCTCACACTGCACCCAATACCTGCCCCTGTGGTTGGTAGGCCCACAGAGTAGTGGAACCATATTATTTTTTTGGCTGTTCTCAAGATGCCCCTCAGACACATGCCTGGCCACCAGATACTTGCCATTGAGTGTCTCTTCCTGGGACTGGCTCCAGCAGAGGGCCCTGGTTTCCTGCTTCCAGGAGAGGTTAACCAAAGTCAAAGGAATTCTCCTTGTCTGAGACCCTACCAGAGGCTACTGACCCAGACAACACACCTCCTGGGATCACAGGGAAGCACAAACCTCCACCACAGTAAGCTGGTGATACAGGGGTGTCGAAAGGAGCCAGTCAAGATGGTTCGGGAATTTCATTAGGACGTTTCCTGGGCACCTCCCTTTGGAGATGGTCTGGGCATGCCCAACTGGAAAGAGACCCCAGGAAAGACCCAGAACCAGTTGGAGAGATTATATTTCGGGCCTGAGCCTGGGAATACCTCATGCTTGCCCAGAAGGAACTGAAAAATGTGTGCTTATGCTGCTGCCATTGTGACCCAATGTTGGTGAAATGTAGGATAATGGATGGGTGGGTGGATGGATGTACGAAGGACAACAATGCAATACAAACTTTTGACATGTCAGATGATTTCTTGAACGTACAAATTTATTAGAAACATTACAAAAAAGAGATATGGCACTAAAATAATCTGGAGTTGAAACCAGTGGAAGAGTTCTGTGGTACAACCTGGCTCAACCATAAAAGTGAAGACTGACACCAGAGTTTTAATTTTAAAGCATAGGCTTTATTTTAAATTATATGTAACACCCGTCCCACGTTCTATTGAGAGGGGCCCTGGGTTCCTGTTGTTACTTTCCTATTGATACTCCCTTTTTAATGCTTATTGTATAAAAGATGTAATAAAACCACACTATATAGAAATAAATCACACACAAACAAGTCAATTATAAAGTTAACTCCACTTTAGTAAATGATTAATTAACGACACAGAAGAAAATAAATAAAATTAATAAAGTTTGTTAAACAATGTAATGTATCTACTTTAACAGAAACAAAATAATCAAACAATATTGTGGGCCCACACACACTCTCACCGACACACACAGACCTCAAGTGCTACAGTCTTTCTGCTAGCAAACCCCTCGTTGCAGGCCTGAGTCGTGGCTCGGGTGCGTTGGGACCTAAAACAATATGGTCGCTTCACTTGTTGCCAAGCAGTAAAATAAAAAGCACGTGCAAACAGTACTCACACCTCCAGGCAGTTCAAGGGGATAGCAGGGGAAACTGGGTCAAGGCTACCAGCAGGCCACGGCAGCAGCACTCACAGTCGTCCTCGCCACGTGCTCTCACGTGAACACATAACTTCAGCACACCAGCAGAAGGGACCTCTCTGACACGCCAGCAAGACGTCCGTCTCCTCCTACTGAATCACACAACCCCGCTAAATGCCAATTCACAAGCAAGAACATTCAATCTTAGCAT